>NC_140968.1:86016314-86031314 GCF_056783735.1 Eptatretus burgeri
TTTTGCTGGTGCAGCTGCTTCCCATCTTGTTCGCTTGAAGGAGCTCAAGTTCAAGGCTTTTGAAATTATTGGAATCAAAGGTAGGAAGCCGAATCCCAAGATCGACCTCCTTCCAACTGAAGGCAGGCAGCATGGTAGACTCAGTTTTCTATCACCACAATTCTGGCCTCACTCTATCCAGCCTCTTTTTCCTCTACAATCCATAGCCCTCCGAGTTTGCATGCATCTTTTAAGGAAACTACCCAAAGGTTAAGGCGCTGTCACACCTTGACGATTTAGCCAGCATATGCCGACTTATGAAAATTTTGTCTAAAACGCTGGCACACGTCGAATACGTTATGGGTAAGTTTTGTATACGTTAAGAGCACGCTGAAAAACACTGCCATATGTCATAGTACGCTGGCTTTCATCGTTGTACTTTGCGGTTGTCCTCAATTTTTAGCATGCATGAAATTTTACCACGTATGCCAGCGTATGACTCACATGTTCCGCTACGCTGGCCATAAGTTGTAGGCACGCTATGCGATCGTTGACACACGTCGACACACGTTACTTGTAAATTACTCATAAGTCAAAATACGTCGAGGTAATGATTAGCGTACCCGAAACTTATTCATAACCTATGAGTAACGTGTTGTAGGCACGTTACATGATCGTTGACACACGTCGAGGCACGTTATGCGATAATTGACACACGTCGAGGCACGTTACTTGTAAGTTACTCATAAGTTGAAGCACGTTGAGGTTCAAAGCATGCAATGCTTAGCGTACCCAAAACTTATTTGTAACCTATGAGTAACGTGCTTTGAACCTATGTGTAACGTACCTCCAACACATATTGACGTATGTTGACGTATTTGATTGACGTCTTCCAGACGACCACAGAACTTACTGAACATGTTTCTAATTTACAGCTACCGTATAATGGCGTATTGGCAGCGTTAAAAAAAAACAACAATAACTTCCGATATTTCATCACGTGCCGTTACGTCACATCCGATTGCCTCTTCAGTTTGCTCATGTCTTATTCTTAGTTCCTCCTCTGTGAATATTTTCTGTTTGAGGATATAGTCACGTCGACATTGAAACTTAAAAGCAAATGTCCGAATATATTTTAAAATTCGTGATAGACTAAAAAAACAACAACAACAACAACTTCAGATATTTCGTCACGTGCCTTCACGGAGCCAAGGACAAAAAAAAATGTGCATTGACGGGGAAAATAAGTTTCAGGTATACTAAACATTACCTCGACGTGTTTTTTTTGTTTTTTTTTTGTATACCTTGGTCGAGGCTCGTATGAGAGCTAACACGCAACTCACAGCAAGGAGGCATGAGACAAGAGGGGCGGGAGTGGAAGGGACAAAACATTGGGGAACAGACACATTAGGTGAACTGTGGAAGGGAGAGGGATGGGGATGGGACGGGGAACATGGCGAAGAGAAGATGGACATTTCAGGGACTTTCAGGAAGGAAAGCAGGAGAAATGAAGGAAGTGGGCTTGGGTGGATTATCGGGGGTAGAAAAGATCGAGGATTTGGATGGGGGAAGATAAGAGGTGGTGGTGAACAGCTGTTTTGAAAGCCTGGAGGGAAGAATGGGAAAGAATAGAGTGAGGAAGTTTATTCCAAAGGCGGGAAAAAAGAGGAATGAAAGAGTGAAGATGAGCAGTGATCCGTGATTTTGGTAGTTTTACCAGAAGGGGGTTGTTGGCGGACCTTGAGCGCCCTGTGGAAATGTGGTGGGGACAAATCGCAGAGAGAGCAGGGGGAGCAAGGCTGGAGAGGAGTCGGTAGAAGACAGAAAGACCACCGACCAACCTGCGGTGATTGAGTGAGAGGCCCAAAGACTCAGCTTCATTGCGGGAGATGCTGATGATCTTAAATGCCCTAGTTTCGACTTATGAGTAACTTTCAAGGAACTTGTGTCGACGTGTGTCAATGATCGCATATCGTGCCTACAACTTATTCCCAGCGTAGCGGAACGTGCGAGCCATATGGCGAGTACGTCGTAAAATTTTCAGCATGCTTGAAATTTCACGACGTACGAGACGTACCACGAAATATGACAGCACACTTCCTCGTTTTTCAGCATGCTCTTAACGTATACACAACTTACCCATAACGTATTCGACGTGTGCCAGCTTGGTTCGGCAAATTTTTCATAGGTCGGCATATGCTGGCTAAATCGTCAAGGGGTGACTGTGTGGTTGACACTTCCAATTCTCAGGCGGTTATGATTTAAATCGGTGTGCGGCAGGTTTTTAACAGGCTACGCCACGTGTTCTTCGGCGATACGTGCAGCGCGCTATGCCTAAGTTAGACTATCGTCGGGCATAGGTTGTGAACGCCGACAACAGGCTAAGCATTCGTTGGTATCAGTTATCTATAAGACAACGAAACGTTCTGTGCCCGTTCCTAATATGTTATGCATACGACCAACACGATATGAATACGACCAAAACTTAAAAAAAACCATCAAAATTTCAGCGTATGCCAACGTTTTACATACATTTTTATACGTTGCCATTGCTGGCTAAATCGTCAAGGTGTGACAGCACCTTTAGGTTGCATGCTGTTTGTCTCTCGACATCTTGAGTAATCTTCGGCTGGATGCTCATTATTCATTCCTTTTTCCTGCTTTAATCATTTATGTGACTCCAACTCCTGGTGTCCTGTGCTCTTCCTTCCCACCTTTCAAGATAGGCTGCCCATCACCACCTCATACTCCTGATCTCTTCTCTTGCTGAACTCCTAACCTCTATTCTTCCATGCTACTCCCTCCCTTTCTCATGCTATCATGCTTTTTTTTTTTTTTTTTTTTGCTCACCTCAACTCTCTTTTTCTCCTCTGCCAGTTTGTCAACCTGCTGTTCTCTGTCATTTAGCTCCTCGGTGAGCTTCGATTTCTGCACATAAAAACAAAGGTTACAATTCACTCAAGTCGCTAAATTGGGAATAGAGCTCATGGATTGCACTACTTGAAGACAATAACTATTTTGAGGTTTCATATTTCAGGAAAATTAAATTTTTGATTTGCTGCATTTGAAAAAGCCGTTACAGTTCCGTCATATATGTGATTGTTGCGGAACCATTTTATTTAAAAATATAAATAGTTTTCATGGTCGATGCTGCCTGAAGCTCTTGGTCGTCAGACGTTAATCTGTGTTTCTGGCTGGCACCATTAAAGTTAAGTACAGCACATTTTGGCCACAGTATCATGAATTTGTCAAGGTCATAGATACAAATGGCCCATTGTTTTCCAAGTTTACCATAAAGTTTAGGTTCACAAGTGGCCCATGCTAATTCACAGAACAGCTGGCTTGATGTCTCCTCTGAGAGGACGGCATACAATGTAGTGTAGCTCCTTGCTTGTGAAGCATCAGTTTAACGGTTTACAATTGGATTACTTATTACACTCCAAGTATGCTTATCTCTGAATCGAGTTTGATCCCTGATTACCCGTGAGACCTTTTCAGAATCCATAATAGTTCTGTTGGTGCTGAAACTGCCCAATAATCATTTGCCTGCGATTCGTTCCCTCTACAGTTCAACTGTTGGACATTCCACGAGGCGTTTCTCTTCACCTGTATTAAAATATAGAAATCTCGATTATCTATGAAGCACTTAGGTAGCTGATTGGGATGACAGCATCCTCGACGAATGGCTTATAAATGGTGAAAGCGGTTTGTTGCTTGCAGAAATATTTTGGGGTTATTTTCAATCGGAAAAGTGGTGCAATTATGTGGTTCGAGAGAATTTTAAGTGTTCTACCCCTTAATGGTAAAGCTTTTCTATTAAAGTGTTAGAATTAACTGGATAGCTATTTGGGTTTTTAGATTGGGAAAGTTTTTTTTTTTTTGTTATTCTGCATTATTTGGAGCTAAAATATTGTATTCCCAACTTGCACTTTCTCTGACATATAAATAACTCTTCTGCCCAGAAATTTTCAACATGGGAATTGTGAACTCGTGAAGAAACTTTCTGGTTAGTTTCACAGCTTTACCGATAGCTGCCAGTGATTGTTAAGAACAGCGGGAGGTACCTGCTGATCACAGTTAGAGGCCAAACTATGGGAATTAAATGTGATATGCCCAATGATGCCTTGTTGTAGTGCAAAATAATAGTTTCTGCAGATGAGCTATCTGTTTCCAAATCATGTTATTTTTTTTTTCTTCATTGTGCCACGTCTGTTAGTTTGAATTTGAACAGAACAACCATTCATACTCATGCCTTGCTCTTCTTCTTTGGTGAAGATCAATAATGAGCCATCCTATGGACTGACAGTCCAGGGATCGAGAAGGGACATTGAACATCTCAGACAGATGGACAATGGGAAGGCTACGTGGATTGGAAAAATTCAACCTCGATTAGTGATTGCTTTACAGCCTGGGGGCATCCATGGATTTATTTTCCACCAGGTATAAGGTTCGCATCGTGTGTGCCGGCATGTTGGTTTTGTGTGCCAGAGCCCATAATGGCCCCCTTTGTGGTTCGCTGTGTACGGTCGGAGCATGGCCTGCACATACCATACAAAGTAGTTTACAAAGTTTCGGGCAGGGTGACAACCACGAAAAGCTACACTCCCTCCAATAATTGACGACAGCAGCCCTTTTGGCGTTCACCTTTGTTGGCTTCTGTAGTGGATTTTTCTTCTCTCCACTTGCCCACAGGACCTCAGCTCTGTGAGTCACCAGGGGTCAGTGTGAGAGTCATGCCAAAATGAGAGATTCAGCATTTGGTCAAATCTGACCATGGAGCAAGTGGAAAATTGAAAGGGAGGAGTCGAGAGTGAGATAAAGAGAGGAGAGGAGTCGGGTATGGTAGAGAGCAGATGGGGGAAGGGAAAGGAGTTGAGGGGGGATCAGGTGTTGAGCGGGGAGGAGAGGAAGCGAGTGCGGAGGGATATGGAGTGAGTGCAGAAGGAGCATGGTGTTTGTGAGTATGTTTGAGTGAGATGGTAACAGCACTTTAACATAGACGTCTGGCAGGTCATCCCATGCAGCATTGCTGAGTGACTGTGATGTCCCAAATGTAAACACGATGGTGCTTTCTTTTTGAGCTTGAAATAATGGGGGGTTTTTTTCCTCCAGATGTGAAGTTGTATGGGTATTCTGAACGTGCGAATGATGGAGGGGAGAGGAGTCGAGGAGGTGGACATGATGCAGAGAAGTTGTCTGGTGGTGTTGTGTGTCCAAGAGACCAAGTGGAAGGGAGATGGAGTGAGTAGGATGGAGGGTAGGCTATAAGCTGTTGTACGCAGAGATCGAAAAAGTATCGGAGTTGGAATGTTATTATCGGAAGAGATCAGCAGGGAGGTTTTGAGAGTGGAAAGTTGGTAGGAAATGGGATAATTATTGTGTGGCGGATGGTACATCAACAAATGATGTCTTTTGCCAGTGTACAGGTCACAGGTGGGAACAGGAATTCACGGATTTACTGGAGAGGTGATGGGAATGATTGAGCTAAAGGTGATGCTGTGCATCACAGGCAACTACAAAGCACATGTGAAAATAGTGGAGCCACAGGAAGAGGAATACATTGGTAGATTCTGAGGGGGGAATATGGAATAGAGAGGATTGAGACCTTTTGGAGCTGGTGGTGAGAAAAGGTCTAGCTGAAGCCGCTGTATTTTTGGTTTTTCAGAAGCAGGAGAGCCACAAGAATGCATACAGGAGTGAACAGCGTAAGACAAAATTGGATTTTCTGATCATCAGGAAGCAACAACTGTGGAGAAATAAAGATTGCAAGGCAGTGGTGGGGGAGGGGAGGGGGCATGTCACAAATCAGCACAAACTTGTGGTGTTTGTGTACATGCTGAAAATGAAGGAAGCTAAAAGCATGGGCCGGAAGACTATCATGTGGTGGAAGTACAAACGTAACTTAATTGTAGAGTATAAGGAGAAGGCGAGACGAAGTATGAGGAACTTATCAAGGAAGCCAGATGTCTGGATGAGTAGTGGAAGAAGTACAAAGAGGAATTTATGGGGATTTCAGAAGATTCTTGTGGAATAACATCGGGGAAGGTCATACCGCAATGGAATATAAACCAGGTTTGGTGGATGGAGGAAGTAGTGACGGTAATATGTTAGAAGAAGGTTTGGAAGATGATAGAGAATATCAAGGATAGAGGAACATAATCAAATGCAGGTTGGTTTCACTTGTACAGCAGATGAAGAAAGCAGTAAACAGAGTAGTGGATAAAACAAGGAATGATGTGGAAGCAGACATGCACTGCAAGTCAGATGAGGATGGGAGGAAAGAGATGATCTCTAAAATAGCTTGAGACAGATGTGAGGCTGGTAAGGATGTGAAAGGTTGGGGGAGGAGGGATGGTGATCAAGAATGGAGAGGGGGAGTTATTGACAGCGAGGGAGGCAGTACTGAAGTTGTGGGAAGGCTATTTCAAGGAGTTGCTTAACCGGAGCAGAAGCAACGGTAAGCTGGAGCTACCATGTCATGTGGAGGGGAAAGTGGATGGTGTGGAGATTATAGAGGAATAGACAGAGTTAAGAGGGGAAAGTATACAAGACGGTAGTGAGACCAGCTATGTTGTATGGTTTGGAGGCGGTGGCGCTAACAAAAAGACAGGAAGCAGAGCTGGAGGTGGCAGAGTTAAAGATGCTGCGATTCTCGTTGGGAGTGACGAGGATGGATAGGATAAGAAATGAGTGTATTAGAGGGACAGCGCAGGTAGGACGGTTTGGAGACAAAGTGAGAGAGGCGAGATTGCGATGGTTTGGACATGTGCACAGGAGGGAAACGGAGTATATCGGGAGAAGGATGTTGAAGATGGAGCCGCCAGGCAGGAGGAGAAGAGGAAGGCCAAAGAAGAGGTTCATGGATGCGGTGAGGGCGGACATGCGGGTGGTTGGAGTGTCAATGGAAGATGTGGAGGATAGAGCAAAATGGAGACAGTTGGTCCGCTGTGGCGACCCCTAGCGGGAGCAAGCCGAAAGAGGAAGAAGAAGAGAAGACAGAGTTAAGAGGGATGAAGAAGGGGATAGTGCCAGACATTTAGAAGGTATGTGCGAAGATGCTAATTGTGGTGGGAATCAGTTCGATGAAGATGTTGAATAAATGCACCAGAGAGGATAAGATTCTGGAGGAGTGGCGGACTGATCTCATTTTACCAATATGGAAAAGGAAAGGAGATGTGAAAGATTTGGGGAATTACCAAGACATCATCTTTTAACTAATGTGATGAAGCTCCTACGTATATAGGATTCTAGATTGGAAGATGCAGAAGTTCAGAAAGGGATGGGGGTGACTTATGGGAATTTACTCTGAGACAGTTGGTAGAGAAGAGGTTGGAGATGCAAGGGGGTTGACACTAGGATTGGTTGACCTTGAGAGGGCTGAAGACACAGTCTTGAGAGAGATTGTGATCATGACTGAGATGGATGAGACTACCAGAAGCAGAAGATAGGATGATGGAAGAGAAGAATGAGGGTACAAAAGGAAGAGTTTCAGTTGGACATGGAATGCCAGATGTCTACATTAACATTGGTTTGAGGCAGGAAAGTGCACTCAGCCCAATTATTTTTATAATGGTGGTGGGTCTGGTCACTAGGAAGGTCAGCACGAAAGATCTAAGGAAGGAGCCGATCAGGTGATATTGGCAGAGAGTGAACAGGAGATACAGGAAGTGCTGGAGTAGTGGAAGGAAACCAGCATAGCTATATGGTCTGCAGATGGTGGCACTGACAGAGCAGCACCAACAGAGGCTGCAGGTTTGCAAGAACAACTGGATCAGGAGGATTGTGGGAGTGCAGAGGGTGGACAGAAGTAGGATGGATGAACTGAATGAGGAGAGTGGTGTGCAGATGAGCTTGACAGGATTATTGGCAAAGAGTTGGTATTAAATTGGCAGGATACCTGGTACGGATGAAGGAAGTTAGACTTCCAAAGAGAGCAGAGGTGTCGAAAGAGTGAAGTCAGGTCAGGTATGGGAGCAAGAGCTGGAGCAGCGCGTCGCCACGTCCACTTCCCACGATCAATGACAGGAATACCAACCACATGTCCATGCAGTCACAGCTGATGCTCATGGATGATACAGATAATGAGTCTCATTGGAGTCTCTCTCAACAAATGCTTGTTATACACAAAGTCCAACCAGCGATAGCCATGCAATGATTCTCCAAAGAGACCTGGTACAAAAGGAGTGAAGTCTTTGTCTCAGATCCTTGGTTAGAGTCCAAGTCTCACATCCGTAAAGCAAGACTGGAAGCACCAAGAACTTAAGGACTGAGACTTTCGTCCCCCTGCAGAGGTAACGACAGCACCACACCCCATGGTCCAGTGAATCCATGAGTCCCCAGGCCCAACCCAGATGCCTATAGAGCTCTGGCTCACAACATGTGGAGACATGACTATCACTGCCAAGGTAACTGAATCTCTCCATGACCTCAATATCCTCACCATAAACAGGTAAAGAGAAGATAGCAGAATCCAATATGTCATTGGAAGCCTGGATCTTAGTCTTGACACAGGAGACCCATAATCCCAGTGGCTCTGACTCTTTATTCAGAGCCTTGAGGCACTGTGACTACTCCTCATTTTCATAAATGCCAAGGTGAGCCAATGAAAAAAGCCAAGAATTCACAAGGTTTCGGAAAAGCGATGATAATAAAATACCTATACGCCAAGAAAACGTTTCGAAAACCAAGACGCCAAGGTGAACAACGAATAGCCAAGATCTTGTGAAAAAAGTGAAGGAGTGGTAACACTGCCTTGAGGGCCCCCAGAAGGATGTCCACAGCATCCGCAAAGATGACTATCATCTGTGAAATCAAGGCCAGAGATCTTGACATTCCCAAATGATGCACTGCAGCTTCATCTCTGATATCCTCCCCAGAATCCAGTCCATACAAGTGCTGAAAAATGTGGGGGGTAGTACACACCTCTGATGAACTCCAGTAACAACTGGAAGTACAGTGCCTATAGAAAGTCTACACCCCCTTTCAAAATTTTCACATTTGGTTGCCTTGTAGCCTGGAATTAAATTATATTAAATCAGACTATTTTCACCTTTATTTACACATTGTAACCCACAACTTCCAAGTGAAAAACAAATTCTACAAATTTCAGAAAATTAATTGAAAATACAAAACTAGAATATCTTGGTTAGAGAAGTGTCTAACCCGAACCCACCCTTAAAATAGCAATAGTAAATTAGCTCAGGTGTAACCAATCGCATTCACAATCACACACCAAGTGAATTGGCCTCCACCTGTGTTAAATTGTAGAGATTTTGATTATTTTAGGAGAAAATCGGCTGTTTCTGAAGGTTTCCTCTGCTGGGTGGTGCGTTTCACAGCAAAGACTCAACTATGAGCACCAAGGAGCTTCCAAAAGACCTCCAGGACATAGTTTTGGAATAGCACAGATCAGGCGATGGGTATAAAAAACATATCAAAGGCCTTGAATATCCCTTGGAGCACAGTAAAGACAATCATTAAGAAGTGGAAGGGGTATGGTACCACGAAGTCTCTGCCTATATCAGGCCATCCTTCTAAACTGAATGACCAAGCAAGGATGAGACTGATCAGAGAGGTCAACAAGAGGCCAATGGCAACTTTGAAAGACCGACAGACTTTTTTGGCAAAGTCTGGTGACCGTGTGCATGTGACAACGATATCCCAAGCACTCCACAAGTCTGGCCTGCATGGTGGGGTGGCAAGAAGGAAGCCATTACTCAAAAAATCGCACCTTGAGTCCCATTTGAAGTATACAAGTAAAAAGATTTGAAGACATGTGGAAAAAAGTTTTTTGGTCTGAAAAAGGCAAGATGAAACGTTTTGGCACAAACCCAACACAACACATCACCCAAAGAACATCATCCCTACTGTAAATCATGGTGGCGGCAGCATCATGTTATGGGATGTTTCTCATCAGCAGGGACTGGGGCACTTGTCAGGATAGAAGAGAAAATGGGTGAAGCAAAACACAGAAAAACCCGAGAGCAAAACCTGCTGCCCTCTGCAAGAAAGCTGAAATTGGGACAGACGTTCACATTTCAGTATGACAATGACCCAAAGTACACAGCCAAATCTACACTGGAGTGGCTAAGGAACAGAACATTAATGTTCTTGACGGTCCCAGTCAGAGCCCCGACCTAAATCCAACAGAAAATCTGTGTCATGACTTGAAGATTTCTGTCCATCTACACTTCCCACGCAACTTGACTGAGCTTGACCAGTTTTGTTCAAAAGAATGGGCAAATATTGCCCAATCAAGGTGTGCCAAGTTGGTAGAGATCTATCCCAACAGAATCACAGCTGTAATTACTGTCAAGATGCTTTCACCAAGTCTTAACTCAGGGGGATGGACACTTATCCAACCAAGATATTCTAGTTTTGCAATTTTTATGAAGTTTTTGAAATTTGTATAATTTGTTTTTCACTTGGAAGTTGTGGGTTACGATGTGTAAATATAGGTGCAAAAAGTTTGATTTAATGTAATTAAATTCCAGGCTATAAGGCAACAAAAGGTGAAAAATTTGAAAGGGGGTGTAGATTTTTGATAGGCACTGTAAGTTAAAGATGGGACCCCACTGCACCTCATTGCACTCTCAGTACCAGAGTATAGCTCGTAGTTCAGCAATCAGATTGATCAGCTTTGGTGGGACCTGTTGAATACTGGGGATCCTCCAGAGGGCATCACGATTGAATGAATCAAACACTTTGTGGAGATCAACATAGGCTGCAAACAGCCCCTGCTGAAACTCTTGCCTGCATTCGGTGAGGACCCGAAGAGCAAGGATACGGTCAATCGTTGACATCTTTGGTGTAAAGCCAGACTGCTCTGGGTGCTGGTGCTCAAGCAGATGGTGGCAAACCCTATCAACAATGATCTGAGTAAAGACCTTGCCTGGCACTGAGAGAAGTGTCACCCCTTGGCCATTGGTGCATTCCTGGAGATCACTCTTCCTCTTCCAGAGAGGAACAACAAGGCCCCTCTTCCAGTCAGTTGGGATGATACCTGTGCTCCAAACATTGCACAGAACTACATGTAACAACATGAATACAGCATTTTCAGCAGCCTTGAGAAGTTCAGAATGGATGCCACAGATCCCAGGGTCTGTGCCCCCTTTGAAAATGTTCACCACAGCCTGTGCTTCCACAAGCAAAGGCTGTTCACAGCTGATTTGAGGGTCAGCAATTGGGATAGTAACACCTACGACATTCCAATTCAACAGCTGGTTGGTCAACCTGGTAAAGCCACTCAAAGTAAGAGGCCCAGCAGACCTTCACTTCAGACTCCTCTGTCAAGAGCTCACCACCCTCAGCTCTGACTGCAGTACACCGATGGACAGGCTTGGAGGATCACAATGCACTGATTCCTCTGTAAGTAGGACTAGAATCACTTGTCCACATAGTGATGCTCTACCCTTTCACAGATTCCTCGCACATGTCTCCTTGTCTGCCCTCAGTGAAAGTGCAGTTTTATGCCTCAGCTCTTTTAACAGTTCAGCTCTGCCATCAAACCTGGCCCTGCCACTCTGGACAATGGTATCTAGTGTCCCTTAGGAGAGAAAGTTCCTCTTCACCTGACTGTGGGTTCCAAAACACCCATCGGAAACATCAAGGATGGCAGTTTTCAAGGCACTCCATAAGTCTTAAGGGTTTCCCTGAAACACCAAGATCCATTTGACCCCCACTCAACCTTTCCACAAACTCCTCAGCTACCCTTTCATGCTTGAGCTTGCCAATCTCCAGCCAAGGCTGGGATGTTACCATTCTCTTGGATTTGAGCCACAGCATCAGAGTTGCTAAAACAAGCCTGTGATCGGTATTGAGGAACTGAGCACTACGATAGACCTTGCAGTTCTGGAGCAACCTTCAGCAACCATCAACGAGAACATGGTCAATCTCCTTTGCCAAACTACCAAAATTGGAATACCAAGGTAAATGATGTGGCTGTGAGCACTGAAACCATGAACCAGCCACCCTAAGTCCACAACATCTTGCAAAGTTGATGAACTTAGTGATATTCTGGTGCCTGGTTCCAGACCAATGGGGACCAACATATTGTCATGTCTTAGTGCCCGTTAACATGGCATGCCTCAGCGCCAGGACCTTTCTTCATGGGAAATGCCCAAATGGTCTCTTACTGCACTGCGTTCAGTTACTTTTTACTTGAGGTTACTGTTCAGCAAGGATCATTCAAATGAGCCAAAATTGGCTGATGGCACACACACGGGAATGAGATGGCTCAAACACATTTTCTTACCTTTTAAAGGGTTTCTTTGTAAAGCAAAGTACAGGGAAGAGGGTAGACTGGACGCTATCATAAATGGTATATGACCGTTTTTACAGCCATTTTTCCCTGCTGTGCAGGGGTTGGGCTTTTTTTCTTGAGGCAATGTTTTATGGCCGGATGCCCTTTCTGACGCCAACCCTGGTCGCCTCTTATGACACACAGGGATATGGTACACCTATTCCAACCGGGGCATACACCGGGACCAGTACACTGGTACTCATTTCACCGACCTCGGAAGATGACAGGCTGAGTCAACCCCCTGGTGTTAATTCAGCAGTCAACGGGGCTTGAACTCAGGACCCTGGGATCCCAAGCCACCACCCTAACCACTAAGCCAACACCAGGCTTTATCATAAATGGTATGAACCAAGCAAATCAAAAGACACAAAGAGGGAGATGGGGAAACAAACTTGTATACAATGATGAGAAATAAAGAGCAAAACGTAATCCACTCTCGGTAACACAGACAAGACCAGTGACAAAGACCAGTTCAAACATGAAGAAAGCCAAAACAGAGCATGATGAAGTGAACCAGAGATAAGGAGTACCAGCGACAATTAGGTCCTCAACCAGCCCTCATAGCCCTCTCTGCCCTTTCCAGAAGAGGCCTCAAATCCTGCTGGATGTTCATATCCATACACCCTCCTCACCTGGAAACCTAGCATGGGAGACAGTTTAGTTGTCAACAACCCAACCATGAAAGAGGTCAGTACAGGTTTACTTGGTACCTTTAGCAATTGTCACAGATCTGATCTGGCCTGACAATAAAATTGGTAAAATAGCAGATGATGGACAGAGTGCCAAGCTCATTTCCCAAACTGCTTGGTTTTACACAATAGTTGATGAAACTGAAAGAATGAGGCAGGATAAAAATGGCGCAGACTTCGGTCGAGATAGGAGGATTATGAGAAGAGGAATGTCAGGTGGATGTTGATGGAGACTGGAGAGAGATGGCTGCATGGTGGTGATAGAGGGCAGAGGATGAGTGTTGTAGACAGATCAGGACAGCTCAGTATCAGTCAGCCTCACCCAATATCAATAAATTTTGAGGAAGAATATATATGAGGTCATGACGGCCATGTCCACTACATGCATGGAGCAGAGAGGAGGTTACATAAAGTAATCTGACATGCATTCAATATGTCTCCAGAACTCCATTTTGGAACTATTCCAGACCATTGCATGCAGTTCACGTAGACCTCTTTGAAAACTATGATGTGCTGTGGATGAGTAGCCAATTTGTTCCGAATAAATATCAGAGAATGTAAACGAGGGAAATATTTCTTAGATATCTTTCTACAATAACTTTTCAACGACAACAAAAAAACCCCACAAAATCTTTGGAAAACGTTTTATATTCCTTGCAGGTTTCAACTTGTATCTGCTTTTTAATCTTTGCTATATTTTCTCTCTGACCTTGCACCATATCATTTGCTTCCAAAAATGGCTGTAAAATTGGGGTGATGTGGGCAACTGTTTGTGCATTTCTTCAACTCGTACTCTGCCTCAGTGTCACTGCTATCTCGGGCTGTTTGTCTGGTCTGGTGTCAGGGAGGTTGAACCTCGACGCGTTATACTGAGCTTCCGTTGCATGATGGAAGCACAAGAAGAGGTACAAGTAACAGGAGCAGATCATAGATAGAGTGACAGGCTCATTTCCCAAACTGCTCAGTTTTACGCAATAGTTAATCAGACTGAACCTTTGCACAGGGATTTTAAAGAGGGATTTATTTCAGTGAATTGCTGATTCTTGCAGTACAAACTGACAAAGTTGCTGGGGGTGAGACATGGCAATGATGGTCGACACACAATATCATCGGACACTGATGCAAATGCTATTGCAGGCTTCAAATATGATCAGAGCCATGGGCCACCTGGAATTAAATCGTACCTATAGTCGTTCTGCAAAGTCACTTTGACTCATTCCAAAAATGACAAAAGAGTTGAGACAGTGCATAGTCTGATGGAGTAAAGAAGTGGCACAGCTTACACCATTATCATGACTTCCTTGAAAAGGAGGGGGGGTAGTTGATTGATGAAAGGAAGGTATGGATGAAGGAGTGAGGAGTTATATGAGGATAGCAGAGGGAGAGGCGCTGGAGGGTAGTGGGGAAAGGATATTGATGGAGAGAGGGGGGAGTGGAGCTCGGTGGAGGGGAGATGAGAGTAGTTGGAAGGAGATAGAGAGAAAGGAGTTAGAGGGAGGTTGGGAGAGGATTCGGCTGGTTGCCAAGTCTGGTGGTAATAGTGGAGGGAGGAGGGGGGTAGTTGAAAGATGGAGGAGAGAGGAAGATATTGAATCAGGAGGGGGTGGGAGCTGGAGGAGTTGAGGAAAGGAAGACTTATTTATCAAATTAGCCCATGACGACGCATGCACGCACACACACACACACGCGTGCATGCACACACACACACACACACACACACACACACACACACACACACACACACACACACACACACACACACACATACACACACCTGGATCTGAACCAAAATTGAATTGGCTTGTTCTTGTCATCTGAACAACTCATCCACCTAGTTTTGTCATAAAAATAAATAAATAATAAATAAATAAAAAACAACTTTTAAAAATATCGTGCTGTACCTTATATCGTTTTTGGTCCCATCTCTTCTCTCAATGGTAAAGAATCGCTTTAAAAAATTATCGGATCTACATCTGGATCTTCACCGAGATCGAACCAATTCTTCGTCATGACACAGCCAACCTGTCCACC
>NC_140968.1:86036314-86056314 GCF_056783735.1 Eptatretus burgeri
TTAATCCTTGCATCATTAAAATTAACACTCAAGATGGACTTGTCAGTGTATGTTCGTCAAATTAATGGCAGCTGAGCAAATTACCCGATCATTATAGCTAATGCCACATAATTGTGAAATGTTCCATCCCAGGCATGTATACTTTTGAAGTCTCAGAGGTTTTTCAAGATTCTTAAAGGTCGTCGATTTGATCAGAGGTTATAATGCTCACATGCGGCTTCAACCACTTCCATTTGATTCAACCCTCAAACTTTCATCCCCTTATTTCATGCTCAAGTATGCTGGAAAGGTACATTTGAGGTGTTCATCTGAATCCTAAATGCTGTGTATGTATATATATATATATATATATATATATATATATATATATATATATATATATATATATATATATATATATATATACACATATGTATATGATGTAAAATAATGTAATATATAAAGCTCTTTCTAACCACTGACTGACTCACTGACTTACTGACTGATATTAAAGATCGTACCTTCAGGGTGACGTAGAAAGCTGAAATTTTGTGTGCTGATGGACATCGAAGCTGTTACACTGGGGAAAAAATATCACGGAATCGTCAGACAACATCCATGAATGAAAATATAAATGAATGAAAAATAAATGAAAAAATGAATGAAAATTCAAATGCAGGTGAGCGGCCCGAGACGATGGGGAAGCACGGTTCATATTTGTGTAAGCATACCCTGCTCACATGTATGTGTGTGTATGTATGTATATATATGTATGTATGTATATATATATATATATATATATATATATATATATATTTATTTATATATTTAATATGTGTACATATACATATATATTACATATATACTGTATTTCCATACTGTATATACATACATATATGTTGTAAGATTGGGGTGGTTGGGATTATACATTTTTATAGAAGAAGAAGGCACTTCCAACCCAAAAGTAAACTGGAAACTTCATGGCCTGAAACTTTACATGCATACTAAGGGAACTCCAAGGGAGTGCATGAATGAAAATTGGTTATTTGGGTTAATTTAAACACCCCTTTTGAAGATAATTAACGGCTTTATTTAATTATACTTTATCAAGGTGTCATTCTTGGTCAGTCCTCTGTCAGCTTGCTGGGGTCTTGCTTCGCCATTTTGTTCGGCCTATTCAAACAAGCCTTGATTGGAAACATGATCTACTCTCATGGACTAATTAAGGTATATAATCGAAATATTACATCTGATTTAAGCCTGACGTTGGCTTATTGGTGAGGGTGGCTGGCTTGGGATCATATGCTCATGAATTTGAGGGCCATTGGCTGCTGAATCAACATCAGGTGGGTGGGGTTGACTCAGCCTGTCATCCTTCTGAGATTGATGAAATTAGCACCAGTGTACTGGTAATAGGGGCACTGCATCAGTGGCATAACTGCATTCCAAACTGATTATGCAAACAACAGCCTTAAGGCTGTACACAAGAGTGTGTATATCTGATTTGAGAATTGGATGCTGTGGATTAAATAAGTGTCAAAATCTGGAGTGAAACCTGAAAACAAAATTTAAAATGTGATTTTTATAAATAAGTGTGTTTATTTTAACAAAGCATTAAGATTAACTTTTTCTACTGTTCGGATGATTATATTGAGTGAAGAAAAGATTAAGGAATGTGCAGAAAGTGTAACTTCATTGAGCGCAGCACCTTGCATGACAATAGAGTCCTCAGGGGTCCATTTTTTTGGCAATTAGGGTCAGGTATGGGAGCATGTGCCAGAACAGCGTGTCGCTGCGTCCACTTTCCGCCGGTACTCCAGGGGCCTCCGTCTGGCCATCCCCCAGGCAGATGCCAGGCCCATCCCCATCTCCTTGAGATGATGGTCAACCTGCTGCAACCACGAGGCATGTGGTCGGCCCACTGGCCTCCTCCACTCATGAGACTCCCTCGCTGAGAGAATCTGGTGAGCAGGATCAGCGTCAGGAAAACGAGCCACATGTCCATACAGCCGCAACTGACGCTCACGGACTGTGCAGGTAACAAATCTCATCCAAGTCTCTCTCAGCAACCGCTCGTTGGACACAAAATACGGCCAGCGATAGCCAAGGATTCTCCGAAGAGACCTGGTACCAAAGGAATTAAGTCTCCGTCTCAGATCCTTGGTCAGAGTCCAAATCTAGCATCCATAGAGCAAGACTGGAAGTACCAAGGACCTGAAGACTCGGACTTTTGTCCTCCCGCACAGGTACCGGCAGTGCCACACCCCATGATCCAGTGAATCCATGACTCCCCAGGCCCGACCCAGACGTCGATTGACCTCTGACTCACAGCCAGCAGAGACATGAATATCACTGCCAAGGTAAGTGAATCTCTCCACTACCTCAACATCCTCACCACAAACAGACACAGACAGGACAGCAGCATCCAAGATGTCACCGAAAGCCTGGATCTTAGTTTTGACCCAAGAAACCCGTAATCCCAGCGGCTCCGACTCCTCTTTCAGCACCTCGAGGGCCCCCAAAAGGATGTCTAAAGGCTCCGCAAAGATGACTGCATCATCTGCAAAATCAAGGTCCGAGATCTTGACATTCCCAAACGATGCACTGCAGCTTGATCTCTCCGACATCCTCCCTAAAATCCAGTCCATATAAGTGCTGAAAAGTGTGGGGGCCAGTACACACCCCTGACGAACTCCAGTAACAACTGGAAATAAGTCAGAGATAGTACCACCACACTTCACAGCACTCTCAGAACCAGAGTAGAGTTCAGACATCAGATCGATGAGTTTTGGTGGCACCCCACAAAGACCAAGAATCCTCCAGAGGACATCCCGATTCACTGAATCGAATGCTTTACAGAGATCAACATAGGCTGCAAGCAGCCCCTGTCGAAACTCTCATCTGCGTGCGGTGAGGACACGAAGGGCAAGGATACGGTCAATCGTTGACCTCTTTGGTATAAAGCCTGACTGCTCTGGACGCTGGTGCTCAAGCAGATGGTGGCGAACCCTATCAAGAATTATTCGAGAAAAGACCTTGCCGGGCACTGAGAGCAGCGTCACCCCTCGGTAGTTGTTGCAGTCTTGGCGATCACCCTTCCCTTTCCAGAGAAAGACAACAAGGCCCCTATTCCAGTCAGTTGGGATGATGCCTGTGTTCCAGACAGAGCACAAAACTGCATGCAACGACACGAGTGCAGCATTTCCACCAGCCTTGAGAAGTTCAGCATGGATGCCACAGATCCCTGGAGCTTTGCCCCGCTTCAACTGGTTCACCGCAGCCCGTGTTTCCACAAGCAAAGGTGGACCACAGTTGATTTGAGGGTCAGCAACAGGGATTGTAACACCCTTGACGTCCAACTCGACAGCTGGGGGATCAGCCTGGTACAACCGCTCAAAGTAACCGGCCCAGCAGGCCTTCACTTCAGACTCCTCTGTCAAGAGCCTACCACTCTCTGCTCGAACTGCAGTGCTCTGAGGGATGGGCTTGGATGAACGCAATGCGCGAATTCCCCTGTAAGCGGGACGAGAATCACCTGTCCACAGGTGATGCTCTACCCCCTCACAGATTCCTCGCACTTAGGCCTCCTTGTCCACCCTCAGTGCACGTACAGTTTTACGCCTCAGCTCCCTGAACAGCTCAGCTCTGCCATTCAGCCTGGCCCTGCGACTCTGGTCAATGGTATCCAGTGTCCCTTGAGAGATAAAATTCTTCTTTTCCCTGCGGTGAGCTCCAAGACATCCACCGGCAACATCAAGGATGGTGGTCTTGAAGGCACTCCACAACTCTTCAGGACCCCCCAAAGCACCCAGACCCCCCAAGTGTCCACTCAGCCTGTTCGCAAACTCCTCAGCTACTCTCTCATCCCTGAGCTTGCTGACATCCAGCCTAGGCTGGGATGGTACCATTCTCCAGGATTTAAGGTGCAGCTTTAGAGTTGCTACAACAAGCCTGTGGTCAGTATTGAGGAACTGAGCACTCCGGTAGACCCTGCAGTTCTGGATCATCCTCCAACGACCGTCAATGATGACATGGTCAATCTCCTTTGCCACACCACCAGCGTTGGAATACCAAGTCCAGCGATGAGCTTGTGGGCGCTGAAACCATGAACCAGCCACCCTAAGTCCATGACTTCTTGCAAAGTCAAGGAACTTAGTGCTATTCTGGTTCATAGTTCCTGACCCATGGGGACCAACACACACCTCATAACCATCCCTATCAGTTCCAGTCGATGCATTGAAATCCCCCAAGACAAGAAGTGTATCTCGTCTGGGGCACTGATCAACCACAGCCTCGAGTGTGGCGTAGAATGCATCCTTCACGGTGAGATCACTCGCCTCAGTCGGAGCATAAATAGAGACCAGGGAAATGACACCTAAGGAGTAACGAATCCTTAATCTCATAATACGCTCTTTGACCGGTGTTACCTCAATTATCATTGAGGTCAGCTTATTGGACACAGCTACAGCAACTCCTTGAGTATGGTAACCATCAGAGCAACCAGACCAATAGTCGGTGTAACCACCCACCATTATCTCGCCGCAATCCGGTCTCCGAACCTCAGAGAGAGCTGCAATCCCGATGTCCAAACGCTTGAGCTCAGATGATAACAGAGACAGGTGATCATCCTCTCTTAGGGATAGGACATTCCAGGCACCCACTCGAAGGGACCGCCTCAGGTTAACCCAAGGAGACCGCCGTCTGATGGACGACACCACAGCACCAATCCGACACACTCTCCCGCAATCTGACCCAGGGATGTTACCCCGTGGTTTCCCTCCTATCATCAAAGATTGGGGGTCCCGAAGGCTTTTCCCCAATCCCGTCATCCGGTGCGCTGCCCTGCGAAGGGAAGCTGCACAGGAGGTACTCCCACGGAGTGGGTTTTCAGATTTTTTTTGCGTTTTTGCGTTTTGCGGAATGAAGGGTTTTACGGTGGCCGGAGTGCAAATCCTGCCACCAACCTCCTAATAAGAAGTAACCCAACAGCAGGAGGACGTCCGCAGACACAGTTGGGCACTAGATATGGATGGCCGTTGGCTCACAAGGAGCTCCTCCGCCCTTTGACAGGTTTTGTTTTTAAACCTGCTGGGTGTCCATATTCAAACACCCTCCTCACCAGAAAACCTGGTGGGGGAGACGGTTTAGTCGCCGACAACCCGACCATGGAACAGGTTAGTACAGGTTTACATGGTACCTGTAGCAGTTCACAGATCAAACCTGACCTGACACCTATGACACACATACGCAGTTTTCTTTTCACCATTTTGTGCGATCTGCTTTCATGACAAAATATAAATATAAATATTCTAATAGATGCTGCAATTGCAATACATTAATAGTTGGTAGTTTTTGTAAGCGAAAACGAACTTTTTTGTTGCAGCAAGTGAAGAGGCTTTATTTGCTTTATACTGTTTTGTGTGTTCTGCTTCCATGACAAGATATTGGTGTTAATATCCATATACTAATAGTTACTGCAAGTTATTCATGATTGGCAGTTGCTGAAAACAAAGACGTGTGCAGACAGCACAACCGGACATGGTATAAATGACTCTCCTTGGGGTGTGTGCATACCTGCATGCTTGGTTACATGTGTGTGGGTTTCACAGGCACACGATCTGAGCTCAAACTCAGCCCTTGGTGTGTGGTGTGTGGCACTGCAGAGGAGGGAATGCAGTCATCTCACGAAACATGTGCTTCTGCATGCGGAGAGCAGATGTGCTGCAGTGCTGAAGCCACGTGGGGAGTGGACGTGCTGTGGCATCAAAGCTACGTCGGACGTGCCACTGTGCAGTGCAGGTGTGGGGAAATCTGTGCATGTGTGCGAGTGAAAGGAAGAGTATATTGCCCATGCCTGTGCATGGCTAGCATGGACTGCGATGAGGTTGGCAGAACAACAGGTTTCTCTCAGGGGTCTCTGCTGACTTTCTCAAAGTTAAGTTTCTGGTTGTTATATGTTCACCTTTTAATTAAAATTAAATGACACCTAAGGAGTGACGAATCCTGAATCTCATAATACGCTCTTTGAACGGTGTTACCTCAATTATCATTGGGGTCAGCTTATTGGACACAGCTACAGCAACTCCTTGGGGATGGTAACCATCAGAGTGACCAGACCAATAGTAGGTGTAACCACCCACCATTATCTCGCCGCACCCAGACCCCCCAAGTGTCCACTCAGCCTGTTCGCAAACTCCTCAGCTACTCTCTCATCCCTGAGCTTGCTAACATCCAGCCTAGGCTGGGATGGTACCATTCTCCAGGATTTAAGGTGCAGCTTTAGAGTTGCTACAACAAGCCTGTGGTCAGTATTGAGGAACTGAGCACTCCGGTGCGAGGTGCCATGACAGGACTAAGTGCGAGGTGGACTAAGTGCGAGGTGTCATTTTAATTAAAAGGAAAATAAACAGTTAACTGTTTATTTTCTCACCTACATGTTTCTGTGTGTTCCTAGTTCGATTTTGTTTCAAAAATCATGCTATTCTGTGAGTTTTCGTTGACCTTGTCTTTCCGGGTTCCTTGAGGCCTACCCATCCTTCCCCTGTAGGTGTACAATCGTTTTTATTTGTATTCTCTCCCTATTACCTTCAATTCCTACTTCCCCCACTTTCCCAATGCCCCATCCCTCCCAAGTAAACACTCTGTTTCTTGTCTTATATTTTAAAAAAAAACAAAACCTTTCTCCCTGCATACCCACGAGTCCCGATCCGATCTTCCTCTTCCTCTTCCTCTTCCTCTTCCTCTCTTCTTCTTCTTCCTCCTTCTGTCGGCACACCATCTTTATTCGACTTGAGCTGACCCACTCTCGCCATTACCTTCATGATTTCTTCCGACAACCTTCCATTCCCGAATCTTACCTGTTCTTCAAAAATACATCAAAAATTAATAATCTTCCTGGATAATTTCGATCTATACACCTCCTGTAACCACGTGTCTATTTCCATCCTCTCCCTGGTACTTTTCATCAACCCAGCAGCTTCACTCTGCATTTACCGTTCCAAATTCACCTTACACCTCCACGATTTTTCTTCAACCCTCCGTTTTCCGAATGTTACGCAATCCTTATTTAAAATAAATAAATTCACTTTTTACTATACACCTCCCATAGCCATGTGATCTGTTTACACCCCATGTTTACCGATCCAAATTCCTCATTCACCTCCGATTTTTTTTTCTACAACCTCCCATTAACTAATCCAATGAAAACTCTCTCAAACAATAATAAGAAGACGATGAAGAAGAAAAAGAAGAAGAAGAAAAACGATCTCTTATAATGCTTCATCTTCCTCTTTCACACGTGTGGTTCTCTTTACTGTATCATAATGCACCACTCTTCTGCTATTTTAACAGACTGCTCTCAATTCGACCTTTCCTTCATACCTTGCCTAAAAAATCCAACTGTTACAGCGTTTCTTCTCTCCATTCTCTGGATTCGACTTTACTGCATCCATCAAGAATTGTGTTAAATCGCATCTCTGACCTAAAACTTTTTTTAAAACCCCATTTTGCTATGAATGTTCATTTTCCATCAACCATTCTTTTTTTCCAACTTCAGTGCCAACTCACCCCTCTCACCCCTCACTCTCAAAGCAACCATCATACTCTTCTCTCACCATTCACCCCCCTCAGTCACCCTTCTCAAAGTTGCCCACTTCACATCCACAAAGCTTCCTCCTTCCCCTGCCCTCTCACCTCCATCTCATTAATCCACCTCCTCAAATCCTCAACTGCCTTCTGCCCCCTCTCTTGCCCACTACCCCTCTCTCCCCAGAACTACAGAGCCTTTCCTCCTTCTCATCCGGCCCCCTCCTCGAGCTAATATGCAATCCCCCATACTCTTTCAACAACTCTCCTTACCTCCCCCCTCCTCCTTTGTCCTACCCTCCCCCTCCCCTCCCCCTTGTCCTACCCTCCCACCCCCTGCACCCAAAGCCTCCTCCCCTCACTCTTCATTTACAGGGTGGACCTCAAATATCCGGGGCCTTCACTCAAACCTTACGGATCTTTCTATACAGGTTGCCTCTGCCGAACACAAACTTTCCTCCCCCAAGACGTGTCTGACTCCCAAGTATCTCTCCCTGGTTACTCCCTCCTCCGGTATGACAGACCTGAGCCTCGCCCTGGTGGAGGAGTTCTTCTCTTCATCAAAGACTCTATTCCTCACTCTCCATGCACTGCCCTCACTCCCCCACACCCCCAGGAATACCTCTGGCTACGGCTTCCCCTCCACTCCCACCTCATGTTTATTTGTGTACTGTACCGTCCACCTAACGGTGATGACTCCATCTACACCTCACTATCCGAAAACATGGACCAACTTCTACCTTCTCATCCAAACTCTCTCTTCCTCTTATGTGGCGACTTCAATTGTCATCATGCCAGTTGGCTTGGTGTGGGTACCTCTCTCACCTGTCATGGCACCTCAGCAAAAGCTTTCTGCGACTCATTGGGACTGACTCAATCGGTCAATTTCCCGATCCAGATGGAGCAGCCACTAGACATCGGTGTGGTAGGAGGGGTTCCAACGGTGGATTCCAGGGGGTGGGAGGATTTTTAAATTTTTGTATATACAATGTTGAGGCTGGTATAACAGCTTACACACAGAATGTACAACGAGGGGAGCAGAACACAAGAGGGGCAGAAGAGGGAAGCACAAAACAGTGGGGAACAGAGACATGAGATCTGTGGAAGGGAGAGGGATGGGGCGGGGTACATGGAGTAAACAATATGGACACTACAGGGACTTTCTGGAAGGAAAGTAGGGAATTTGAAAGATGTGGGTTTGGGGTGGATTAGCGGGGGTAGAAAAGATCATGGTTTTGGATGGGGGAAGATAGGAAATGGTGGTGAACAGCTGTTTGGAAGACCTGGAGGGAAGAGTTGGATTGAAGAGAGTGTGGAAGTTTGTTCCAAGGGCGGGAAAAAAAGGAATGAAAGAGTGAATGTGAGCAGCGATTCTTAATTTTGGTAGTTTTACCAGAAGGGGGTTGCTGACGGACCTTGGGCGCCCTGCAGAAAAATGGTGGGGGACATATCTCAGACAGAGTGGGGAGGAGGGGGGGGTCGAGGCCAGAGAGGAGATGGGAGAAGACAGAAAGACCACTGTCCTGCATGCGGTGAGAGAGTGAGAGACCTCTCACTACCTTCCTTTCTCCTCATGCTGTCGAGGCAAGTGATACGTGATATTTCTAAGCATAACAAAAGCACGTGATATGTCGAGGGACATTACTCTGATGTCATGTCTGGCATTGAGGACCTCCATCCATTGTTGGGAAAGGAGAAGCAGAATGTCCAAGGTGGAGTGACCTGGTCTGAATCCAAATTGATGATCAGAAATCATCCATTGGAGAAGAGGAAGGATTTAATGTCAGAAGCATTGATGCATTCCATAACCTTGCTGATGATTGGGAGAAGGCTGATTGGTCTGTTGTTGTAGGGATCTGTTTTTGCACCTTTTTATGCAGAGCAGTAATGTTTGCTGATTTCCAAGCAGATGGCAGATGACTTTGAGCAAATGAGAGGGTGAATAGAACAGAGAGAGTGTGAGCAAGAGCAGCGGAGCAGGTTTTTAGGACTTATGGGCTGATGCCGTCTGGACCAGTCGCAGAATCAGAGTCGAGATTTGACAGCAAGCTCTCCACTTTGTCAAGAGAAAAGGACACAGAGTCCAGGGACAGCTGGGTGTGACTGGGTAAAGTGGGTACAGAAAGCGATGGGTTTGGTACATAAGATTTAGAGGCAAACACGGAGTTTAAGCATTCAGCCTTTTCACGTGTCATCTCAGCTGTGCAGCCATTTGAGGTAAAGAAGGGAATAGAGAAGAAACATACACCAGAAACAGATTTAACTAGAAGAGTACTCGGTCGAGCGCGTACCTCCACCATGTAATGCCTGATCCACGAGAACATATCAGGCCCAATACATTTTTGAAATATCATGCTCTCTAGTACTATATCGTTTTTGGCCCTATCTTTCAATTGTGAAGAATCACTTAAAAAATTAAACAATACCCTTATCCAGATCCGGATTCGGATCTGGATCTTCACCAAAATTGAATCGATTCGTCCGTGCCACACCCCCAACATGTCCACCAAGTTTCATCCGAATCTGTCCACAACTTTTTGAGATATCCTGTACAGAAACAGACAAACAGACAAGCCGGTTGGCGACGAGGGATTCGCTAGGATCGAAGCGCTGGATACGATGCTTTTCATTCTGACTGATCCACCGACGAAGATTCATTGCCAAGACGTATTATATTGGTTCACATACAATTGTTCCTCTGCCTGGCAAGATTTTTCCTATTGCGTATTTTGCCAACTGGCACTCCTCATAAAAAATGACTGTAAATAGACACCCTATTTTTGAAGGACTACCATTTGAAAAAATAATCGGTTTGCTGCTTTGTGCTGTGGAGCCTCGCGTTGCAGACACACACACACACACACACACACACACACACACACACACACACACACACACACACACACACACACACACACACACACACACACACACACACACACACACACACAGAAAACCCGACAATAAGGGATATCTCGCCTATATAGCGAATCCAACAAACAGACAGAAAGGGGTGAAAACATAACCTCCTTCACCTTCAGTGGTGGAGGTAACTGGACATGACCAGGATTTGGAGGAAGGAGACAGGTCTGAGATTTCAGACTTGAGATTAGAAAGATATTCTTTCCTGGCTCTCTTGAGGGTAGATACACACTTGTTCCGATATTTGTGGAAGAGGATGAAGGGGGTTCTCTGGTGAGGAATGAACAAACTCTGACAATGTACAACACTTTCATTTTTGTCATGAGATCCTTTCACCAACATCACCATCACGACACATGTATGCAATCACCCATCCATAGCTAAGCTATCTACCACTTGTAGTTCTGCGAATGTTCTTATACTATTCTATCAGCCAATGCTTCAAGATACCTACTACTTCCAGTTTAAGCCTATATATTGTTTCTGCTGCTACTGTCTTTCCAGGAAGACCATTCCATGCATTAACTACTCTGATTGAAAGACCATTGCCTGTCCTCTCTCTTCTTCTTTACTCTCAGGCTCTCTGCCTTGGTCCTATCACTGTATATTCTGCGGAAAAACACTTCTGCATGTATTTTGTCTACACCCTTCATTATACGAAACACCTGAAATCCCCTAGCCATTGCCTCCTTTATATTGTATAAAGTTCTGCCTCCTTCAGCTGCTCCTCATAACTATCGGAGTTGCTGTGCGTCCTTCCCCAGAGCATAACAGCTCTGTCCTTCCCCAGATGTAGTGACCAAAATTGTACATATTCTGGAAAAGGTTTAACTGAATGATTGTACAGAGTTAACACTACCTTTTGATTTATAATGTATCCCCCTATGAATGTAACCGAAAACCCTATTAGCCATCCCGATATCTGCCTGGAACTGCTGTCTGCTTATCTATTACCACCCCCACATCCTTCTGTGCCACACATTCCAAGACTACTCATTGTGTTATTTAGTCCCTCATGTGCTTTTAATTCATGAAAAAGTATGTCACTGAACTCTGCTTTTAATTGTCTTTCCGTGCATGTAATTTATGTATAAGCTGGAGTGCCTCAAGGCAGTGTTTTGGGCTCAGTCGTATTCCTAGTCTTCATCAACGATCTCTCTGGCTCTTTGGAAAAACCTCTATCTATTTGCTGATGACTCCACCCTCTGCCATGACATCCCTCATCCTTTCGATAGACAGGCAGGCTGCGGCCTCTTCCCTCTCTTCAGACCTTGACAAAATCACAAGTTGGTCAAACACTTGGAATATGTCTTCCAATCCTGACAAGTTCATTTTGTTCCTCTTTTTCTCACCTGTGGAACCAACTTCAACATTCTCTTCAACCTCATTCTTCCCTCAAAGTCTTCAAGACAACTGTTTGCCACCATCTCAGATTATCCCTCATCGAAAACCATGATCTTTTCTACCCCTGGTAACCTCCTCTCCAATCCCACCTCCTTCCAAATTTCCAGTTTTTTCCTTCCATGAGCCTTGACTTTGAATACAAAAATAATTTTTAAAAAGCTCCTTCCTAAGCCTTATAACACTTTAAAAAATGATTATTAAAAAAAAGAACAATAATCATAAAAAAAAATTATCCAGACAATGTGGTATTTAAATCTGGGCTATGTGCGCAGACGAGAACAACAAACAAGCCCCAACCCAATGACTTTATCAATGAGCAATTTACAATTCGACCCGCTAACATGCACAAAAAATTCCAAATTTTTCTCAGTATTCGAATTATTTCAAATTTTATGCAATCAAATGTTTTTGAAAAATGATGGCATAGAAGACTATTGGTGCATCATCTGCAAGACATGATTTGATGTTGACTTTATTGCTTGCATCGTCTCCAAGGGTGTTTTCCTGACTGTTAAAAAAATAAATTGTCATGAGCAACTGAGGGTGAATCACCTGGAAAAAAAACACAAATCTTACATAAATTATTAACTACGCATAGTATCCAAGATTTCCCAATACTTGGAACAATCACGATTGTGACAATTTCCTTTTATCATGTACAGTGTATAATCTGTCCAAGGAGAGTACTTGCCATTTGTTGATTTGGGCTTTTAAAATACTGAGTTTATTTGCTTAGTATTTGACAGTTATCAGATTGGGTGCAATTAAGCCGATAAGTCGTGGACGACGAACTATAATTTTGCTTTAGCCAGAGTTAAGCATGGTTTGTAGGCCAATTACTGGGATGGGAGACCTTTCTTGGAAGGCTTAGTGTTAGTGGCTGATCGAGGGACTGCATGATAGCTCGTTTTAAAGCTTGCTTGCCTCTGAGCTGTCTGGTCATGGATGGATCTGTTCTCCTGTGGAGTCAAATCCCACTGGAACTCACGTCCTGGCACAGCAACTGCACTGAGTTTATTAAATATTTGTTTCTTTTTAGATCCTCGTGGAGGATCTCTAAGTCTTACTCACGTTGTTGTGACTTGTGGAGTTTTTTGTTTCACAGCCTACAGTTTTCATCAAAACTTCCTGAAACTTGGCATATATATGTAAAAATACCCTGCGCAGACAGTAACCATTTCCGATTTTGAAAATTCCTCCGAGAAAAGAAGTTATGACATCAAAATATCTCCGCTAATGGAAATCGCCTAAAAAAATTTCTCCGAAACTAGGCAAGTTTTTTGAATTCTGTTTGATGGAATCGAACAGACAGAGCATTAGCTGAGATGAATTACTGCACATATGATATATCTCTATGACGTCATATCAATTTTTATGACGTCATTCCTATTTTTTGACATTTTTTGTTTCACAACCCAGAGTTTTCATTGGATCTTCGTGAAACTTGCCATGCATATGCAGAAAGCCCACGCGCAGGCAGTAACCATCTCCAATTTTGGAAATTCTTCCGAGAAAAAAAGTTGACGTCATAATATCGCCGCTAATGGAAATCGCCGACACCATTATCTCCGAAACTAAGCAAGTTGTTTGAATTTTGTTTGTGGGAATCAAGCTGGGGATTAGCACAGATAATTTATCACAAACCTGATACATCACAATGACGTCATATTCGTTTTTATGACGTCATCATTAAGAGGACGTGGATCTTAGCTCATTCAAGCTTGTTTTTTTTTTATAGAATTTTGCCATAAACAAGGGTGAGAACCATTAAATGTGAAGGAATACAAAGAAAAAGAAGAAAAATTGTCAAAGCCTTCACCTCGTCCTGAAACAAGGAAACCTCTAGATAGGACCACTGTTCAGGAGGGGGTAACTAGGCCAGGTGTAAAAATAAATTTTACTTCCCCCAATGGATGCTTTTTCAGACACACCATCTCCATACTGGATAGCTGTTGCCTCCCTAAGGGAGCTCATCCGCCCTTTGTCCGGTGTTGTATTTATTCCTGGCAGGTGTCACAGTCACTCTCCCCACTAGCAAAGCCAGTGAGGAGTGTCGATTTAGTCACCGACAACCTGACCATGCGGTGGGTAGCACTGGGTTACATGCGTCGCGAAGGTTACATGAGTGCTGCGTCTCGGAGCACATCGACCTTTAGAAGAAATGTAACCTCCATCCCATTACCTCCACCACCAAAGGTGGATGGACATAACGTTTTCACCCCTGTTTGTCTGTCTGTCGTTGATTAGGATAGCTAGAAAAGTTAAGAACGGATTCCAATCAAACTTGGTGAATGAAAGGTGACAAGAACAAGGTTATTAGATTTTGGTTCAGGTCCAGATCCAGATATGGCCCATCAGTGGGATACAAAACGTAAACTGTCCAGGCTGGCGGAGGTATGTGTTCTACCGAGTGCCGTTCTAGTTCTTTTTTAGATTATGGATGCTAAAGACCCCACATTTACCATATATCCTCAGTTTGCTGGCACCCTGGCTAAATTCCTTTCCAAAAGATTAACGGGATAGAAAAAGAGATTTAGGTGTTAAGTTGAAGATTGAGTTTCTTGGTGTGAATGTGCTTTCGTACATACATTGTCGAGAAGTTAGACGAAGGACAAATTAATGAAGTGCCGATAAAGCACAAGCTTCATGGGCCAAATGACTTCTTACTGTGTCGAAATAATTTCCTCTTTCGCATAATAAAATGAGGTTGAGAATTTTTTAGAACATGATACATCCATTTCCATATCCAGCGTTTCATGTTTGTAACCTTTGAACGGTGCACAGTGTGCTTCTTTTGAGTGTAATTGTTGCTGATATCATCATATTAAAGGTGTGATGGTATTTTTTTTTTGCTGTCAAGGTATGGGCAGATGAATGAATAGGTGTAGTTTGGTACACACGGATGTACATGCAGCAGCGGGTCGGCTGACACGTGCAAAGTGCAGACATGGAGCTATAATTAGAGTAAGCCATTGCATTTCATTAACTACAATGAGTGCTGCAATTGCCCACTCTTCATGATTAATGTTTGCCACAATCAAACATGGCTACCTAAACGTGTCGTGCAGTGTGAGCAATAATTCATTTGTTGGTTTGTTTATTTATTTACTCCTTTACAAAGGGAGCGCACCATTCAAAGCGATATCGCAGTGCGGACAATATGTCCGTGTAATTACAAGCTGCCTTTCTCCAAAATATAAAAGAAAGCTGGAACAGTCACCCATAAAGATGCAGCTCTTCCTGCAAAACTACAGGAACTCGCAAAAACTAATAATTTTTTGTTACATTTGGGTTTCCATTTCAGGATAATGGAAGTCATCATCATCATCTCTCTCTCTGTCTGTCTGTCTGTCTGTCTGTCTGTCTGTCTGTCTGTCTGTCTGTCTGTCTGTCTGCCTCTGTCTATCTGTCTCTGTGTCTCATATTCACAGACCGTCGGTGTTGCCAAAGCAGCTTCCAGAGCAAGTGTTATACTGGGTGGTTTGCCAGTGAGTGGGCTACGGTGCCAGCAATATGTCATCTACTCTTCGTGAGGGACACCATGGGGTCTTTATCGTCCACCAACGAATGCTGGCAGACGGAATAAATCCCATTTAACGTCCATCCAAGGGACAGCACAGACATGGATGAATCACCCTACCTGTGAAACACCAGGATGACAGGTTATAACTGAGTCAGGATTCAAACCCAGGCAAGACAGCTTATAGGTAAGTGCGCGTACCTGTATGCCATCTTCCAGCCCGATAGTAGCTATTAAAGATGGTCTATTTACAATGGTATTCATGACTAGTGCAGAATGGCAGGGGGCTACATTGAGAAAAGGAAGAGAGGATCACTCTGGAAGAGAGGTTTGGAAGGAGATACAAGTAGAGTGAAGGGAAGAGGCAGACATGGAGCAGTAAAGGAGTCAACTATTATTTTCTTGCTTAAATAGATGGCCCCTTCACAAGAACACTGAAACTTATTTTGCTCTGATGAAAGGCCATTACTTGAAACGTCAGCCATATCCTGTTTCCAATGGTGGTGAACCTCTTATGGACTTTTAGCTGGTAAAAATCTTGTTTGCCGATGTTGACCGACACAAGTCTTCACACAGACTCGTGTTCTGTTATTACCCTTGATTGCCTCGTATTGATGTCTTGATTTCTGTCATTACTCTTGATGCCTTGATTGCCAAGCATGTTTATTTTTGCCTATAATACCTCAACCCAATATAAATCACACAGCAGGTGTGCAAATTTCTCGATGATATAGACGTCTTTACCAAAGCTAATATTAGTTTATGATGAATTTGGGGAAACTGAACCACTGCTTAGTTAAACTAGACTACGAGAGCGTTCAAAGAACACCTTACCCTCTGCAGTCTTGAGAATAAATAAATTAATAACATCAGACACGTATTATACTTTTTGCACAACAGCTTTGCTTCATCCGTTGCTGCTCGGTTGTGTGTGCCTGGGAACATTGAAGTATCCTCTCCTTTTGTTGGTGGGACTCCGACAGCTGCTGGGCTGTGTGGTCTTGGCCATCTCCTCTCCTCCTTTTCAAGTGTTGCTTTGCATTTCAAAACACGATCTATGTTCGTTTTGTTTGGGAACCTTGCAAAACGTGCATGATTGTAACCATACAAAGACGATGGGTCAAACGGAACAGTCGAGAGCTGACGATGCTCCGCTGAGATGTGTTTTTCATCAACAATGAGGTTTATCCATGCATTTGCACAATTACCAAGCTTCTGCCAACTCCCCTCGGAGAAAATGATGATTTTGAAACAATCTTTGAGAAAAAGATGCACCAAACAAATTGGGTTAGGCCCCGCCATATTTGTCAAAATGCAGAATCTCACACAGTTATGCTGCCCCCAGGGCACAAGACGATGTTGATGGCATCAATTGATGCCATCTCAGCTTTCTCAGTTGATCTCAGTTTATGCAGATTCTCAGCTTTTATCATAGTTACTCTGCCCTCAAGGCATGAATATTCTTTTTTCCCAAGTATTGCTGAACGGAAAGTTTTTAAAAGTGATACAAAGATCATTTGTGTTCTACAGTATGAAAGTATACAATTCAATTGAAATGAAATGATGATTTTAATGGTTGTAGGGAAAAAAAAATTAGGAAGTTTACCACCGTTGATGCAGCGTCTTTTACACCACCTTATTTAACATGTAACATTAGTTCGTCATGCATCAACAGTCGTCACACTATCTATGCCTGGTGTTGGCTTAATGGTTAGGGTGCTGGGCTTGGAATCCTGAGTTCAAATCCCATTTGGCTGTTGAATTAATACCATGTGGGGTTGACTCTGCCTGTCATCCTTCTGTGGTCGGCAAAATGAGTGCCAGCTTGCTGGTATCCTGTGTTCGAGTGGCGACCCGTTCAGAATTGTGCCCAATAGCCAAGGAGACTGCTTCGACAGCACCAACACTCTGCACAGAGTATGGTCCCAATAGATGGATGGAACACTATCTGGGGAGACACAGATAATGACGAAGATGGGGAAGAAATCGAGATAGTGGCCAACCACCTTATCTTGTCCTATAGTCTCAAGCACAAATGCACCTTCCAAATGGAATAATCACAACCTAGCCTTTGTCACCTCTGATAATATAGACAACTTTAAGAAGGAGGTAATGGCAATACTCTCAAGATGCAACAAGCCAGTGAAACTGACATTGATGAGATGTACCATACATTTTACAAGCAGGTTCTTGGCATGGTTTATGCTAAGTGGTGTGCCATTGCCTTCCGAGTAGTCTGTCAGTGCAATCATTTGGAATTTGTTCAGGGTTCTGGTGATAACTCGCCTACTCTACACGAAGAACACTGTGAGATCTTTAACGTCCAGTAACTAATGCCAGCAGAAGGTACACCAAGCCTAACATCCATCCGAGGGATGGCACACACATTGATGTCTCGTTCTACCTGCGAAACACCAGCATGACGGAATTTATATGAACAGGTAAACGCATGCTATTCAAAGAGAATATTAAAAAATGAATTAATAAAATGATTTATTGAAAATGTGCACCGCACCGGTATTGTGGTTTGAGCACCTCACAGGCAGCACCTCCATTTGCTCTTTCATCCCCATCCTCCCCCACACCACCTCAGGTTCCCCTTCCTTTCTCTCCTTCTCAGGCGTTCTCTTCCTTTCAGCACCTTGGATGCACAGGCAAAAGGTGCTATGTAAATCCAATTTTTATTATGACTACAACAGGGTACCAGGAGTTGAGATCCAAAAAGTGTAAACTGGATCTAGAATTTGAAATACTTAATCTGGGGTCACAGCTTGGAAATAAATAAGATAAGGAATTGCATTGTCACTATCAGTCTGCATTGTTTGTCCATCTGCTTTGCATCTCACATTCGTACCTCTTCTTACCAAATCAATCCCAACCATAGCTTCGAGTGGGAAGCAAAAATAAAGAAAAAGGAAACATTTTTTATCCCTTTTTCAGAAGGTTAAGCCTGGTGTTGGCTTAATGGATGAGGTGGCTGGCTTAACATCTTTGAGTCTTGACTTTGAGCCCCTGTCGTGCCATTGAAATAATATCAAGTGGGTTTACTCAGTGTGTCATCCTTCTGCAGTCAGCAAAATGAGCACCAACTTACTGGTAACAGGGGGCACTGCATCAGCAGCACAACCGTACTTTCAGTAATCACGCAAACAGCAGCCACAGGCTGCATATGAAATAATGATTCAGAAGGGTTTGGAGCTAAAAACATGAATGGCAAAAGGAAACAATTACCACAAAAGGGTTGGATGACTGATTTCACATCTACATGGCTTGGAGGATGGGCTGTGGTGAGGGTACCATTTTTGCATGGCTCGAAGGGTGGGTTGGTGTGAGGGTACCGTTTTTACATGGCTCGAAGGGTGGGTTGGTGTGAGGGTACCATTTTTACATGGCTCGAAGGGTGGGTTGGTGTGAGGGTACCGTTTTTACATGGCTCGAAGGGTGGGTTGGTGTGAGGGTACCGTTTTTACATGGCTCGAAGGGTGGGTTGGTGTGAGGGTGTGCGTGCTTGGTGGTCAAGTGGCAGTATTTCTTGTATTTAAGTGTTAACAACTAATTTTTTTGGACACTGAGTTAATAGGAGTGTTTGTAATCTTCAGACATGAGTAGTCGGACTTTGGGGTTTCTGGTGCACCCCAAAAATGTACATATAGGTGAATGGGGGAAAAAGGAAAAACTTATTGACTGACACCAACATCCTCCCAATATCCCTTGTTTTACCTCCTTTAAACCCCATTTTCACGATTTTTCTTCCCCAAAGTCCCACAAGATCTTCCTCCACGTTTTTACGGGTGCTGAGGCACTTACAAAAATTTACATGGCTCCAACAAATATTTGTTCATCGTTACTCGTCACCGCCAAGTATACCAATCAAAAAGAGGTGGCGGTAGCCCATTAAAAAAACCCCAACCCCTCTTTTATTCTTCCACTATATATATATATATATATATATATATATATATATATATATATATATATATATATATATATATATATATATATATATATATATATATGTTGTTACGAATTTCGCCCGCCCGGAGTGCGATCGGCCACGTAACTCAAATCGCGACGCGTCGCCCAACGGAACGGACAATTCAGTCGTGACCCTCTTGGAACTACCGCCAAGGAGCTAGCCACGGGTGGGGGTTTAACCTCACCACAACCCAGTCTGCATTCTACCCGCGCGAAATAGGGTGAATCGCCGAATGTCGATATACCTAAGTACCCACGCGGATAGCGTACCGAGCAGTTGAACCACACCGCAGGTCGGCTTCGGACACGAACCGCTTAAGCGGCTCGTTCCGTGCTGCAGGGATAACCGAGCGGAGTTATCGCCGACCTCGACGGTTCAGATTATTTACTGGGTGTCTAAACCCACTACCAATCCCTTACGTGATGCAAGATGGAACTGTCAAACAAAGGAAAGGACGCAACGAAATGGGAAAACAGTTCAACAAGCAAGTACTTTTTTTCACACAAAAACACACACACACACACACACACGGCAAGCACGTATTCACAGCCATACAAAAATGCACATATAACAGTTACAACGATAAAAGCAACGCAGAGCTACAACCGAATAAAA
>NC_140968.1:86061314-86148814 GCF_056783735.1 Eptatretus burgeri
TAATTAAATAACTTAATTAATACATTATTATTTTCTCTCACAGGAAATTGCGTCTGAAATACGAAATGAAAATACTGTTTTTGCTACAACTTGGGGGGAAATTGTTGGCTTGGTTGAAGACCTTGAGTGGGATGACTTTGGTGTTCCTTGGAACTCTCTGTCTTCTATGGAACTAAACCTTCAAGTTGATGAACTGGATTCAAACCTCTTATCTATTGAGGTAAGATTTTTTATTTTCCTATTTTCAAACTTTGATTGAAGCATACTCATTTAATAATTAAATAACTTAATTAATACATTATTATTTTCTCTCACAGGAAATTGTGTCTGAAATACGAAATGAAAATACTGCTTTTGCTACAACTTGGGGCGAAATTGTTGGCTTGGTTGAAGACCTTATGAGCGACCAAGACCCACAGAACGAGTTCGTCCTTGATGACCCAACCAAAGAGTTATACCTTGGAGACCAGCAAAATCCTGAAAAAGAGTTTTACAGCAATAGTACTCATTGTGAGTTATCAAGACAATACCCACTGAACAAGTTATACCTTGATGAGCCAGAATACAAGTTTTACCTTGGAGACTCACAAATTTTGAAAAATCAGTAAATGAGTTCTGCCTTGATGGTTTAAATAACTACCTTGGAGACTCAGGAAAAGGGTTCTGCCAAGATGGTTCTAAATATGGGGCCTACCTTGGAGACTCACAAATTTTGAAAAAATCAGTAAATGAGTTCTGCCTTGATGGTTTAAATAACTACCTTGGAGACTCAGGAAAAGGGTTCTGCCAAGATGGTTCTAAATATGGGGCCTACCTTGGAGACTCACAAATTTTGAAAAAATCAGTAAATGAGTTCTGCCTTGATGGTTTAAATAACTACCTTGGAGACTCAGGAAAAGGGTTCTGCCAAGATGGTTCTAAATATGGGTCCTACCTTGGAGACTCACAAATTTTGAAAAAAATCAGTAAATGAGTTCTGCCTTGATGGTTTAAATAACTACCTTGGAGACTCAGGAAAAGGGTTCTGCCAAGATGGTTCTAAATATGGGGCCTACCTTGGAGACTCACAAATTTTGAAAAAATCAGTAAATGAGTTATCCTTAAGAGACTTTGTAAGTTGGTTTTACTTTGAATACTTGAAATGTGGGTTCTGGATTGATAACTCACAATGTGATACATATCTTGGAAACTCAACGGGAATGTGGTTATACCTTGAAGACTTGGAAAGTTGGGTTTATGTTGGACACTTGAAACTTTTTTGGGGGCTTTTATTTATTTATTATTATTATTATTTTATTTATTTATATTTTGGAGACTTTTGGAGTTGCTATCACTCTTTGGGATCTAAACCTATCGATGTAGTTCTTTGTCGGATGGTGCTTGATGGGAGCAAGATCAAGAAAGTTCTGGGAAGAAAGTGCAGGCTTACTCCCCCTTTCTACGTCATCAAACCTGAAAGCCTTAAAAGACAGAATTGGAAGAAAAAAAAAACGTAAAAATATATATATATATATATATATAGGTGGAAATCTCATTTTGAAAAAGACATTGTGTTGGGCGAGGATTGAGTTGGGGTTGAGATTTTGAATGTGAGGGTTGGGGTTGAGATTTTGAATGTGAGGGTTGGGACACACACACATACACATCAACAAACAAAAGTTAAGCCTTGACTATTCAGTTGAGGATTCTGTGTTTGGGGTTCACAGATCTAAGAACGTCCCCCTTGACACACATTATATACTGTTATACACCTCGGACTTGGCCCTCGAGTGTCCACAACGGTGTATAGTAGGAGGGAGTGAAGCGCCAACCTATTGCTCCCATTGCACACACACACACAAACAAAAGTTAAGCCTTGACTATTCAGTTGAGGATTCTGTGTTTGGGGTTCACAGATCTAAGAACGTCCCCCTTGACACACATTATATACTGTTATACACCTCGGACTTGACCCTCGAGTGTCCACAAAGGTGTATTATCTGCTTAGTTTTGTCTTTTGTAATTCCTGTGAAAAAAATGTATTGATTCAATGATAACCCAAGAAAGTGTAAGAAACTTGGATGAAAAGAATTTGTTTAAATCATGTTTTGGTAAAAGATATATTCATCCTACAGTCGAATGTGTCCTAGAATACTATAAAACAAAGGGTTTAGAAAAAACTGCCCAGGTCTATCATGCAAATGTAGAATTGACCGACCAGATTGTTAAAGTAAATAATGAAACATGTACTCTCTACTCAATATTTGATATAGAGACCATGAAAATATCTTGGATTTTCTTTGCCTCACTCTCAATAATCTTTTTGATAATAATCATCATTTTGATATATCTAGTTAAAATAAGGAAGAACCCTACATTTGTTTTATAGATGCTCTAATTCAAACAGAGCAAAGACAACATAACATAATGTTATACCCTGGATAATTAAATCTCCCAATCGCCTCATTAACTCAAAACTTCTTAACAAAGTCAGGAGAAATAGTGTATACCAAAGAGTAAAAAGTGTGAACCAACAAATGGACAACATTTCAGATTAATTTTTTTTCTTATCTATCCAAACTCTTGTGATTTATTTTTCCCATTCATTTGAAATAATCTAGATGAACACCTACTCAATGAAAAAGAAAGAATCCATATGAACACCTAGTCAATGAAAAAGAAAGAAAAGAATCCATATGAACACCTACTTATCTAATCAATGAACTGTTAATATTCTAATTGAACACCTACTCAATGAACAGAAAGAAAGAATCCATATGAACACCTAGTTAATGAAAAGAAAGAAAGAATCCATATGAACACCTACTTATCTAATCAATGAAAAGAAAGAAAGAATCCTAATTGAACACCTAATCAATGAACTGTTAATATATTCTAATTGAACACCTACTCATCAAGTCAATGAAAAAGAAAGAAAGAATCCTAATTGAACACCTACTCAATGAACTGTTAATATTCTAATTGAACACCTACTCAATGAACAGAAAGAAAGAATCCATATGAACACCTACCCAATGAAAAAGAAATATTCTAATTGAACATCTACTCAATGAACTGATAATATATTCTAATTGTACACCTACTTATCTACCCAATGAAAAAGAAATATTCTAATTGAACATCTACTCAATGAACTGATAATATATTCTAATTGTACACCTACTTATCTACTCAATGAAAAAGAAATATTCTAATCAATAAACTGTTAATATTCTAATTGAACACCAAGTCAATGAAAAAGAAAGAAAGAATCCTAATTGAACACCTACTCAATGAACAGCTAAAAATCCATATGAACACCTACCCAATGAAAAAGAAATATTCTAATTGAACACCTACTTATCTACTCAATGAAAAATAAATATTCTAATCAATGAACTGTTAATATATTCTAATTGAACACCTACTCAATGAACAGAAAGAAAGAATCACAATTGAACATCTACTTATCTAATCAATGAACTGTTAATATTCTAATTGAACACCTACTCAATGAAAAAGAAAGAAAAGAATCCATATGAACACCTACTTATCTAATCAATGAACTGTTAATATATTCCAATTGAACACCTACTCAATGAACAGAAAGAAAAGAATCAAGATGAACACCTACTAATCAAGTCAATGAAAAAGAAAGAAAAGAATCCATATGAACACCTAGTTAATGAACAGCTAAAAATCAAGATGAACACCTAGTTAATGAACAGCTAAAAATCAAGATGAACACCTACCCAATGAAAAAAGAAAGAATCCATATGAACACCTAGTTAATGTACAGAAAGAAAGAATCCATATGAACACCTAGTTAATGTACAGAAAGAAAGAATCCATATGAACATCTACCCAATGAAAAAGAAAGAAAGAATCCATATGAACACCTAGTTAATGAACTGTTAATATTCTAATTGAACACCTACTCAATGAAAAGAAAGAAAGAATCCTAATTGAACATCTACTCATCTAATCAATGAAAAGAAAGAAAGAATCCTAATTGAACACCAAGTCAATGAAAAAGAAAGAAAGAATCCATATGAACACCTAGTTAATGAAAAAGAAATATTCTAATCAATGAACTGTTAATATTCTAATTGAACACCTACTCAATGAACAGAAAGAAAGAATCACAATTGAACATCTACTTATCTAATCAATGAACTGTTAATATTCCAATTGAACACCTAGTTAATGAACTGTTAATATATTCTAATTGAACACCTAGTTAATGTACAGAAAGAATCCATATGAACACCTACTCAATGAAAAAGAAATATTCTAATCAATGTACAGAAAGAAAGAATCCTAATTGAACATCTACTCATCTAATCAATGAAAAGAAAGAAAGAATCACAATTGAACATCTACTCATCTAATCAATGAAAAGAAAGAAAGAATCCTAATTGAACACCAAGTCAATGAAAAAGAAAGAAAGAATCCATATGAACACCTAGTTAATGAAAAAGAAATATTCTAATCAATGAACTGTTAATATTCTAATTGAACACCTACTCAATGAACAGAAAGAAAGAATCACAATTGAACATCTACTTATCTAATCAATGAACTGTTAATATTCCAATTGAACACCTAGTTAATGAACTGTTAATATATTCTAATTGAACACCTAGTTAATGTACAGAAAGAATCCATATGAACACCTACTCAATGAAAAAGAAATATTCTAATCAATGTACAGAAAGAAAGAATCCTAATTGAACATCTACTCATCTAATCAATGAAAAGAAAGAAAGAATCACAATTGAACATCTACTCATCTAATCAATGAAAAGACAGAAAGAATCCTAATTGAACACCAAGTCAATGAAAAAGAAAGAAAGAATCCATATGAACACCTAGTTAATGAAAAAGAAATATTCTAATCAATGAACTGTTAATATTCTAATTGAACACCTACTCAATGAACAGAAAGAAAGAATCACAATTGAACATCTACTTATCTAATCAATGAACTGTTAATATTCCAATTGAACACCTAGTTAATGAACTGTTAATATATTCTAATTGAACACCTAGTTAATGTACAGAAAGAATCCATATGAACACCTACTCAATGAAAAAGAAATAATCTAATCAATGTACAGAAAGAAAGAATCCTAATTGAACATCTACTCATCTAATCAATGAAAAGAAAGAAAGAATCACAATTGAACATCTACTCATCTAATCAATGAAAAGAAAGAAAGAATCCTAATTGAACACCTAATCAATGAACTGTTAATATATTCTAATTGAACACCAAGTCAATGAAAAAGAAAGAAAGAATCCATATGAACACCTAGTTAATGTACAGAAAGAAAGAATCCATATGAACACCTACCCAATGAAAAAGAAATATTCCAATCAATGAACTGTTAATATTCCAATTGAACACCTAGTTAATGAACTGTTAATATATTCTAATTGAACACCTACTTATCTACTCAATGAAAAAGAAATATTCTAATCAATGAACTGTTAATATATTCTAATTGAACACCTACTCAATGAACAGAAAGAAAAGAATCCTAATTGAACACCGACTCAATGAACTGTTAATATATTCTAATTGAACACCTACTCAATGAACTGTTAATATTCGAATTGAACACCTAGTTAATGAACAGCTAAAAATCAAGATGAACACCTAGTTAATGTACAGAAAGAAAGAATCCATATGAACACCTACCCAATGAAAAAAGAAAAAATCTAACCAAGATGAACACCTAGTTAATGTACAGAAAGAATCCATATGAACACCTACCCAATGAAAAAGAAATAATCTAATCAATGTACAGAAAGAAAGAATCAAGATGAACACCAAGTCAATGAAAAAGAAAGAAAAGAATCAAGATGAACACCTACTAATCAAGTCAATGAAAAAGAAAGAAAGAATCCATATGAACACCTACCCAATGAAAAAGAAAAAATCTAACCAAGATGAACACCTAGTTAATGTACAGAAAGAATCCATATGAACACCTACCCAATGAAAAAGAAATAATCTAATCAATGTACAGAAAGAAAGAATCCATATGAACAGCTAAAAATCAAGTCAATGAAAAAGAAAGAAAAGAATCAAGATGAACACCTAGTTAATGTACAGAAAGAAAGAATCCATATGAACACCTACTCAATGAACAGCTAAAAATCAAGATGAACACCTACTCAATGAACAGCTAAAAATCAAGATGAACACCTACTCAATGAACAGCTAAAAATCAAGTCAATGAAAAAGAAAGAAAAGAATCAAGATGAACACCTACTCAATGAACAGCTAAAATCAAGTCAATGAAAAAGAAAGAAAAGAATCAAGATGAACACCTAGTCAATGAACAGCTAAAAATCAAGATGAACACCTACTCAATGAACAGCTAAAAATCAAGTCAATGAAAAAGAAAGAAAAGAATCAAGATGAACACCTACTCAATGAAAAGAAAGAACCCAATGAATACCTTTCTTTTCCCTCATATCTATTTACTTTTTCTTGTTAAAAAAGCTTTTTTTCCTAAATAATTCACGTTTTTATCAAGAAAATATAAGCTAAAAATAAAAAGTGAATTCACCAATTTTTTAATTAAAACCAAAAAATTGGTGAATTCACTTTTATTTTTAGCTTATATTTTCTTGATAAAAACGTGAATTATTTAGGAAAAAAAGCTTTTTTAACAAGAAAAAGTAAATAGATATGAGGGAAAAGAAAGGTATTCATTGGGTTCTTTCTTTTCATTGAGTAGGTGTTCATCTTGATTCTTTTCTTTCTTTTTCATTGACTTGATTTTTAGCTGTTCATTGAGTAGGTGTTCATCTTGATTTTTAGCTGTTCATTGACTAGGTGTTCATCTTGATTCTTTTCTTTCTTTTTCATTGACTTGATTTTTAGCTGTTCATTGAGTAGGTGTTCATCTTGATTCTTTTCTTTCTTTTTCATTGACTTGATTTTTAGCTGTTCATTGAGTAGGTGTTCATCTTGATTTTTAGCTGTTCATTGACTAGGTGTTCATCTTGATTCTTTTCTTTCTTTTTCATTGACTTGATTTTTAGCTGTTCATTGAGTAGGTGTTCATCTTGATTCTTTTCTTTCTTTTTCATTGACTTGATTTTTAGCTGTTCATTGAGTAGGTGTTCATCTTGATTTTTAGCTGTTCATTGAGTAGGTGTTCATCTTGATTTTTAGCTGTTCATTGAGTAGGTGTTCATATGGATTCTTTCTTTCTGTACATTAACTAGGTGTTCATCTTGATTCTTTTCTTTCTTTTTCATTGACTTGATTTTTAGCTGTTCATATGGATTCTTTCTTTCTGTACATTGATTAGATTATTTCTTTTTCATTGGGGAGGTGTTCATATGGATTCTTTCTGTACATTAACTAGGTGTTCATCTTGGTTAGATTTTTTCTTTTTTCATTGGGTAGGTGTTCATATGGATTCTTTCTTTCTTTTTCATTGACTTGATTAGTAGGTGTTCATCTTGATTCTTTTCTTTCTTTTTCATTGACTTGGTGTTCATCTTGATTCTTTCTTTCTGTACATTGATTAGATTATTTCTTTTTCATTGGGTAGGTGTTCATATGGATTCTTTCTGTACATTAACTAGGTGTTCATCTTGGTTAGATTTTTCTTTTTCATTGGGTAGGTGTTCATATGGATTCTTTCTTTCTGTACATTAACTAGGTGTTCATCTTGATTTTTAGCTGTTCATTAACTAGGTGTTCAATTAGAATATTAACAGTTCATTGAGTAGGTGTTCAATTAGAATATATTAACAGTTCATTGAGTAGGTGTTCAATTAGGATTCTTTTCTTTCTGTTCATTGAGTAGGTGTTCAATTAGAATATATTAACAGTTCATTGATTAGAATATTTCTTTTTCATTGAGTAGATAAGTAGGTGTTCAATTAGAATATAATAACAGTTCATTAACTAGGTGTTCAATTGGAATATTAACAGTTCATTGATTGGAATATTTCTTTTTCATTGGGTAGGTGTTCATATGGATTCTTTCTTTCTTTTTCATTGACTTGGTGTTCAATTAGAATATATTAACAGTTCATTGATTAGGTGTTCAATTAGGATTCTTTCTTTCTTTTCATTGATTAGATGAGTAGATGTTCAATTGTGATTCTTTCTTTCTTTTCATTGATTAGATGAGTAGATGTTCAATTAGGATTCTTTCTTTCTGTACATTGATTAGATTATTTCTTTTTCATTGAGTAGGTGTTCATATGGATTCTTTCTGTACATTAACTAGGTGTTCAATTAGAATATATTAACAGTTCATTAACTAGGTGTTCAATTGGAATATTAACAGTTCATTGATTAGATAAGTAGATGTTCAATTGTGATTCTTTCTTTCTGTTCATTGAGTAGGTGTTCAATTAGAATATTAACAGTTCATTGATTAGAATATTTCTTTTTCATTAACTAGGTGTTCATATGGATTCTTTCTTTCTTTTTCATTGACTTGGTGTTCAATTAGGATTCTTTCTTTCTTTTCATTGATTAGATGAGTAGATGTTCAATTGTGATTCTTTCTTTCTTTTCATTGATTAGATGAGTAGATGTTCAATTAGGATTCTTTCTTTCTGTACATTGATTAGAATATTTCTTTTTCATTGAGTAGGTGTTCATATGGATTCTTTCTGTACATTAACTAGGTGTTCAATTAGAATATATTAACAGTTCATTAACTAGGTGTTCAATTGGAATATTAACAGTTCATTGATTAGATAAGTAGATGTTCAATTGTGATTCTTTCTTTCTGTTCATTGAGTAGGTGTTCAATTAGAATATTAACAGTTCATTGATTAGAATATTTCTTTTTCATTAACTAGGTGTTCATATGGATTCTTTCTTTCTTTTTCATTGACTTGGTGTTCAATTAGGATTCTTTCTTTCTTTTCATTGATTAGATGAGTAGATGTTCAATTGTGATTCTTTCTTTCTTTTCATTGATTAGATGAGTAGATGTTCAATTAGGATTCTTTCTTTCTGTACATTGATTAGAATATTTCTTTTTCATTGAGTAGGTGTTCATATGGATTCTTTCTGTACATTAACTAGGTGTTCAATTAGAATATATTAACAGTTCATTAACTAGGTGTTCAATTGGAATATTAACAGTTCATTGATTAGATAAGTAGATGTTCAATTGTGATTCTTTCTTTCTGTTCATTGAGTAGGTGTTCAATTAGAATATTAACAGTTCATTGATTAGAATATTTCTTTTTCATTAACTAGGTGTTCATATGGATTCTTTCTTTCTTTTTCATTGACTTGGTGTTCAATTAGGATTCTTTCTTTCTTTTCATTGATTAGATGAGTAGATGTTCAATTAGGATTCTTTCTTTCTTTTCATTGAGTAGGTGTTCAATTAGAATATTAACAGTTCATTAACTAGGTGTTCATATGGATTCTTTCTTTCTTTTTCATTGGGTAGATGTTCATATGGATTCTTTCTTTCTGTACATTAACTAGGTGTTCATATGGATTCTTTCTTTCTGTACATTAACTAGGTGTTCATATGGATTCTTTCTTTTTCATTGGGTAGGTGTTCATCTTGATTTTTAGCTGTTCATTAACTAGGTGTTCATCTTGATTTTTAGCTGTTCATTAACTAGGTGTTCATATGGATTCTTTTCTTTCTTTTTCATTGACTTGATTAGTAGGTGTTCATCTTGATTCTTTTCTTTCTGTTCATTGAGTAGGTGTTCAATTGGAATATATTAACAGTTCATTGATTAGATAAGTAGGTGTTCATATGGATTCTTTTCTTTCTTTTTCATTGAGTAGGTGTTCAATTAGAATATTAACAGTTCATTGATTAGATAAGTAGATGTTCAATTGTGATTCTTTCTTTCTGTTCATTGAGTAGGTGTTCAATTAGAATATATTAACAGTTCATTGATTAGAATATTTCTTTTTCATTGAGTAGATAAGTAGGTGTTCAATTAGAATATTTCTTTTTCATTGGGTAGGTGTTCATATGGATTTTTAGCTGTTCATTGAGTAGGTGTTCAATTAGGATTCTTTCTTTCTTTTTCATTGACTTGGTGTTCAATTAGAATATTAACAGTTTATTGATTAGAATATTTCTTTTTCATTGAGTAGATAAGTAGGTGTACAATTAGAATATATTATCAGTTCATTGAGTAGATGTTCAATTAGAATATTTCTTTTTCATTGGGTAGATAAGTAGGTGTACAATTAGAATATATTATCAGTTCATTGAGTAGATGTTCAATTAGAATATTTCTTTTTCATTGGGTAGGTGTTCAATTGGAATATTTCTTTTTCATTGGGTAGGTGTTCATATGGATTCTTTCTTTCTGTTCATTGAGTAGGTGTTCAATTAGAATATTAACAGTTCATTGAGTAGGTGTTCAATTAGGATTCTTTCTTTCTTTTTCATTGACTTGATGAGTAGGTGTTCAATTAGAATATATTAACAGTTCATTGATTAGGTGTTCAATTAGGATTCTTTCTTTCTTTTCATTGATTAGATAAGTAGGTGTTCATATGGATTCTTTCTTTCTTTTCATTAACTAGGTGTTCATATGGATTCTTTCTTTCTGTTCATTGAGTAGGTGTTCAATTAGAATATTAACAGTTCATTGATTAGATAAGTAGGTGTTCATATGGATTCTTTTCTTTCTTTTTCATTGACTAGGTGTTCATATGGATTCTTTCTTTTTCATTGAGTAGGTGTTCATCTAGATTATTTCAAATGAATGGGAAAAATAAATCACAAGAGTTTGGATAGATAAGAAAAAAAATTAATCTGAAATGTTGTCCATTTGTTGGTTCACACTTTTTACTCTTTGGTATACACTATTTCTCCTGACTTTGTTAAGAAGTTTTGAGTTAATGAGGCGATTGGGAGATTTAATTATCCAGGGTATAACATTATGTTATGTTGTCTTTGCTCTGTTTGAATTAGAGCATCTATAAAACAAATGTAGGGTTCTTCCTTATTTTAACTAGATATATCAAAATGATGATTATTATCAAAAAGATTATTGAGAGTGAGGCAAAGAAAATCCAAGATATTTTCATGGTCTCTATATCAAATATTGAGTAGAGAGTACATGTTTCATTATTTACTTTAACAATCTGGTCGGTCAATTCTACATTTGCATGACAGACCTGGGCAGTTTTTCTAAACCCTTTGTTTTATAGTATTCTAGGACACATTCGACTGTAGGATGAATATATCTTTTACCAAAACATGATTTAAACAAATTCTTTTCATCCAAGTTTCTTACACTTTCTTGGGTTATCATTGAATCAATACATTTTTTTCACAGGAATTACAAAAGACAAAACTAAGCAGATAATACACCTTTGTGGACACTCGAGGGTCAAGTCCGAGGTGTATAACAGTATATAATGTGTGTCAAGGGGGACGTTCTTAGATCTGTGAACCCCAAACACAGAATCCTCAACTGAATAGTCAAGGCTTAACTTTTGTTTGTGTGTGTGTGTGCAATGGGAGCAATAGGTTGGCGCTTCACTCCCTCCTACTATACACCGTTGTGGACACTCGAGGGCCAAGTCCGAGGTGTATAACAGTATATAATGTGTGTCAAGGGGGACGTTCTTAGATCTGTGAACCCCAAACACAGAATCCTCAACTGAATAGTCAAGGCTTAACTTTTGTTTGTTGATGTGTATGTGTGTGTGTCCCAACCCTCACATTCAAAATCTCAACCCCAACCCTCACATTCAAAATCTCAACCCCAACTCAATCCTCGCCCAACACAATGTCTTTTTCAAAATGAGATTTCCACCTATATATATATATATTTTTACGTTTTTTTTTTCTTCTTCCAATTCTGTCTTTTAAGGCTTTCAGGTTTGATGACGTAGAAAGGGGGAGTAAGCCTGCACTTTCTTCCCAGAACTTTCTTGATCTTGCTCCCATCAAGCACCATCCGACAAAGAACTACATCGATAGGTTTAGATCCCAAAGAGTGATAGCAACTCCAAAAGTCTCCAAAATATAAATAAATAAAATAATAATAATAATAAATAAATAAAAGCCCCCAAAAAAGTTTCAAGTGTCCAACATAAACCCAACTTTCCAAGTCTTCAAGGTATAACCACATTCCCGTTGAGTTTCCAAGATATGTATCACATTGTGAGTTATCAATCCAGAACCCACATTTCAAGTATTCAAAGTAAAACCAACTTACAAAGTCTCTTAAGGATAACTCATTTACTGATTTTTTCAAAATTTGTGAGTCTCCAAGGTAGGCCCCATATTTAGAACCATCTTGGCAGAACCCTTTTCCTGAGTCTCCAAGGTAGTTATTTAAACCATCAAGGCAGAACTCATTTACTGATTTTTTTCAAAATTTGTGAGTCTCCAAGGTAGGACCCATATTTAGAACCATCTTGGCAGAACCCTTTTCCTGAGTCTCCAAGGTAGTTATTTAAACCATCAAGGCAGAACTCATTTACTGATTTTTTCAAAATTTGTGAGTCTCCAAGGTAGGCCCCATATTTAGAACCATCTTGGCAGAACCCTTTTCCTGAGTCTCCAAGGTAGTTATTTAAACCATCAAGGCAGAACTCATTTACTGATTTTTTCAAAATTTGTGAGTCTCCAAGGTAGGCCCCATATTTAGAACCATCTTGGCAGAACCCTTTTCCTGAGTCTCCAAGGTAGTTATTTAAACCATCAAGGCAGAACTCATTTACTGATTTTTTCAAAATTTGTGAGTCTCCAAGGTAAAACTTGTATTCTGGCTCATCAAGGTATAACTTGTTCAGTGGGTATTGTCTTGATAACTCACAATGAGTACTATTGCTGTAAAACTCTTTTTCAGGATTTTGCTGGTCTCCAAGGTATAACTCTTTGGTTGGGTCATCAAGGACGAACTCGTTCTGTGGGTCTTGGTCGCTCATAAGGTCTTCAACCAAGCCAACAATTTCGCCCCAAGTTGTAGCAAAAGCAGTATTTTCATTTCGTATTTCAGACACAATTTCCTGTGAGAGAAAATAATAATGTATTAATTAAGTTATTTAATTATTAAATGAGTATGCTTCAATCAAAGTTTGAAAATAGGAAAATAAAAAATCTTACCTCAATAGATAAGAGGTTTGAATCCAGTTCATCAACTTGAAGGTTTAGTTCCATAGAAGACAGAGAGTTCCAAGGAACACCAAAGTCATCCCACTCAAGGTCTTCAACCAAGCCAACAATTTCCCCAAGTTGTAGCAAAAACAGTATTTTCATTTCGTATTTCAGACACAATTTCCTGTGAGAGAAAATAATAATGTATTAATTAAGTTATTTAATTATTAAATGAGTATGCTTCAATCAAAGTTTGAAAATAGGAAAATAAAAAATCTTACCTCAATAGATAAGAGGTTTGAATCCAGTTCATCAACTTGAAGGTTTAGTTCCATAGAAGACAGACAGTTCGAGACAAGCACACAAAACACCATTGCCAGCAAAAACAAATGTTTAAAATGGAGCCTGGGTTTGAAGCTTTTATAGAGAAAGACTGGTGGGTGTGGTTTCCTTTGGAAATTCCCTGGGCAAGCCTAGGCAAGCCTTCATTGGGAAATTTTTCAAAACCATAACATCCTGTAATTTTCTAGTGATTTCTTTGTGAGTCAGAGATGAACTGGAAATGATGTAAGAGTGGGCGGGGCTTAGCAAAAGTAGGCGGAGCTTAGGAAAAGTGGGCGTGGCTTAGGAAAAAATACCTTATGAAAAGTGGGCGGAGCTTAGCAAAAGTGGGCGGGGCTTAGGAAAAGTGGGCGTGGCTTAGAAAAAAATACCTCATGAAAAGTGGGCGGAGCTTAGCAAAAGTGGGCGGAGCTTAGGAAAAGTGGGCGGAGCTTAGCAAAAAATACCTTATGAAAAGTGGGCGGAGCTTAGCAAAAGTGGGCGGGGCTTAAAGAAAAGTGGGCGGGGCTTAACAAAAAATAACCTGTGGCTCAGGAGGTGGTCAAACAAGAGCATTAAGAGAAGTTAATCATTTCGTAATGGCACAAAAGGGGTATCTTAAAAAATATAAAGATTCAAATGTTTTGTTTGTCAATATTTTAGATGGGGATTATTGTGCAAAGAAAATTAAACTATTGAAGGAATTTGAGAATGAACAAATCTTTATAGGTTCAATGAGTGAGCTGTTCAATCCCCAGGTGTTCAATTCAATGAGGTTCAACCTCCAGGTTAAAAGGGGAGACAAATAAATATACCTTGGGATAAAAAGGGGGGTTTATTTTTAGGGAAAAAAAATATAAATCGCTGAAAATCCCCCATTCATTTACATGGGGCAAAGTGAGCCAGAATCAGTATTCTTACCCTACTTATATATATATATATATATATATATACATATATATATATATACATATATATATATATATTTATATATATATATATATATATATATATATATATATATATATATATATGTATACATATATAAATATATATATACATATATGTATACGTATATATGTATACATATATAAATATAAATATATATATATGTATATATATATATATATATATATATATATATATATATATATATATATATATATATATATATATATATATATATATATATATCGATAAGGGAGGCTGTCAATCCCATTTTCTAAAATAAACCTCATCATCAAAAGCTCCTAATGCTTTCTTATTTACTTCTTATTGTATTCATTCTTCTATATTCTTCTTCTTTTAAGGCTAAGTAGTTGTAATAATCTTCAAAATTTATTGTTTCTTTGATTACATTTTTCTTTATCCCCTTTCACTTTTCTTCACTCTTTTCAATTATATTATCAATATATGTATAGGCATAAGCCTTTGCTCTCAATCTCACAAACTCACTCATCTTTCCACCCAACTCATCTTTAAATTTTCCAATAACCTTTTTATTCTTTGTGGAGAATAGCTTCTTTTCTGTTTTATAATTGCTTGTATCATAAATACCTACATCTTGAGACAAATCTTTATACATATATTCCATATTAATTTTCAAAATAAAACTGTCTGTATCCATATGAAGTGGATTAATCCCTTCCACAAATTCCTTCTTTAGGTTGTTGTAGAAGTAGTCATACATTAACAACTCTGACAAGTCAAGAATTGATGTTCCTGTATCGACAGGTTTATCCATTTCAATACTTTCTTTGTTCAAATGAGGAGCACAAAAGTTCTCTGAAAACACCTCTGCTCTTTGAAAACTTGGTTTATCAATTAATCCGGATGCTTGTTTCCAAGATGTATCAAGTTATATGTTTTGTTTATTCTGAACATTTTCCAGTCTTTCCAAATTCAGCATTATATTATTCATTAGTTTATAAAAGTCTTTCTCAAATTAATTTGTAGCAAGTGTTCTCTTTTCAGTGTTAAAATCAACATACTTTTTTAACCAATGACCTTTTAAATTTCCAAGTCCTATGAATTTTCTTTACTCTTAACCCAGCAGAAAAATAATGTCTTAAATTTCTCTGATGTAAAACATAATTTCCTTGTTTCATACAATGTGTTAAGAAGTTTCTCTGTTGGTTTGCCTTTTGTAACAAATGATTGTTGATAACCGCTAAGTCATTCCTTCTTAGGACTTTCTTTATCAGGTGCATATGGAAGGTCTTTATGTTTCTTATGGAGTTCTTAAGGTTATTTTAAATCAACCTCAAAATAATATCCTACTTTAGCTTCATATAATTATTTTTGAGAGGAGATAACAATGCCCTGTAAAACCTTTTCATAATTTTTCTCTTCAACCCATCTAAGATTTCCATAAGGTAAAGATTGAGACATAGCCCATCCATAAAAATTGTTGGCATCATAATACATCAAGTAAGAACTATCTTTTTTAACATCATATTTGGGAAGATATTTGTTGTTAGCTTGAACATATCTCTTTGAACACACTTGTGATATTCCACCTCTTTTTGATTTTCTATCATCCAAAGCATGTCCATATCACCGATTAATTCCAACGAACCGAAACCCCATCACAGACGGATTCCGTTCATTCAACCACCCTCACCAGCTCACCCACACTCGAGGGACATGGACTGGACAGGGCGTGCTTGCCCCTGCATACTCATCCCCTGCCCCTGCCCCATTCCCCCCTGCCTTCAATTTGCTTACCCCCACCTAAAAATTACCCCCGCCCAACCCCGCCTAATTCACCCAGCCCCCGCCCACTCATCCCCCGCCCATTTCCCCCGTCTCCCGCTTTCAATTTGCTTACCCCCGCCCAAAAATTTGCTTACCTTGCCCCCCGTCTCTTCACTCCCTGCCTCCGTCTCTTCATCCCCCGCCCCCATTCTTCACTCCCCGACCCCCATCTCTTGATTCCCCGCCCAACTTGCCCCCGGGCCCCCGCCCCACCCCCTGTCCACCCCCTCACACTCAACCCCGCCTAATTCACCCCAGCCCCCGCCCACTCATCCCCCGCCACATTTCCCCCGTCTCCCGCTTTCAATTTGCTTACCTTGCCCCCTGTCTCTTCACTCCCTGCCCCCGTATCTTCATCCCCCGCCCCCGCCTCTTCACTCCTCGCCCCTGTCTCAACGAAAAGTGTTTATTCTGCTTCAGAGTTGAAGTTTGACTATTGGCACGATGTGCGATGCACTCTTACAGGTATGAAGTTTCTTTCAGTCTAAGTCACAGTACCGAGAAAAACATGACGCGACCGCTAGGAGGAGCACAAAATTGGTCCTTCAGTATTAATATATAGATCGAAGATACAATGTTTCTTGTTACATTTTTTTGTGTCAAATTCACATTCTGAGGTAGTCAGCATGTGCTGAAGAGGGTTTTACATTGCAGACGCTATTTTCGAGGAGTGGAATTACATCTCTCAGCGGTAACGGTCTGTCGACGACAGACATAATGACGTCAGCGAATGACCGATGATGTCATGACGTCCTGCCGCCTCTCAGCAGTGACGTCACACGTCGCCATGTAAACGAATGTAACACGAAAAGTGTTTATTCTGCTTCACATTTGGAAGTTGACTATTGCCAATTTGTGCGATGCACTCTTACAGCTACGAAGTTTCTTTCAGTCCAGTTCACAGTACCGAGAAAAGCGTGAGGTGGCCGCTCGGAGGAGTACAAAATTGGTCCTTCAGTATTAATATATAGATGGTTGTTTTGTCATTTCTAACATAGCACTCCAAGCCAATCCTGGGGCTGTATAATAGTAAGCAGGGTCTAATCCATCAGAATTTTTTACTATGACATATTGTTCTAAAAGTCTAAAATACATCAGCCAATTAAACTACATCAGTTTTAAGATACAAATCGTGATAGTCCCCAAGGTTTTTCATATTAAACTTCTTCACAACATTTTGTGCGTGTGCGTAATCTTCATCAGTTATTTGATTTTTTATTTCATTTATTATGGAAACTTTCCTTTGAGGGAAGTTGTGTTTCTTTAAACCTCTCGAATGATTTCATATGATACATACATTTCCCTATAATCCCAAGCACAAATAAAAAATTGCATTGTAAATATCTCGGGTAGAAATAAGGAACTAACAGCTTAGGTAGAAAGAAAAGATAAGGATATATTCCCTTTTGTGATAGGAGATCAATCTCTTCTTGATTTGAGAAATGTGATTGGAGAATTAGAAAGTTTTTAATACTTTATCCCAAGATAGATAATGGACTAGACATAAACTTTAATGTGTCAAGAAATCTGTTATGAATTATGGGAGATGTGGGGATAGTTTTTGTGAATGAGATATAATTCTGGTCAGTGTCAGGAATGGCTGAAATGTTTCCACTAGTTTTACTCAATTCATTTATAAAAACGGTGTGTGTCATAGTGAGTGTAGTTGTGAAGAAATACTGGAATAATGGAGGGAAGCTTAAAATTGAGATTACAACTTTGATGAGCTGGACCTCTATATTTACCGGTGAGATGACAATAGTCTCTTACATTTAGACCTTCACTAATTTTCTCCTCACAAATATGACAGACAGCCTGTACTTGCCTAAACTTCCTTTTCTCTTCTTTTGTTAAGGCCATTGGTTTATATGTTTTTTGCATTACCTGAGATAATTGAGGACAGTGTTTTTCAAGTCGTTTTACAAACTCCTCCGAGGCATCTTTTCCTCTGTAAAATTCTAACTTGTTGCATTCATCACCAACAGATGATTTGATATCATAACAAAAACCACAAGGCATATGTTTTTGATATTTATTTGTGAATGATTGATTTGGATTTGGAGAAACAGTGTCTATCTTTTCAAGGATACTTTCAAAATCAGCATATATCACAAACGGATGTTTTATAGATTTGTTAAAATCTTTATATGATTTGTTTGAACCTGCTTTTGGTAAATTGATTATGGTTGATTTATGATTACTACAACATTTCAAATGTTGATTTTATTGTTCTTTTGTATGAAGGAGTTAAGACGTCTCTTACAAGGATATGTTTTACATTTTCTGTTGTATAGTTGTGATTTAGTTAATCTTGATAAATTTTTGATGGAAGCATTATGTGATTTTTTTCTTTGAACTAAAATAGAGAAGGTCATTGTAAGGTCAAATTTAGGAATATCTCTCAATGACATTGGAAGCTTTAAATCTTTAACATTTTATGTATTCTCATATTTCTACTAACGAGTTACTCTTTCAGCATTCCTTTTTGGCGGATGTACAGTAGGTGAGCAAAAACAGACCATAAAAAGCTTTTTTTTTTATCATTGTTTTGAATATTAACAACTACTTTTTAAGTTTTATCTCTTTTCTTAAATCAATGTATGAGGAAGCCTTGAGAGGATCTGATTTTAGTATGTGTATCTACATAAAGATTTTTTTTTTCGACAATGGATCCACTACCTTCCACGTTGTCATTACCATTTTGTTCATATCTCAGAAGTTCGTCAAATACATCACAATCTAAGAAGTCATGGAATGATGTGATAAAGTGTGGGTTTGTTCTCATGTATGGAGTTTTTTCACCACCTTCTCTTGTCATTTTTATTTTTACTCCCATATAAAACTTAAAAGTATTGATTTGGCTCAATATATTTTTTATTTAGAATTTCAATATTTTGTTTGACCACAAGAATTGACTCAATCATTGATGTTGGTGTTGGTTCTTTGAAATGAAATAATCTTAATTTAATGTCCTTTAAATGCTTCATCAATGTTTTCAATTTTTCAATAAAAAAATAGAATATCCAAGTATCCCCTCTTCATTCTTCTTGTGTTTTTGTGTTTGAAGGTGTCTATTATAAAAAAAAAATTAGAATATCAATATTGCATGTATCACATTGCATATATTTTAAAGATATTCCTTCAACAGATCTTTTATGTGTTTGTGTTTGAAGGTGTCTATTTTAATTTTCATCCAGCCAGTTGTCAGGAACTGACCAAGTGTTCCTGTAAGAAAGGTTGCAACCGGAGATGCAAGTGCTTTCAGTCAGGGCTCCCCTGCACAGCACTCTGCAGCTGCATATGTGGACAGTAACAGCTGGAGGAACATTCGCATGGTATGCATAACTTTGAACATTTACGAGCCAGGTCCCGGTTGCAGAAAGGCCTTAGCTTCATATGACAATCATTAAAGTGGTGCAAAATTAGAAAAAGTGTGTGTCAGGGGGCTTTAAAAACAGGAAAATCCACTCCAGCAGGCTTGAAAACATAGGGGTCCACACCTAGATCATGCAAATCGGACAACTACAAATACTTCTAAGCAAAAAGTCAACTTCCGGAGGCCAACTTGGTGGCCATCTTGAAAAATGGCCGCCATCTTGGATTTTCAAATGGCCAATCAGGCCAATTTGATTAGAATCCCCTGGAGAACAAATGTGCCAAATTTGATGCTTGTATCATCATTTGCACGATTCCTCTCAAAATTGCTGTTATCTACCCCACTATTTATCCATTTGATAGATTGAAAATTGATTGGGGAAAAAATGATTATGCTGAAGCATACAAGTCTCACCAAAAGGTTGTTGAAAGCAATGGTAATAAAGAACCCATTTTGGATATGGTAGCATTTAAAAAAAAACTTTAGACATTCTACGCGATTGACCTAAGCGCTCAAAAGGAAACTATAGAGTCTAATAGAGTGGATACTTCCTTCCCCACACATTGAAAGAGGAAAGAATTAAGAAATTGATACATATTGTTTGTTTTTGGAAGAAACAGAATTACAGATTAATACAGATAATGGTGTTATGATTAGTCTCACATAATTTTTTGATGAATAAATGAGAAGTAGAGTGTCAAGTGGGGTATATGTTAATCAAATTAAACCTAATAAACTATCATCTTGTCTTCAAAATCAAAAGCCTTGGATGATTAATGCTAATACAATTCAGAGAAAAGCAGCAGTAAGAATTGATGTTTTGCTCACAAGAGAACAGGTGAAAACCTTGAACGACACTTGCACAGTTAAAATTAAAATGTCAAAACCAATGTTGAAGAAATATTCACTAAGAGAGATGAGTGGAAAATTTCTCCCATTTGTAATTCCTTTATTTTCTGGTTTAAGTGTGGCTGGAGCATTGACAGGTGGTATTTCAGCAGCGGTGAAAACTGCCAATGAAAGGAAGACTCAAATACAAGCTCAAAAAGAGTTGGAAAGATATAACAAAGAGTTGGAGAAACAAATTAGTGGAAGTGGTGTAATTGTCGATTTTGCTGAAAAACTTGAAAGCCTCCCTGATAAAGCAAGATTGTTAGTTGGAGATGTGCTTTCTTCTGTCATACAAGCCCAGTGTAAAATTTACTAAAAGTGTCATGGATTATAGCTTTCTCATAAATAAATGAGCATTGTCGATTGGTTTAAAAAAAATGGAAAGAATACAGCATCAAATATAGAACTTGCCAAATAGTGCAAGAAATTAAAAATTGATAATGCAGTTATTTGTATAAGAGATGAATTAACAAACTTGTCTGAATATACAAATAATATTATTTTGAATTTAGAAGAAAATAATGGAAACGGTTCTCATTGGGTTTGTGTTTAAAATAATCAGTACAAGTATTATTTTGATATTTATGGTCTTACACCACTGGTTGAAGTCATGAAATTCTTTCAGAATGGTGTTTATCAAACATTTGAAGTCCAATAATTAAATTCCAAGTGTTGTGGTCAATTATGTCCATGTGTGTTATTTCAACTCAACAATAATAAAATAATTTATGATGTTATCTTAAATTGAATATAAGTGACATGCTTGAAAAGATGGTTCTACCTTTGGTGTATCCCAAAAGTGGATATTGATTTATCAAATTATTACTCAAAGGCACAGGCTTAATGACAGAAATATAGTATAACAAAAAATCTTAACATGAAAAATGCTTATAAATTAAATTATCCAAGCCCGACAGATGCAAATGAATTGGTGAGATTAAGTAATTTATCAGAATATATATTTCCTTAAATATCATAGCAATGTATTCCAAAGATACAGAAATGTTGATTTTATCTCTGGATCATATAGAAATCACAGTTCCAATTGAAATAAAATTATATAAAGAAGGGCATATCATTTGTATGAGAATAGAACATTGGGGATATGATATGAATTATTTAGGGTATAATTGATGATTTGAAATAAACCTGGAAGAACTGAAAGAATTAAATCAGTCTTGTAAGGAAGAACTTGATGCCGATAATGGTGCCGATAATGAGATTTGTGGAAGCACGATTAGCAAACAACAACTATAATAATTTACTCAGGCTAATATCAATAATGGTTTTGCCTTAGTTTATGTCATGAAAACACAAAGAATGGGAATTTATATAGTAAGTAAGGGAATACAAACTGATTTACCAATAGAAAGATGGGGTGGTATTAAGTGTCATCATATTAATCCATCATATATTTCTGATACATAAATGACAGCATGAAGGCTTCAAGAAAATTATCATTTCTGTGTCCAAGCATATCAACAAGAAAAGTGTATTCAGTATTTTAATAAATATTTTCGACAAAATAAGAATGAGATTTTTTTCAATAAAAGATTGGCTTGATACTGATGTTGCCAAACCAACAACTTTGGATTTAACTAAAATGTTAAATAATGAAAAGGTTTTATAGTTGACAAAATGCAAAGCCCTTTCAGAAATTCAAAATAATTTTATTGGTTTCCTGTTGTAAAAAAAAAAATATATATATATATATATTTGGATACCAGACTATTGAGAAATCCAGATGAATATATGTATGATATTCTAGGTGAAGATGGTTCAAGGGTTGAAAGGGATGTTGATGATATAGATAAAAAGGAACATGTTTAAATATTAAATGGAGAGGAAATTTTGGAAAGGATAGAGAAATTAAACCAAGAATTTTCAAAGATTGATATAATGATTAAAACGAGTGTTTTGGGGGAAGAAAAAACGACTTTGAAATTAGAAAAGTTGAATGATGAATATTTTGAGAAGGCAACAGTCTAAAATGAGAGATTAGATGCTGATACAACCTTTATGGTTGATAAGGTGCTAAGTGAAGTAGAAGTAAAAGAAGAAATACAAAAATTAGATGAATAATTTTCAAGGTTAGACATGAAGATTAAAATGAGTGTTTTGGGTGAAGAAGAAAAAAAACCTCAAAATTAGAAAAGTTGAATGAGGAATATTTTAATCAGGTGGTTGCTATAAAGAAGGGAAAATATATAGATATAACTTTCACAGTTGATTTTAATCCTAAATAAAAGAGATGAAAATCTGAAAATTATTCTTAATGTGCTTATGGTATTCATGGCTGTATTACAAACGATGATAGAAAAATCAAAAGAAGTATTTTCTTCATGTAAACATGTTAATATTTCTCATAAATAAATGAGTTATTGCCTCAAATGGAAAAAGAAAAATGACACTAAAAAATGTTACATGTAAAAAGTAAAAATAATGGAGTTTATCAAAAGGGGATATGTTTAGTGTGTCTCTAAAAAATGCCAATTCATCCATAAGCCTAAAAGTGGGGGGAGAGATACAAGTTTTTATTAGGAATACCAGGGGAATTACATCTACCAGGATATTCTTTCTGTTGTCCAGGCACAAACTTGGATAAAAGATTAGATGAAGCCAGCAATCCTAAACCTTGATCTAAACCTAAAAACAGAGTTGATGAAGTGTGTATGAAGTTTGATAAAGATGATGGAAATAGCACGACGTTGGAATAAAAACACGAAGCGGATCGAGAAATGTTGTGTAACTTGTCTTTGATACAAAATCCAACGTTGAGGGGAAAAGTTGATGGGTTTATTATGGAGAAGATGATCAGTGCTAAATTGAGACTTGGACTTGGAATTTAAAAAACTTATTGGCTCCAATCATGTCATTAAGATTGAATTTCAATTAACTGATCCATCCATCCATCCATTGGGACCATCCTCTGTGCAGAGGACACATTCCTGGATGTTGGACACTATTCTGGATGGGTTGCCACTCCGACATATAATTAACTGATGAATAACATTAACCAATAATCACAAAGTTTAATTGAAGGAAGGTGTATTCCAAAGAAGTTGACTATATCTGTTCTGCTGACTTGACTGAACGAAATAATGATAAGGGGTACAAATATGCTTTAACCATTATTGATTTGCGGAGTACATATGCATAGGTTATTCCTTTGAAAACCAAAATAGGTAATACTTTTATGTTAGCCTTCGAACAGATATTTAACAAAAGCAAAAGAAAACTTAAAAAAATTGTGGACTGATGAGGGCTCAGAGTTTTACAACAAAACAATTATGAATTTTCTTAAAGATAATGGTATTACATGATATAGCACTTTTAATGAGGAAAAAAGGTTGCTATTGAGCATTTTAATCGCACTCTTAAATAGATACTATCCAAAAAATTCACTCAACTCGGTTCTCAATAATGGCTGTCTTTAATTCAGGCATTGCATGGCATTGCAGATAAGTCTTCTTCTTCTTCTTGCGTATGGCAGCTTAGCTTCTGGGGTAGCTATCATTTCTTGGAAGCACGACTGTGTCGCTGATGCAGTGCTCCTCTACCAGTACACCCTGGTACTCATTTTACTGACCTCAGAACGCCCTGGTGTATGAATTCAGTGGCCAACGGGGCTTTGGCTAACGGGGTTAACCCTAGGATCCCAAGCTGCTACCATAAACACTAAGCCAACACCAGGCTCTATTGTAGATAAGTACAACGATACGATTCATACCTCAACGAAATCCAAGCCATCAGAAACAAATACAAAATTAGAATATGAAAAGGAGATTAATCTGAGACTGCCTCAGTTCAAAGTTGGGGATATCATAAGAGTATACAGGTGGAAATCTCATTTTGAAAAAGGTTATACTAAACGATGGACAAATGACCTTTTAAAAATCATTGATATAATAGATACAGTTCCTTGGACTTACAAATTATATGATTTAAAGGGAGAAGAAATATTTGGTTCATTTTATTCACAGGAATGACAAAAGACAAAGATGATAACTTATAAATAAAAAACATTCAAAAAATTGTCTCCACCCCATTTTTGACTCCGCCAACACAAACCACGCCCACACAAACCATGCCCACACAGCACATCCACATCCATCATGTCCACATCCATATCCATCATACAATAATTAGTTTATTAGTTCCCCACACTCAACGACTTTATTTAATGAACAAATTCACTCCGCCAAATTTCTTTGTCTCCACCCTTGCAAGCCACACCCATGCAAGCCACACCCATATACCCTATCATCCCTCCCCTTGTGTACTTCCACCCTTGACCCACCACACTTCCTCATCCCACCCCACCCTTCCCCACACACACACCGGGAGGAAAGGGGTGGGATGAGGGGGAGGGGCAGTGGGTGGTTGGAGGGAACATACCTTACCCCTTCCTACCCCCTCCCCCTTTCTTTTTTACCCTTCGTTTATCCTTTTTTTGTAATTAAGAATTCAATAATTGTAAGCAAAGGAAATATAATGAAACAGCATTGAAAACATTAAACTTTTTTGGGGGGTGGCAGGAAATATTCAAATGTGAAACTGAACATTCTTTCCCAGCAGTCTGCTTCGGGTGGCTTGCAATTTGGAAACTCGGCCACCATATTCTGTTTAAAATAAAGGGAAGAACCATTAGGGTATATAATGATGATGATATAATAATATTAATGAAATTAATAAATAAAGCATTTACCTCCAGAAGATTGAGTTTTGTGTCAAGTTCATACAGATGGAAGTTAAAACTGGAACAGGTTGGGAACGGGTCAGCACTCCATGGAACTTCAAAATAGTCCCATTCAACGTTGTGACATTCATTGGTTTCATAACCAAACATCATGTTGTTTGGTTCGTTTTCAATGCTGGAAATATAAAACAAGCAGTAGGTCAGTTTCAATTTTAAATTTTTTTGAAAGTTGCAAGTCTCACCGCCCCCCCCCCCCATTTCTTTTCCTTTTGATGAGAAAACACCACTGATGAAGTTTCAGCCAAATCAAACTATGACCTTTGTTTAGGGGTCGAACACAGGTCGAACTATGACCTATGTTTAGGGGTTGCTACCGTACATTGAAATTTCAGAATTTTTTTATAATTCCTATAACCCAAAATAAGAAAAAGAAAATCTACTGAATTGAATAACTTCTGGATAAAAAGTAATACAGGTCATTAGTTTGCAATCATTAGGCATTTATTTCATCAATTTTCACATCACTGAATAGTGAATACTTGCATAATAATGCATTGAACAATCTCACTATTCGTGCAAAAGTTCTTTCTTGTAGGTCAGCATTTTCCTTCTATGCTCTGAAACGAGCCTGGAGCAAATATTGTTTTTGGTCCTCATTGGAAGTGAGTATTTCATTGTATTCCGTCATGAGAGCTACTCCACGTTCTGCATTGTCATTCACTGCTTTGAGTTTTGAGACAATAGCCAGTGCTGCATTGTAACTTTCGCTCTGATGCCATGTTACTGGGTCATCATTCAAAAAAGCCATCGGCAATTCTAGGAACACGAAAAAAACGTTGGGAATTTTGAGTTGGGAAATCCCACAGTTCTCTTCTTGGAATATCGTGAACTAGTACAGTAGTTCGTTTGCTTGGATAATGGTCCAATTCTGCTCCATCTCCCTGAGTTTTCGCAGCGCTAATTCTTGCCTTAGTTTCAGCAGAAACCTTATCAAATAGAGCTAGTGGAATTAGTTCCTCACTCAGGTACCATAAATATCCGGAGAACTTATTCACAGCTATTCTCGAAATTTCCTCATTCACGATTTTATTTGATTCCACTTTCTTCAAATATTAGTTTGCGGGAGCTCTGATGGCACGAGGAGCAGTAAACCAATGTTTAATGTAAATCCCAATCATAAACACAGTTAAATTCCGCATTCCTTTTTCCTCTCATTTAGTTAGTTTGAATTGTTTTCTGAATAGAAAGATTTTGATTCCATACATGGCTTTCGCCATCCAGCGGGCCCGGTGCAAGGCCTCAGGAAGCCTGAATCGAATTCCTCTCTCCGGGACGTCACCGAGTGCGATTATTGAGAGTTCCCATAGTTCTTTATAATCATCACGGGGCTGGTATTTTTTCAATTGCTCTTTTGCAAATAATATCGTATCATCAACACTCACAAATTCTTGCTCATTCTCATCTACAGTCTACATCTACAGCTCATTTCAAATTTCTCCTGGTCGATGAATTGCCACTGGCCTTGAAATCTCTTGAAAAAGGCGATGTCAGGTCCCGTTGAAGGACCAAGGCAAGTAACTGTGACTGCCTCTAGGACAATTTCGTGCACGTGGTGACGACAGGCAAAATGGAACATTTGATGTCCCAATTTCTGTTCTAATAGAACACGTGCACCGTTCATGTGACCATTGTTACTACTGGTGGTGTCAAAGCATTGACATTTTACTCGGTCTTCCAATCCCCATTGTTCCAGTGTAGTGTGGATGGCGTTGGCCATCAATTCACCAGTTCCACCTGGAAGTTTTGGTACTCCTAGTAACTGCTGGACATCGGCTCCTGACACAATAATTGGTTGATGATCCACGAGGTCTTTCCCGGTTAAATCTGGAAGTAACTTGCCGTCCCAGTGCACCATTAGTGGCACTGTGGGTTTGAATTCTGCCTTCAATTATTCAGCAATCTTCTGTCTATGTACTTGTCGCTGTTTTCTGATTGTTGACCTATTGATAGCTAAGTCGTTTAGGTCGTGGCCCAGACTTTGCACCACTGAGGCCAAGATACATGTAGCTTTGTGGTCACTGACTTTAGCCCAATCAAGTGAAGCCGCCAGGTTTGGTGTTAGAACCGATTTTCGAGCCCTTTTGGACGTGGATGTGGATGTCCCCGGGCGAGGTGATTTAAAGATATCTACGTCATCTTCCTCAGTTCCACTGCTTGTTGAGTCCATAAGGTCTGCGACACTCTCTTTGGCACATCTTTTAAGTTATTTTATCCCTCGATTTTGTATTTGTGTATCAAACATTTCTCGTCGTTTTTCTTTCTTTGATAAATCTGTATCAACTTCACTCATGTATCCTCGTCTCCCATCCACCCTTTGAGCAATCAAAAACAATTTATCCTCTTCTATGATGATCATATCTAAGGCATTTTTATGTGCTATGTCCATCAAATCATCCAGGTCTTCAGAGAACTTGTTTTCCTTGTCTATGTGAGTTTGTGACCTTTTAGTTTTATTGTTCTTGTTTTTATGAAGTGTCTGCCAGTCAGCAAATAAGTCCTTGATTTTCTTTATCACATGGTAAGTCTGTCTATATGGAATTCTCGCTCTGTCCCAGAATTTTATCAATTGCTCAGTCACTAATTTTGCACTTTCCTGGACTGTTTTCTTCTCTGTCAGATGAAAATAGAAAAACACTTGAAGGACTTCATGTTTCGATGGCAATTTACGTCCACATAGCTCCAGAGCACGGTCTCCGACCAGCCACACTGGTGGATCCTTACTTCTCAGATCCATATTCGCGAATGAGACTATTGTTCACCGGGTGATCAGTCTGGAAGACAATACACCAAAATAAACAAATTAGCATATAACTGTGACCATATAAGGAAGTGGTGGGCGGGGCCCATTGGGACCAATATCGTGCACACACCATCTTACCTATGACGGTCAATTAAAATAATCAATTCAAGATGGACTGCCATATTCAGTGGTTCCATGACATTTTAAAGCGGGGATATTTAAAACCACAAAATTCCGAAATTTCAATATCTGGTAGCGACCCCTAAACATAGTTCCATTTGGCTGAAACTTCACCAGTAGTGTTTTCTCATCAAAAGGAAAAGAAATGGGGTGTGAGACTTGCAACTTTCAATTTTTTAAAAAAATAGAAACCGACCTAACAAGCAGGGAAAAATTAACACCAAGTTGTCTCTCATGCTTAAAAAAGTTTGTGAATAAGTATATATCTTACCTCTCACATAACTTCTCTTCCAAATCAATCCTTTGTTCTGTTATCTTCTCAGCCCGAGGAAAACTTAAAGGATGGCACAGATCTTCAAAACACTTCATCGTATCACTGTGTAGTTCCATTCAAACTTATTGAAGTTCTGTAAGGGTTTCATTCATATTCTGCCATTCTTCATGATATTCATTGGCTTGATTTTCAACATCAGTCATCAACTTTGTCATTGGAGAGAGCCTGTCAGAAAAACAAATATATTAATCGTATAGTGATTTTGTTCTGGATAAAACGACAAATAATGAATCGGTAACATAACTCACCTCTCCTCTTGTAGTGAGGCAACTTAGCATAACAATTGTGCATTTTGTGAGGAAAGCACCAAATTTGGCACACTAGTAGCCTATCATATTATGAGCAGATTTGGATATTGGGCCATCTCAAAATTTTTGATGGCAGTGGAAAATGGCTGCCACAGCCATCAGCGGCTGAATTTGAGATGGCCCTATATCCAAATCTGTTCATAATATGTTAGGCTACTAGTGTGCCAAATTTGGTGCATTCCTCACAAAATGCACAATTGTTATGCTATATTTAGCTAAGTTGCCCCACTATTGTGAAAATGAGAGAAAATCATCTTGTTGTTGAAAAGGCTCTTCAAAAGACATTCTCATTGAAAGCAAGCCAATCTGTGGAGTGCATTATATCGGCAAACTCGGGTGAGGCCACAAAATCCAAGAACAAACACTTCTCTGTGAAAGTTGAGGTGTGTTTTGTTTAACCTTCTTCGTCAGATTAAATATTTCAAAATAACGCTCCAGTCGGAGATTGGAATGTTTTTGCCTCAGGCAAGGGAGGAATCCAATTTCTTGCATGATACATTGTCATGCAGACTGAAAACATTCTCATGCGGATTATTATATCTGGACTCTTTAGCCTTTAAGAAAGAAGAGTATAGAAAAATGAATACAACAAGAAGTTAGAAACATCATATATATATATATATATATATATATATATATATATATATATATATATATATATATATATATATATATATACAGCCTCCCTTAAGGATATTTATATATAAAGTGGAAGAATAAAATAGGGGTTGGGGGGTTTTTAACGGGCTACCGCCACCTTGTTTTTTACTGGTATACTTGGCGGTGACGAGTAACTCGGAACAAATATTTGTTGGAGTCATATAAATTTTTGTAAGTGCCTCAGAACTCCTGAAAAAGTGGAGTAAGATCTTGTGGGACTTTGGAGAAGAAAAGTCTTGAAAGTGGGGTCTAAAGGAGGTAAAACAAGGGAAATTTGGAGGATTTTGGTGTCAGTCAAGAAGTTTTTCCCTTTTCCCTATTCACTTCCATGTAAAATTTTGAGGTGCACCAGAAGCCCCAGAGTCCTACTACTGACATGCTAGTTTTGTGATGCAGTGCTGGCTTCATCGAAAGATGGGTTCTTCCTGTATCTATATTCAATGAAAAGCCATGGTCGCTCATTCACGCATTTTGAGGTGGTGTTTATTACCTTCGCAAACTTTGTTGCGAAGGTTGTTTTGATCGCTGTGTATTTATTTATTTATTTATTTGTGAATATGTGTGTTTGTTTGTTTGTTATTCGCATAACTCCAAAAGTATTGAACTGAATTGCAGCAAATTTGGTGGGATGATTGGTTATTATCCGAGGACCATTTGATTAGATTTTGGGAGCGATCGGGTCAAAGGTCAAGGTCATGAAAAGGTCAAAATCGTCTTTTTACCATAGCGTGGTCAATTTGTATCCAATTTGCATGCAACTAATGCCAAAATGTTCAGAATTCAATGCCCCATCTTGTGATATGTGAGATGACACAATGACGTAATAACCCTTATTAGCGGTTGGGAGTCAAAGGTCAGGGGGGGGGGGTCACGACATTGCAAAATGTGCAGTTTTAGTCATAACACGGTCAATTCTTATCCGAATTCTTATCCGGTCAAGCCATCATAATACATATGAGATGGCAGATGTGGTATGGGATTAAATACCTTCACAATCAACGGTTTTTGGGGGCGGGGCAAAATGTAGCGTTGGCGAAGGTATGCGCTCTACTGAGTGCCCGTTCTAGTTACCTCTGCCACTGAAGGGGAAGCACTGTCTGTCTGTTTGTGTACAGGTTATCTCAAAAAGTTGCAGACGGATTCGGATGAAACTTGGTGGACACGTTGGGTGTGTGACAAGGACGAATTGATTTGATTTTGGTGAAAATCCGGATCCGCATCCGACCACGAGAATTTTTTAAGTGATTCTTCACCATTGGGAGATCGTGCTAAAAACGATATATAGCACGATATCTCAAAAGTTGTCGACGGATTCGGATGAAACTTGGTGGACAGGTTCGATGTGTGGCCAGGACAAAATGGTTCGATTTTGATGAAGATCCGAATCCGGATCTAGATGCGAGAGTTATTTAACTTTTAAAGTGATTCTTCACCATTGAGATAGGTCCAAAAACGATATGTAGCATCATATTTCAAAAATGTACTGGGCCCGATATGTTCTCGTGGATCAGACATTACGTGATGGAGGCATGCGCTCAACCGAGTGCCCTTCTAGTTTTACAATTTGTGTTCTCCTCTATAAGACTGTTTTTTAAAGATGGCAATTGGTAATTAAGGAACGCAGGGTTTATAGAAAATGCTTCATTTAAATCATATCTACCACATTAGTTACAGAAAATAATATTCAAAAACAATCTTTTGAATCACATTGCCATGCCTGCAGTGCTGGATTAGGACTGTGGAGGCCCATGGACAGTTTAGGACTGTGGCGGCCACTAGGCAGTGATTGACCGGTCATCCGATGACTAGTTATCACTCCTCCATACCAACAACAATTTGGACTTTTGAGCAAAACACAACTTTCTATTATTTAGAACGTAAATCTGCATCATATAATACTTTTATTGAATATTTTAGAATATACGCTGGCAGCTAATCCTGGTGTTGGCTTAGTGGTTAAAGTGATTCGCTTGGGTCCTGAGTTCAAGCTTCTGTCAACCAATGAATTAATACCATGTGGGGTTGACTCAGCATGTCATCCTTCTGAGGTTTGCAAAAATGAGTATCAGTTCACTGGGGTAATAACCATTTTGGGTATCCTGCATTGGAGTGGTGACCCATCCAGGACTGCACTCCTTGCCAATGAAACTGCCTTGGCAGCACTATACAAACTGATCAATAGCATGACAGCCTATTGAGGCAAGAGCACTACCCTTTTTGCAGTGTACATACAGTGACTACAGTTTGCATGACAGTATATTGTACTGTCAATCAAGCAATCAATTTTTCCCCTTTTCAGACAGTTTGTGGAGGCACCCCATTTTGTGGCGGCCCCCATACTGTGGAGGCCCCCATATTGTGGAGGCCCCCATATTGTGGTGGCCCCCATTTTGTGGAGGCCCCCATTTTGTGGAGGCCCCCATTTTGTGGAGGCCCCCATTTTGTGGCGGCCCCTATATTGTGGAGGCCCCTGGGCACCTGCCAGTCTGCCCTGCCCTAAACCTGGTGCTGCATGCCTGTTTGTTGCCATCAGGGATAGCTGCACAAATTACTGATGAAAACTTCTGATGTTGGGAATAGCAACAAATTGCTTTGTAAAATTTGAAGCCGAATAGTTTCGATGTTTTCCTTGGCACAGTGACTGTATGTTTCAAAGTGACCTCGTGGAAAATGGGAGTGGGGTCAAAATTATCAGTAATGGTGAATAATTGCGATTAGAAAGGTTCTTGGACACTGGTTTCAGTCGTTCAGTGTGTTTGTTATTTTTGTATAAATATAATGCCAAGGCTTGGGAACAAGGTAGAACATAGAATGCATCAGGACATTATAAAACAAACGGAACAATAGACAGAGAGGGGGAAACACACAAATATCAGGGTTGAGGGACAAACTAGAGGGATACTTGGAAAAATAAGGGATGTAGGAGGCAAAAGGGCTTGGGAAGGAAGCACAGAGTGTGCAAGATGGATACAGGAGCAAACTCTCAGGAACGAAAAACTGCAAACCTGGAAAGAGATGTGGCGTGCGGAGGCTTAATGGGGGTAGAAAAGATCATGTTCTTTTATTTGGGGGGGGGAGGGTCATCTGAGATGGTGGTGAACAGCTGTGTTGAAGACCTTAAGGGAAAAATGAGATTGAAGAGAATGTTTGAAGTTGGTTCCACAGGTGAGAAAAAAGAGGAATGAATGAGTGGAGGTGAGCAGTGATCCTGGATTTTTGGAGCTTCCGAGAAGGGGGTTTGCCAGGTTTTATGATGCGCCCAGGGATCAAAACACAGAAAGAGCAGAGGGTGCAACACCAGAAAGGAGGCAGTACAGGACAGAGAGATCTGTGGTTTGTGGGTAAGTGTAACTACTCTATAAATGTTCCTGTGTGAAGGGGGTCTTGGACACTGTATTCAGTCGTTCAGTGTGGTTACCGCAGTTTGTGCGTTAAGGCGGGATGTTAAGGGGGTGGATAATGAGTGGGTATGAGAACCAAGGGGATGTTTGACTGATGGTGCAAGCTCCAGCAAACAGTAAATTCTTTGCTTCCCTTGGGCTTTATGGCCATTGTTGCTTTCAGCACTTGGTGGCAAGTCCCAGTTTCCGATTTGAAATCAAGATCGATACATGGTGTCGCTGTCACACCAGGCAGGACAGCGTGCGATTCGGGTGGCTAATGGGGTCACTGAAAGGCAGAGACGGAGCGAGGTGTGCTGAAGGGATCAGGTTAAATGGGGTGACGAAGCTGTATAGGAAAGTGGACGTGAGTAGTGGATCGTCACCTACATGTATTTCGGTTGGTTTCAAGTATTATAAACAAGACCAAAATGAAATTGTAAACTTTTTTGATGAACACAGGTCAGATTTTGGTGTTGTGTGAGATTAAGAATAATAATTAAAAAAGTTGAATCGTAAGTCTTGTTCTCGGTTCTTGCATAAATTGCTATATGGGATAGGATTTCTTGCATATAGGGTTTGTTAAGAAACTTTTAGTGTCATGCTGACTTCTTCACCTGATCCTCCCATTTCGCTCCCATCTTTGTAAGCCGCACCCTAGACCGATAGGATAGGGGAAGGCATATAGCTCTTGTTGGGTTTGTTTTTTCAATTCGCATCCTCAATTTTAGTGGAACCATGCAGTTTCTTCGATCCTCAAGAGTACTAAACCACAATTTCGAAAATTATTATGAGCCCGCATTCGCGAAGCGAAAAGCGGAGTTAAGTGATTGGTCCCATGCATGCATATGTGCGTGCCGATGTGTGTACGTAAGTAGATGTCTGCATTTTGTTATTCCCTTCTCTCTGGAACCACTTGTTGGATTGAAACGAAATTGTTACCATATGTGCGACGACTCATCCATATTAATATAATAAAATAATGTCAGTGTATGTGTGTATATGTGTGTGTGTGTGTGTGTGTGTGTGTGTGTCAGTGTGTCTTCTCCATAACTGTAAAACCATGAAACCTAGCAGCCTGAAACTTTGCATGCATACAAAGAAAACTCCAAGGTAGTGCATGAATGAAAATTTGGTGTTTTGGGGTTTATTAAAACACCCCTTTTGAAGATAATTATTGGCATTATTTAATTATATCCTTTATCAGGCGCATCCTCGGACACCTCACTCTCCCTCACTGGGGTCTTAATTCGCCATTTTGTTCGGCCTGCTCAACAATGCCTTGAGTTGGAACAGGTCACAATGGTTTATTAACGATAACATGCTCAAAATGTATTTTTTTCCACTTTCCTCAGTGATATCATTGAATGCCTCATCAACATACCTACAGATCGCTGTATACATTGTTTTGTAAGTGCTGTAGTTTTCAAATTAGGAGCTTGGAGTGATTTCATGCATTATATGATGCGATTTTCCACGACCTACTCTCACGGACTAATTAAAGTGTATCATCGAAATGTTATTTGAGTTTGGAGGATCGGATCACGTGCACTAAATATATCCAAATCTGTAGTGAAATCTGAAAATGTTAAGAAATTGGCTATGTTTAGTATTTTTGTGGGAATGTGCCATTACCAATCAGCTTGCTATCGCTTGCGAAGCCAGCCATTCCTTATCAACTATTTCATTGGAGTGCTTGCCTGAGTGCTTAATCCACTTGCTGAGTGCCCTCAATGGCGGTGCAGTTCATGTCCCGATCAGGATGTACAGTTGCGATAAGGTAGAGGTACATAGAAAACACACACGGACATGGTATGTAAGGGTAGATTTGGATCTGTAAAGGGAATCTCCACGGGTCTACATGCATCCCTGTATGCTTGGTTCCAGGCGCCGTGATGGCAAATTTTCATCCCGTATCTTATGATGATGATGGGTGGTGGAGATTTTAACTTTTAACCTCAGCAGTAATGAGTGATGACGTACGTTTTCCTTTGTCCTTGTGACTGTTTTTAAAGCAATTGGTTATTTTATATGAATCGTGTGTGCTTTACAAAGGTTATATGTTTCTTTTTGTGAGTTTCAAAGCAAAATACATTTGATAACACCCGGTTTCTGAGCAGTTTGCCATATTAACATGTTTTATCAATTCCAGAGCCAATTTTTTTTTCCACTCATCACTTGACAATTTGCAGATGTTTATAAAGATTAATGTTTACAGACATCTCCTTGAAACATTGCTAATGCAATGTTGTTTTTCATAGTTTGATTTTGAAATTCGCCCAAAACAAGGGTGAAAGCTCCTCAAGGTTTTTGGGTTGTATACAATACGTACTGTATTCAGTAATCACACTGACTCCAATCAACCGATTACCAAAACTTGCCGATATCGGCCAAGTATAATCTATTGTGTGTGTGTGTGTGTGTGTGTGTGTGTGTGTGTGTGTGTGTGTGTGTGTGTGTGTGTGTGTGTGTGTGTGTGTGTGTTGTTCATAAAGCATAAAATATTCTCTCTACTAACTTCTGTACCCCCACCCATCCCTCTCTTTGTCCCATCCTCACTCCACCCCCTCTGCATACAGTGCAGCACCCTCCTCCCACACCTCGTCTCTCTCTCTCTCTCTCTCTCTCTCTCTCTCTCTCTCTCTCTCTCTCTCTCTCTCTCTCTCTCTCTCTCTCTCTCTCTCTCTCTCTCTCTCTCTCTCTCTCTCTTTTCCTCCCCTCTCTCTGTCTCTGGACGTATCTGGATGGTGGTTATCTCTGCATGTATCTGGACAGTAATTATCTCCACATATATCCAGGTGGTGGTTATCTCCAGTCGGTATTTATGTCCGGACAGTGGTTATCTCCATACATGCCTGTACAGTGGTTATGTGCAGACTGTGGTTATCTCTGGACGTGTCAGGAAGGTGGTTTTGTCCGATGGACCCTCCCCTCACACTGCCTTCCCTTCCCCCACCCTCCTCACTCCCCAACCCCTGATCACTCTTCCCTCCTTCCTCACTCCCCCACCCTTCCGTGCTCCTCCCTCCTTCTTTGCTCCCCCATCCCTCCTCGATCTCTCTCTCCCTCCTTGCTCCCCCTCCATGTTCTCTCTCTCCCACAACCCTCTCTCTCCCCCTCCCCTTAACATCTCCATGAGTGAAGCGATGGGTGGTGTGAACTCATTTATCATAAAAAAGTATGAAATTTTTTTTTCATTGAACCATGTGGAAATTTGTGAAATTGAACCCTACTATACCCATTGGTTTCTCCGAGTATTACATCTCAATCACATTTCATCAAATCACCTGGGCTGGCAGAATGTAATTACGTGATCAAGTGGTGTTCGTGTGTGTGTGTGTGTGTGTGTGTGTGTGTGTGTGTGTGTGTGTGTGTGTGTGTGTGTATGGTGTGTCGTGTGTTAAAAAAAGAAAATAATAGAAAAAACGATTTGATAACAATGCCACATGGTACGGTTTGCCAGCTCAATTCTTCAGGGGAATCCATTCCGTTTGATGACGCACAGTGGTTCCCAGTTCATGTATGATCATGCATTCTGGTCCTGTGAGTTAGGATGCATGTAATTTTTGTTGACCACGCATTCCGACTCTGTGGGTTGTGTTGTTTTTGTTTGCGACCCCGTGCGTGCGAAGTGAAAAGTGGGGTTATAGCAATTGGTTCACTTTGTCTGTCTGTCTGTCCATCGACAAATGTCAACTTATGATTGAGGAACAACTTCATTTCAATTAAATGTTATATTTTGAACATGAATCAGAAAATGAACCTGCAGTTTAACAGTACTAAAACTTGGCTCTGAATTTGGCAAATTATGTGGAATCTCGTCCCAATCACGCATGAGCAGAGAGGAGTAAGATGATTGTTTTGGTCCGTCTGTCCTCATGGACGCTGAAGTTTTCCATAATCAGGTGAGAATTCAACATCTTTGAACTTCCTTTCATCAAGCATGTTTCAAAGTGACCTCGTGGAAAACTAGGAGTTTGCTTGATTATAAATGTAGGACCACATTCTCGAGAAACTGCCACCATTACAAAGCTCTAGGGTTAAGAATATTCACAAATTGAAATTGCTTAAAATTCCTCTGGCTTGCATTGGAATGAGCTGTATGGAATTAGAACAAAACTGAGAGGTCACCAATCTATGTGTCGTCAGGATGTAGCAGCTTCCTGTCTATAAATGGCGATGATACCAAAGGCTTCAGATGCAGATGCAACAAGGAAACGCCATTCGAGTCACTGGGGGTTTGGCCGATGGTGGAGCGGTGCTGGGATCGAAACCCTTCGCACGGTGATGCACCGTGCGGTGATGGGATCACTGATTTTGCACAGTGCAGTGTCATTTGGAAGGTCATTTTCAAATATTCCTTGAACATGATATATTGTGGTTATTGGTTTGTGTGTTAAATGCCAGGGACAGAAATTCTGTAAGATTTTGCTTGTAGGAAATGAATGATTTGCGAGCCGGCCTTGTAACTTGTTACACAAAGTGGACGTGAGGATGTTTGCCTTGTCCAAATTAAATGTCCTGCTCCAGTAGGTCAGCCACACTTTTTGTCTTCATATTTGCAAATGGGGATGTGATGATGTATTTCTACATTGTGCATTTTAAGTGTTCACTGGTTGACAATTTGGATCAGTTAATGGGATGCATGCTGAAAAGCAATGCTGAACATATCTGATGAAAGCGGTGATGGCTAATTCGGGTTTTGCCCTCTCCAAAGGAGAGGGTGTTGAATTTGGGTCTGTTTGTTTGTTTGTTTGTTTGTCCACACAGAACATTAGTGTTTTTCTCTACAATCGCTTGTTGCATTGACAAAATTTTCACCACCGGAGTGACGACTCATGTCGAATGTTTTAATGATCATTATGACGTCATAGGTCACGTGGTGTGGTCGCCATATTGGAAAAAAAAAAAAGGAAATACTTTCACACCAAGGAAAACATTGAAACTTGCCACATGTGAAGTACTCCTCATAGGGGGAATAAGTGTGATTTTTTTTAATGACGTCATGGGTGCCTTCGTTCTGACGTCATAATTGCACACATTGAACGCTACATCCAATCAGTATGAAAATTTTTGTGGGTCATCTCGGGATACACACACTCTCGTGTGCAGCCTTGTGGCTGCTGGCTGCATCATTGGTTAGGGACACGGCTATTATGCCGCTGATGCAGTGCCCCTATTATCATGTGACATGATATGTGATATGTGACAAGGCTGGAATGATTAGATTTTGGTGAAAATCCGAATCCGGATTAGGATCCGAATTTTTTAAAAGTGATTCTTAACTATTGAGTGATCGGGGAAAAAAATGACATGTCGTACAATATCTCAAACATTATGGACAGATTCGGACAAAACTTGGTGGATGAGTTGGTTAGGTTACAAGAAAAAGCCAATTAAATTTTAGTTCTGGTCTGAATCCAGATGTGGTGTATCAGTGGGATACAAAACATAAGCTAATGAGTCTGGCAGAGGTATACGCTCTACCGAGTGCCCTTCAAGTTATGTCTATTATTTATTCTGTAACACACCAGCAAACAAACACCACACAGAATACATTACATAAAGCTCCCAAAACACCACACAAAACAAGTCCTGGTGAGGGTCTGCGATCTCTGATTGCTCTTTTTCTTGTTTGAGTTTGTAAAGGAAGGATTTCATGCAGTTGTAATTTTAACCCATAAATTACAGCAGTACATGTTTTCTTTGAGGGAAACAAGTGATAGTGAGCTGCATAAAGAGAAGAAAAGTTCAAACTACACTTCTAAGTTGGCCTCCAAGGCTAATCGCTAGGGTGTTTCATATTGCAACTTTTTTGCGCTAGTCATATTGGCTACCCGTGTTAGCTTTCCAATATCGATAAAAACCACACTCGCCGATTTTTCGAATTTTTCTCCCAAAAATGGCCGCCGGCGGCTATTTTTTCCAAAATGGCGGCCTTTTTTCGCGTTTTGACACAGAAATCGACTCCTACACCTGCTAAAATACGTTAATGTTACTTGATATGTGTATGTTTGTAGATGATTATGATTGCTATGTCTGCTAGCAGTCAGGGACGAGACATTAGGCATCCAATATGGCGGAAAAATCCAAAATGGCGTCCAAGATGGCCGATTTTTGGCCACTAGAAAGTTGTTCCCTCCGATGGGGGTCCTAATATGTCTAGTTGTAGGTTTTTGGGTGTGCTGAATTCGTTTTTATGCTCTAAAATGGAGTACATATGTTACAGAGACGTCTGCGGGGGTCATGCTCTCGTGTTAAGAAGTAGTTCTTGCAAGTCCGAAGAAGAATTTTGAATATTCTCGCCCTCATTGATGTCAGGTGTCGATTCGACACCTATGGTATTTGACACCGCAATTGGTAATTTTCGCTCTTGCCGATTCCAACGTGCCCACAGTTGAGCGAGAAACGATGGGAAAACTGTTTCATCAGACACCTAGACTACCTCATGATCAACTCAGCTCAGGAAAGCCAAAATTTCCGGCCGTGGATGAGAATGAGAGTGGTGACCTGTGTCTCAGCAGTTTCATAGATGACGACTCGTGGCGGTTATTCAATCTTCTTGAACTATATGATGTACTAGATGGAGAATGATGTGTGAGGCTGCAAGCACATGGCCAGAAAGTGATGGTTACCAAAAATTCGCAAACTATGTGCACAATGTTCACGCAGTTAACGACCTTGCAGAGCGTGGAATGAAGTTGATTTCGGATTTTATAGACAAAACGAGGGATGAACAGCAAAGCCAAGCTTTTCTTCAAGTGGTTGAGTGGCACAGGCAGAATTATTCTGGATACACGAAATCCACTCTTCAGAAAATGTAGATAACTACATGAAGCGAAGTGTGAACATTGATGTTTTTGAACTATGGAAATTTTAATTTGAAATGTCGCTACAGCCATGTATGCCATGCCATGGCCAATATTATTGATTATATCGAGGCTGATAGGCACGCATACATCAATTCATATTAGAACATTCATTATGGCATTAGTATACTAGTAATTCGTGTATATACTGTACATGTTAAATAAATACATGTTTGACCTTCGAATATTTAATTGTTATTTTCTGATATCAATGAGGGTGAGAATATTCAAAATTCTTCTTCGGACTTACAAGAACTACTTCTTAACGCGAGAGCATGACCCCTGCAGATGTCTCTGTGACAGATATACTGCATTTTAGAGCATAAAAACGAATTCAGCACGCCCAAAAACCTACAACTGGACATATTAGAACCCACATCGGAGGGAACAACTTTCCAGTAGCCAAAAATCGGCCATCTTGGACGCCATTTTGGATTTTTCCGCCATATTGGATGCCTAATGTCTCGTCCCCGACTGCAAGCAGACATAGCAATCATAATCATCTACAAACATAGACATATCAAGTAACATTAACATATTTTAGCAGGTGTAGGAGTCGATTTCTGTGTCAAAAGGCGAAAAAGGCCGCCATTTTGGAAAAATTAGCCGCCGGCGGCCATTTTTGGGAGAAAATTCGAAAAATCGGGGAGTGGGGTTGTTATCCATATTGGAAAGCTAAGACGGGTAGCCAACTTGACTAGCACAAAAAACTTTCAATATTAAACACCCTACTAATCGCCAACTGGGCATCCTCCATTGTACAAAGTCCTTGGCACACCTGTACCCCTATCCACACATAATGCTTTCATCCGCAGGTTGATGGAGTACTGCTCTCCCCTCCGGGTTGGCTCCCCTGCCTCATAACAAGTACTACTGTCATTAATGAGTTAAAATGATGCTGTGGAAACCAACGCCTTCAAGATCATTAAAATCACATGCAATGAAGCTGAGGCAATGAGCCTATCACTTTCCCATTGCAGACAGGTCGGTGGTCTCTGTCTTCTACCACCTTCTTTCAGGTCTTGCACTACCATCTGCTCTTTCCATGCTTCATCCTCCCCTCGCTACCCCTTCCCCACCCCCACCCCCAGGTTTCTACAGGGCACACCTGTTCTATCAGCAACCCCTTTCTGGTTAAACTCCCAAAATCCAAAATCACTGCTCACCTTTTCTCAGCCATTCCTCTTTTTTTCCTTCCTGTGGAACCAACTTCCTTGTTCTCTTTAATGTCATTATTTGCTTCAAGTCTTCAAGACAGCTGGTCACCACAATCTTAGGTCATCCCCAATCTAAAACCATGATCTTTTCCATTAACACTACACCATTAACCCTCCCCAAGCCCAACTCTTTCAAAATTTCCAGTTTTTCCATCCGAAGACTTTTGTATTATATCCATCTTCTCCACCCCGTGTGTCCTTCCCGAGCCCTCATTCTTCCTCACATTTCTTATTTCTCCAAATCTCCCTCTATTTTGTCCCTCAGCGCTGCTGTTGGTGTCCCCCTCTCTCTTTCCACTGTTCCCCTTGTTATGTTACATCCTGATCCATTCTCTGCTTTAACTCCTCCATGAGCCTCGACTTTACATCTCAAAAAAATCTGTGGAAGGCTACAGCTGAAGAGGAAAAACCTGAGTGAGCATTGCAGAGAGAGGACCTAAAAAACAGAAGAAAAGCTTGCAAAGCCTTATCATCTCAGAAGAAAGAGAGTCCATCAGATGAATCGATATTGAACATTTGTCAACATGGCAAACCGTGTTTGAGGAACAGGAAAGTGGTCTAACAGAGTTTTCAAGGAAAGAGATTCAGGAACATCTGGCAAGTGCATTGTAAGACATGTCCAAGGACAAGCCTTGTAATTGTAAACTTGACAATGAGAAGGAGAAGCCTCTGGAAGCAGCACATGACTGATTTGGGTGGCATCAATCTTCTAGCAGTGGTTGCCAAACTTTTTTGTCCACGACACAAAATTTGAAATCACTTTCGCCTTGCAACCCAAACGGTACTGGTACCTACTTGGAACCAGTACCTACGGTTTTGGAAGCCCTGGCCTAGAACCTCAGAACGTAATAAATAAAGTGTGGGCTCAGTTAATTAACCTTCAGGTCCTTATGGAATCAGCGAAATAAAGTGTAAAATAAATGCCCATTGCGTGATGTGTTGTCTCATTCGGATCAAATGGGTTAAAATGTCTGCCTAATTCCTGGTGCAGAGCAGATGCCACTTTTATTCTAAGTTGATGGAATGCAAAGGTTTTCACCAATATATTTGCTTATTGTAGCGGATAATAGTTCCTTTGCAAGAGAACAAGTTTTCCTTGAGCTAATTCACTGATAAACACAAATGTATAGGAGCCCTGATCTTCCAGATTCTCAGGTTGTGTGGAACACCATTCATGAGGATAAAAATAATGAATGGAGTTGTCATTCATGTGGCGGTGTCTAGTGAATGCGTATAAGCTGCCATACATTGTTCAGTCCCTGTTTGGGATTGAGACTGCCTTGATATTATTTTTGGTTACCAGTGGTGGTTAAGGGTGGCAGGAAGCTCTGGAGGTATGCACACTCGCCTCTAAGCTGTCTCGCCTGGGTTCAAATCTCAGCCCAGCTTTAAACTGTCAGGTTAAATCCAAGCATTGTAATGCTCTGCCTGGTGTTGGCTTAATGGATAGGGTGGCAGGCTTTGGATCCTTGGGTCCTGAATTCAAATCCCACTCAGTTGTTGAATTAATACCAGGTGGGGTTGACTCTCCCTGTCGTCCTTCCGAGGTCGGCAAAATGAGTGCCAGCATGCTGGCATCCTGTGTCGGAGTGGCGACCCATCCAGGATTGTACCCAATGGTCAAGGAGACTGCTTAAGCAGTACCAACGCTCTGCACAGAGTATGGTATTGTTATGCTTGTATTTCACAGGCATGGTGATTCATCAATGTGTGTCGTTCCTTGGATGGATGTTAAACTGGGCATCCTGTTTACCCTCATGAGGTGGTGGATGTTAAAGATTCCACGGTGTCCTTAGTGAAGAATAGGGGAGCTATGGCTGACAGCCTGGCACGACGAACAAATTCCAAATTGCTCCCTTGACTTCCTGATTCGGAGTGGTGACCTGACCAGGATTGTAGCCATATCACTGCTTTGTTGGAACCAATGCTCTGCATCAGGCATGGATGATGATGATGATGATGATGATGATGATGATGATGATGATGATGATTCAGAATAATTTAAAGTTGCGAAAGTTAGACTTTATTCCATGCTTTAGAATTCTATTGATTGTTGTGATGAAGAGAAATGTACCAATATCAGGTAAGGAATGGGGAGCCCTGCATGCAGTCGGTTATTGAGGCGGACTGTAGACATGAACACAAATTAAATAAATGAGACATGAAGATTAAACAATATGTTTTGATGGCAGTGCAGACAGGAATGAAAGTTCTTGGTCAGAGAATGAACAGATTTTGGTAACACTGCAGCAAAATGCAAAGCAGAGTTGAACGAGAAGGGCACTTGGTAAAGCGCATACCTCTCTCTGCCAAGATGAACAGTTTGTATTCTACCAATAGGCCAGATCTGGATCTGGACCTGAACCAAAATCGAATCGGCTTGTTCTTGTCACCTATCCAACTCGTCCACCAAGTTTTGTCATAATCCTTCCACAACTTTTTGAAATATCACGCCATATATCATTTTGGTCCCGTCTCTCAATTGTGAAGAATCATTAAAAAAATTTTTTTTTAATTCTTGTATCCCGATCTGGTTCTTCCAAAACCGGATAAATTCGTCCTTTTGACACACCCAACCTGTCTCTCAAGATTCATCCAAATCTGTCAACAAATTTTTGAGATATCGTGTTATACAGAGACCTGACAGAAGTAAATAGACAACATTATTATTAAATAATTTATTTATTTCACATTTGAAGAACATTTGATCCATTTTAATACTTACACGAGTATTTGGTAGACTTGCCATTTGCAGATTTCGATGCTTTTACTCTTACAGGTGTAGAACTAACGAGTTCTGAATTTTTCTCTTGTGGGATTTCTGCTGAGGCTTCACACAAAAGGTTTAGCAATTCTGTCCGTGATGTTGGTTTCCTGGAATTTTTCCGCACAGCTTGATCCAATATGGCCCAGAGGTGTTCAACGGGTTTCAAGTCAGGAGACTGACTTGGCCATGGAGGTCTCTTGATCCCATTTCCGTCCTGCCATTCTTTGGTCTTTTTCACAGTGTGGCATGGAGCTCCATCTTCCATGAACAGAGTGTTGTTTTTGAACATCTGACCAGTGGAGAAGATGGGGATAAGTCCATCCTCAAGGATAGAAATGTATATCGTAGAGTTGATGTTGCCAACACACTCCTCAAGCTCTGACTGACCACTGTTCCAAATTGCTCCCCACACCATCACTGAAAAGCCACTGTGTTTGACAGTTTCCTGAAATCAGTTCAAGGAAACCTCTTGACTGGGATGTCTCCAGACCCACACGCATCCACTGTCAGAAAATCGAGCAAATTGGGACTCATCTGAAAAAAAATACAGTTTGCCAAAACTCCAAGGGTCTGGTGGCCATCTCATCAGCCCAGTTCTTTCTCCTTTGAATGTTGGATAGTCTAAGAAGAGGTTTTCTCCGCGCTGCTCTCCTATAGTAGCCCAGTTGATGAAGGTACCGCACGGCAGTTCTTGAGCTAACTTGGACCTCCTCTGCAACATCTGCTGCCTTGCAACGGGGAGTTTTCTCAATGGACCGCTTGACAGCTCGAAGACACCTTTCTGAGGGCCCAAGTCGACCAGAATGGGAAGCTGTGGATTCCTTGCCTTCTCTGGTGAATTGCACAATCACCTGATTACTGCAGAAAGTGGAATGCCAACGTTCTGAGATATCTGAGCTATCTGATGCTGGCTGACTCCCCCTTCTGGTTTTCCAACCATTCGTCCTCTTTGAAAATCACAAAGGTCGTGTTCTCCCTGGGTTCAAGGCATAGTCAATTATCAAACACGTCCAAGGAACTCATTCCTGCAAATATTTCGTTGAATATTAGTACAATCACTGAGTAAAACTTGCTTCATACAGATGAAATGAATAAACTTTTAGGAGTGTATTTAATTTTGTTATGTTTGTATATCGGTTTAGCCCTATCTCTCAATGGTGAAGAATCACTTTTAAAATTATTAGATCCGCATACAGATCTTCACGACAATTGAACCATTTCTACCGTGTCAGACACCCAACATGTCCACCAAGTTTCAGTCGAATCCGTCCACAACTTTTTGAGATATCGTACAATATATCGTTTTTCGCCCAACCTCTCAATGGTGAAGAATCACTGAGAAAATTCTCGTAGTCGGATCCGGATCCGAATCTTCACCAAAATCTAAGTAGTTCGTCCTTGTCCCACACCGAAGCTGTCCACAAAATTTCATCCGGGTCCATCCACAACTTTTTGAGATATCCTGCACATAGACAGACAGAAAGTGGTGAAAACATAACCTCCTTTACCTTCGGTGGCAGCGGTAATTATATTATCCGGATCCGGACTTTCACCAAAATCAAATCAATTCGTCTATTTTACACACCCGATGTGTTCACCACGTTTCATCCGAATCTGTCATAACTTTTTGATATCCTGTTCACAGACAAACAGACAGACAAATGAAAAATCATTCATAGATTGACACTTGGCAAAACAGAACGAAGTAGAACGACACTCAGAAGAGCGCTTACCTCTGCCAGGCTGTCCAGCTTATGTTTTGAATCCCATTGATAGGCTGGATCTGAACCAAAGTCAAATTGCCTTGTTCTTGTCACCTAAACAACTCAAATCCACCTAATTTTGTCATAACTCATCCAAAACATTTTGCGATATCATTTTATATGTATAGTTTTGGCCCTATCAATTTTAGAAATCAGGCCTATGTTAACCTTTTGACCTCAAAAATAATGGGTGGTTGAAGTCATTGACCTGATATGCAAATCCTGTTCAAATTTCAAGTCAATCGGATGAAAATTGAGGATTTTAGAAAATCTGGCCAAAATTGGCCTTTTGGCCTATTTTGACCTTTTGGCCTATGTTTACCTCAAAATTAATAGGTAGTTGAATTCATTGACCTGTTATGCAAATCCTCTTCAAATTTCAAGTCAATCGGTTGGAAATTGACAATTTTAGAAATTTGGCCCATGTTTACCTTTTGACCTATATTAATCTCTAAAATAATAGATGGTTGAATTCGTTGACCTCATATTTAAATGCTCTTCAAATTTCAAGTCAACGGAATGAAAATTGCCATTTTTGAAATTTGGCCTGAGTTGACCTTTTGGCCGATGTTGACCTTTTGGCCAACGTTGACCTCAAAAATAATGGATGAATTCAGTGACCTCATATGCAAATCCTCTTCAAATTTGAAATCAATCGGATGAAAACTGAGGATTTTAGAAATGTCAAAAAGTTGTTGACCTTTGGCCTATTATGACCTTTTGACCTCAAAAATAAGTCGGATTCTGTTGGACCACCAACTCCACTATTTGGTGAAGCTTCGTTAAGATCAGTTTAAAATTGTGACCTGTAGGTGATTAAAGGTGATTCTCTGCTGGCTGTGAGCCAGAGGTCATTAGACATCTGGGTTGGGCCTTTGGAGTCATGGATTCACTGGATCATGGGGTGTTGCACTATCAGTACCTGTGCAGTACGACGAAAGTCCGAGTCTTCAGGTCCTTTCTGCTTCCAGTCTTGCTCTACTGATGTGAGACTTGAACTCTGACAAAGGATCTGAGGCGGAGACTTAATTCCTTTGGTACCAGGTCAATTTGGTGAATCCTTGGCGCCTGCTGGTCAGACTTTGTGTCCAACGAGCGGTTACTGAGAGAGACTCAAATGAGATTTGTTACCTGTATAATCCATGAGCGCCAATTGCGGCTATATGGGCATGTGGATCGATTTCCTGATGCTGATCCTGCTCACCAGATTCTCTCAGTGAGGGAACTTCATGATTGGAGAAGGCCAACGGGATGACCGCGTGCCTCGTGTTTACAGCCGGTTGATTGGCATCTCAAGGAGATGGGGATGGGCCTGGAGGATGGTCAGATGGGAGCCCCTGGGGTACCGACGGAAAGTGGACGCAGCAATGCGCTGCTCTGGCGCATGCTCCCATACCTGACCTGACCTGACCTGACCTGACAGATGAACAAACAAATGAAAAATCACTCATCAAGTGACACTTCGCAAAACAGAACGAAGTAAAACGGCACTCGGAAGAGCACTTATATCTGCCAAGCTGAACAGTTTACGTTTTGCATCCCATTGAAAGGCTGGATCTGAATCAAAATCGAATTGGCTTGTTCTTGTTACCAAACCAACTCAAATCCACTTAATTTTGTCATAACTCGTCCAAAACTTTTTTTTAGATATCATGAAATATACACTACATGGACAAAAGTATGTGGACACCCGTTCTAATGAGTAGATTCAGCTGTTTCAGACACACCCATTACTGACAGGTGTATAAAATTAAGCATACAGCCATGCAATCTCCATAGACAAGCATTGGCAGGAGAATGGGCCATACTGAAGAGCTCAGTGACTTTCAACGTGGAATCGTCATAGGATACCATCTTTCCAACAAGTTAGTTCGTCAAATTTCTGCCCTGTTAGAGCTGCCCCGGTCAACTGTAAGCCCTGTTATTGTGAAGTGGAAACGTCTCGGAGCAACAACAGCTCAGCCGCGAAGTGGTAGGCCACACAAGCTCACAGAATGGGACTGCCGAGTGCTGAAGCGTGTAGCGTGGACAAATAGTCTGTCATCGGTTGCAACACTCACTACTCAGTTCCAAACAGACTCTGGAAGCAACGTCAGCACAAGCAATGTTCGTAAAGAGCTTCATGAAATGAGTTTGCATGGCCGAGCGCACACAAGCCAAAGAACACAACCCCATCAAACTTTCTGCACGGAATTTTAGAAAATTGATAAAGTTGTTGACCTTCGGACACGTTGACCTTTTGACCTTTTGACCTCAGAAATAAGAAGCTTCTTGCTTATGATGAACTCCACGAGGTGCTAAAGTTTCATGAAGATCAGTTTAAAATTGTGACCTGTCGGCGGTTTGACAGACAGACAGACAGAATAACAGTCGACTGACCAATGTACGTGAAAAATTTTCGATTTCACAAGTAACAAACAGGGATGAAAACTGAACCTCCGTCCAACTTCGGTGGTGAAGGTAATGAAGGCTGAGGGGAGAGAACGATTTGTATAAAAATGGTAAACTTTGCGCAATGCAGCAGAAAGCATTAAGATTCTTGGACGTCATGATCAAGTAGTTGGGATGAGGCCGTCGTGGGCAGATATGTGGAGACAGGGTTTGTGTTAATTTGTGCCAGCCACATTTTCCAATCACTGGCCAACCTGTACGAGTGTACGTGCCTATAGAATTTGAACGAAAGTGACAACTGCATCTTCTGCAGTAATATTGGGATATTTGAGCACATTTTTTTTTGCGCATGTTCAGCGGCATTAGCATGAGCATCGAGCAAGTTCCATATTCTGCTATAATAGGCGTTTGGAAATCCTTCTGGATGCGCTTGTGTATGCTGTCGCAGTCCAGGAAAGAAGTTGATCACATCTTACACAAATATTTGTTTTGGTGAAAAGGTAAACAAAGGGCAAAGCCTGGAACGTGGAAGGTACAGGCTGATTTTTGGATTCAAGAGGGTTTTTCTGCCAGATACAGCTTCAACTAGACTCCATCTTAATCTATTGATTACATCGAACTCCTGGAAAAAATGATCATTCATTGTGGGTCGATTTAACCGAACCCTGGGAGGAAGGGATTGATGTAACTTGGAAAATATAACAACTGCATTGTGGAGGCTTTACATGCAGAAAGTGAATGGCAATGTTTGTCCGTAGACTTTTAAGCAATGTTTGTTGAAGGTAGACGATTTTATTTTGCACACTTGATGGAATAGAATCCTGAAGGATGTTGGGATTTCTATTAGAGATGTGAAAAGGACGGTCGTATAGCTTCAGCCACATCAGCCAGAATAGTGCGGCTTGGATATGTGCACCGAGCGAGACGATATTTGTTTGTTGCAACTCCTGTGTCTTTCTGTCAATACCAATTTTTTTTTTCTTGTATCAATGTTTTATGTTATTACCTGCACCACCGAAGCCGGACAGAGGTTATGTTTTCACCCCTTGTTCGACTGTCTGTTTGTCTGTCTGGCTTTGAGCAGGATATCTCAAAAAGTTGTGTACGGATTCGGACAAACTTCAGTGGATGGTTGGTTGTGTGACAAGGAAGAACTGATTCGATTTTGGTGAATATCTGGATCCGGATCCGACTGCTCGAATTATTTAAGTGAATCTTCACCATTGATTGGGACAAAACTGATATACAGCATGATATCTCAAAAAGTTGTGTACGGATTCGGATGAAACTTGATGGAAGAGTTGGTTCGGTGACGAGAACAAGCCATTTAGATTTTTGTTTGCTAATCCCAAATATATTTTCTTGTGTCATTGTTTGTGGAAAGATTATGACATAGTTGACGATAGTTGACAAAAACAAGCCGATTCGATTTTGGTTGAGGTCCGAATCCAGATCTGGCCTCCCGGTGGAATACAAAGCATGAACTGTTCAGCCAGGCGGAGGTATGCGCTCTACCGAGTGTCGTTGTTAGTTATATTTTAATTCACATTTTACTTTTTCTTCTACAATTACGTCATTATTTCTGCTGATCCAAGTCATGTTACTTCCAACCGTCACTCCAACTGTCTCCGAGGGAAGCAGCTTCACAGCTAACAGTGTGGCTCTCTGTTATTATTCTGATGGCTGGATGAACACCATAACATTATCTGCTGTGGGCACATAGAAAAACCCCTGCGATGTTCTGAGCTTAATGGGTCTTTTTTTGGGTTGTTGGTGAATGCTCCAGGCAGCCAGATTGCAGAACAGCATTTTTTATTTATTTATTTATTTTTGCAAGTGTGTGTACAAACAGTCAAGGCACCATTTCATCGGTGCTACCTATAGGCAAATCTCAGGTGATATCCAAATACACTTCCGTCGTTGCCCTTTAGTGCGTCGTTGTAGTTTTTAACAAGCATTAATTTAATCCTGAAAGTGGAGGAAATTATGAAGTATGATGGAATGGGATGTCCTAGTTGGAAGCGCATTTTGATGCGATTCCTTTTGCCTTCACAGGTGAGTGTCTGTCACTTTACATTCAATCAATAATGAGAGTATGTTGAGTGAGAAGTTCATGAAGGGCCTGGTTGGACCACCCTAAGGGGACAATGTGCCATTGACGAGAGTGTGTATTGTGTCACACTTGTTTGGGTTTTGCTTGTATTTCAAAAATGCAATGCCACTCAGGTGCTCTTGCAAGCATTCTCAGCTTGACAACCATCATTTGTTTCAAGGCACGATATTTCATCATTGGGAGCCTGGCCAACTGTGGGTTCTGAAGGTCGTGGGAATGAAATTAGGTGCAATCTTGCATTGTGCTGGTGAGGAGAGTGGTGGGGGGAGGGAAAAGGGAAGTGCAAACATAGCTGTGTGGTCCATGCTTTTTTCCAGCCGTGAAAGCATATCTGCATATTGTTCGAACCACTGTAGCTGAAATAATCTTGGTTCCTTTTCTGCGCTCGGTTGACTTGACGCAGCAAATTTTAAACGTTCAAGTACTCGACATGGTGGTTGCAAATCACTACTTCCCTTTAGCATTGGTAAAACGCTCGGATATACGTGTCATTTATCTCTCCTACAAAACCCATTGAAAATCTAACAGACTGTCTTCAATCCGACAGTATCGCAAGCGGAATCCCCTCCCGACCCAAGAAACGTCCCCTGACTAAATCTTTCCAGAATTATTACTGTGTAGCCAGACCCGACTGGAATTATATACACCGAGAAGAGAATCCTCTTTGAAAGCCAAGCAGCGCAGACATCTGGCACTATGTAAAGGGATTGCGCTCGCCTGCAGAAAGATACCCGTGGGGCTCAGATGCAGCTAATTGCACAGTGCTGGACCTGCAAATGTAAGCACGATGCTGGAACGCCGTTCAAGGCTCACAGCACACGAAATTCAAAATGCATTTGATCTTTAACTGATTGGTACAACATGTGCTCGTCGATAACTCGATCATCGCTTGTATCAGCACCTCCTCAGGTCAAAGGTGATGGGTTTATTTGGCAGCTGCCTGTAGATAGCCTTTGTATAATGGAGTTAATGTTTTTTTTTGTGTGTGTGTGTGTGTGTGTGTGTGTGTGGGATGGCCAGTTGGTTGCAGTGACATTTGGTGAAGCTTCACCACTCACCACAAAAAATGTTTTATCACCCCATTATTGTTTTTAAACATTGTAGTTAACTGGCCGTGAGAAGCAGCATCCTTTAAGACTTGTTTTGGCCAGCTTGTTGTTTTTATTTGTTAAAAGTAAAAATTTCAACTCTTTCTGTTTCTGAATTATCATTGGAATTGAACACCTTCAACCTTGCCACGTTTGTTTCTCACATCAATCTTGTGGGAATGACTCAGTGGTGTAATGGTTGTAGCATTTGCTCTGAGCTTGAGAGGTTGGTGGTTCAAACCCTGGTTGAGTCATTCCAAAGACATTCTAAAAATGGCACATTCTGCTTCCTTGTTTGACACTCAGCATTTCAAAATGACATAGCATGGACAAACAACCATACATTTCCAATCATAGTGTAGGTTTCAATGGGTATAATTCCCTTGTCCTGCATTGAAATTCCTCATAAGGAACTTGTAATATGGCCAACTGTGGGTTCTGAATGGGCAGGAAAGTAGAACATTGTATTTTGTCCTGAGTTTCCCCTTTTTGCAGAAAAAAGTGAACAGCAATGCACTTGTTTACTTCCGTTCCTTCAATCCTCCCTTAACTTACCATATTGTCATCAGTGTTAGCATTGTAATCTCCCGCTTCGCACAGCACGATTCATGGTGTTTCCAGCAGATCATTCCTTCTAGGTATCTCTCTTCACATACTCCACTTATCCGCATCCCCCAAGTGGTTCTCACATCATTGTTGTTCCTCTGTCTCCTTGAAAAGCCACCTCTCCAAAGCCTGTAAAGCCTCACCTTCAGATCATAGCCATGTTGCTGATGTAGTTGCCCACAACCACAAGCACATCATCTCTGCAGCAAAAGTCACCTTTATCCAGCAAACCTCTGACAAGCCCTCCTCTCTTTTTAGCAGCAATGGTGCCTTCTGGTCCTTGGTCAAGCACATCTCCACCAACTTATGCGAGTCAAATTTTCTTCCTCTTAAATACTCTGATGGCTCGGTCTCCACTTCTCTTAAATCCAAAGTCAACACTCTTGTCCCTTAACACCCTTTCACCTCAACTCTACTCTAGATGACTGCAATATAACTCCTCCTACTTTTCCTAAGTCGAACTCCCTTATGGCTGTCATTTTATTTTCCATTTGTGAAGTTCACCAGATCTTGCTCTCTCTTGTCAGCAACAAAGCCAGCGGTCTGGATCGCATTCCTGCTGTTCTCCTCAAACACGAAATCCTTGGTAAACTTGCTCCTATTTTCTTCAAGCTTTTCCACCTCTCTTACTGTGTTGGTATTTACTCAACCCTCTGGAAGCATGTCTCTGTCTGCCTTGTCCCAAAGAAGGGTGACATGTGCGATACCTCCAATTACCGTCCAGTCACTTTGACCTCCAATATCTCTGAAGTCAAGGAGTCTCTCATCAACAAATAGCTTTTAAACCACCTCAAAATCCTGCTCTATTGCTAATGATTACCAATATGGCTTGCACAAAGCCAAGTCCAATGGTTACCGACTCACCGACATGGCCTTCAGCTCTCAAGTACTTCAGAGGAAAAGAAGCGATGGATATCAGCAAAGCCTTTAACAGGGTCTGGCACAAGGGCCTCTGAAGAGAGCTCCCAATGTGTGGTATTCAGCCTGTTTTTGTGCAGGGTGGCCATAAAGTCTGGAAACATAGGACCTCCACCACCCCATAATGCCAGAGTGGTGAGGGAATGGTTGGATGATCATTTCCCGAACTGAATTGGACGATGTGGCCTTGTGGAGTGGGCTGCACACTTGCCAGATCTGAACCCCCTTGATTACTTCTTCTGGGGTATGCTGAAGGCGCAGGTATATTCAGTGAAAATCAGACACAAATCATCTGAGGCAATGCATCATGGATGCATGTGCGGGGATTGATGGAAATGCTGCATCAATGCACCGTGTTCAAGGCAATTTTGCACAGCACATTGAACTGTGCATTTCTCATGAGGGACAACACATTGAACATGTCATGTATGGTAATGTAATGTCAATAAGCCATTTATAATGTATATTCACCTTTGTTTACATACTTTATGGCCATCCTGTATATATTGTCGAGGTTTGTGAAAGTGCTGGTATGAGTAGACTGAACAGATTAGGACACAAGGGCGGAAAGACCGACAGTAGAATTGAAGGCCAAAGTAGAGGCAGACTTGGACAAACAATCGGTGTGGGGAGAAATGGGGGGCAGGAGAGAATTCATGTGGTCGACAAGATGGACACAGAAGAAAACTCTTAGGAGGGAGAACTACAAATTCAAATGGAGGAGGGATTGGGTTTGGGTGAGGTGGGGGTTAACAAGGGTAGAAATGATCATGGTCTTCAATTGTGGATGACCTGAGGTGGTGGTGAACAGCTGTCTTGAAGACCTGGAGGGAAGAATGAGATTGAAGATGACATCGAAGGTGGTTCTTCAGGTGGGAAAAAAGAAAAACAACTGAGTGGAGGTGAGTAGTAATCCTGGATTTAGGTAGTTTTACCAGAAGAAGATTGATGATGGACCATGTGCACCCTGCAAAAACCTGGAGGGGACGACAAAGCATGGAAAGAGAAGAAGGTGGAAGACCACAAAGGAGGTGGTCGAAAACAGAAAGACCATCGACCTGTCTGTGATGGCGAAGTGAGAGGCCCATTGACTCAGCTTCATCATGGGCGATTCCAAAAATATGCAACCTCTTCCCTCTCTTCAGTCAAACACTTGGAATATGTCTTTCAATTATCCTGACAAATCTCACACTCACACTATCTCTCTCTGAAAGAACCATCTGGCAAACCCTCCTATATACCTTCCTACCAACCCTGTGTCTCACTCTCAGCCATGATCTTTCTTGGGCAAACTACATTTCAACATTGGTGTCCAAAGCCAGTCATCCTCCATACAATGTCCATCCTTGGAACACCTGAACTTCTATTCATCTACAAGCCTTTCAGCCCTCCTCTCAAGTTCAGCATTTCTCCTCTCTTTCGATGCTCAGTGTCACCATCTTCAGTACTCGCTCCTGGCAGCCACACGTCCTCAATATCACAAAATCTGCCTCCAAGAAGCTTGATTTTATTTTCAGAGCTCACATGTGCTGCAACTCACCTCATCTTCGACATATCCCAAATAAGACCAGTGATGGAATACTACTTCCACATCTGGGGAGGCACTCTTCTGTCAGTCATCACTATTGTGTATCACGTCCATCCCAAGGCTGTCTGACTGATCCTACATTGTCAAGCCATTTCCAAGCTTAGGCCTATTATTCAGCGGGTTTTTTTCTGTGCCTCTTTTTTTCAGCTACTACCACAGTCAGTGCTCTGTTTAACTCTTTGTTTCTATCCCTCCTCATCTTCGCTCTGTTCATACCACCCACCTTACATACAGCTTCCACTCATCACCTTTTCTGCATTGCCATCCCTTTCCTCCATACCAATCGCCATGCCTCCTCCTTCTTCCCATGCACTGCCTCTTTTTGTAATAGCTTCCCCAGCAGTGTGATCCCCACATCTATCAACGAGTAACAATTGAAGTCACAAATCAATCATCGAGATCCATTTAATTAATGCATTTTTTCCAGTTTTCTCACTTAGCTTTTCATCTGAGAGGGGGAGGGCTCTTAGTTTTACGACTCAACCTTTTTGCTGGGGTCTTCATAAATTCATAAATTTGTTATTTTTTTTTTATTCTTAGAGATAAAGGAGGCAACTATTTGCCAAGTGACATTTGATAAATCAATGAAAAAGGTAAAACAGAGAGAAAAGGTAACAAAAGCCCATTATCTTGGATGACATTCCATGATAATGGTCAGGTCAGCCAGCCAGTCAGGTCAGGTTAGATCTGTGACCTGCCGCAGGTACCATGTAAACCTGTACGAACCTGTTCCATGGTCGGGTTGTCGGCGACTAAACCGTCTCCCCAACCAAGTTTTCTGGTGAGGAGGGTGTTTGGATATGGACACCCAGCAGGATTAAAAACAAAACCTGTCAAAGGGCGGAGGAGCTCCTTGTGAGCCAACGGCCATCCATATCTAGTGCCCAACTGTGTCTGCGGACTTCCTCCTGCAGTTGGGTTACTTTTTTATCAAGTTGGTGGCAGGATTTGCACTCCGGCCACCGTAAAACCCTTCATTCCGCAAAACGCACAAACGCAAAAAAATCTGAAAACCCACTCCGTGGGAGTACCTCCTGTACAGCTTCCCTTCGCAGGGCAGCTCACCGGATGACGGGATTGGGGCAAAGCCTTCGGGACCCCCAATCTTTGATTATAGGAGGGAAACCACGGGATGATCACCTGTCTTTGTTATCATCTGAGCTCAAGCGTTTGGACATCGGGATTGCAGCTCTCTCTGAGGTTCGGAGACCGGATTGCGGCGAGATAATGGTGGGTGGTTACACCTACTATTGGTCTGGTCGCTCTGATGGTTACCATACTCAAGGAGTTGCTGTAGCTGTGTCCAATAAGCTGACCCCAATGATAATTGAGGTAACACCGGTCAACGAGCGTATTATGAGATTAAGGATTCGTCACTCCTTAGGTGTCATTTAACTGGTCTCTGTTTATGCTCCGACTGAGGCGAGTGATTTCACCGTGAAGGATGCATTCTACGCCACACTCGAGTCTGTGGTTGATCAGTGCCTCAGACGAGATACACTTCTAGTCTTGGGGGATTTCAATGCATCAACTGGAACTGATAGGGATGGTTATGAGGTGTGTGTTGGTCCCCATGGGTCAGGAACTATGAACCAGAATAGCACTAAGTTCCTTGACTTTGCAAGAAGTCATGGACTTAGGGTGGCTGGTTCATGGTTTCAGCGCCCACAAGCTCATCGCTGGACTTGGTATTCCAACGCTGGCGGTGTGGCAAAGGAGATTGACCATGTCCTCATTGACGGTCGCTGGAGGATGATCCAGAACTGCAGGGTCTACCGGAGTGCTCAGTTCCTCAATACTGACCACAGGCTTGTTGTAGCAACTCTAAAGCTGCACCTTAAATCCTGGAGAATGGTACCATCCCAGCCGAGGCTGGATGTTGGCAAGCTCAGGGATGAGAGAGTAGCTGAGGAATTTGCGAACAGGCTGAGTGGCCACTTGGGGGGTCTGGGTGCTTTGGGGGGTCCTGAAGAGTTGTGGAGTGCCTTCAAGACCACCGTCCTTGATGTTGCCAGTGGATGTCTTGGAGCTCACCGCAGGGCAAAGAAGAATTTTGTCTCTCAAGGGACACTGGATACCATTGACCAGAGTCGCAGGGCCAGGCTGAATGGCAGAGCTGAGCTGTTCAGGGAGCTGAGGTGTAAAACTGTACGTGCACTGAGGGTGGACAAGGAGGCCTATGTGCGAGGAATCTGTGAGTGGGTAGAGCATCACCTGTGGACAGGTGATTCTCGTCCCGCTTACAGGGCAATCCGCGCATTGCGTTCATCCAAGCCCATCCCTCGGAGCACTGCAGTTAGAGCAGAGAGTGGTAGGCTCTTGACAGAGGAGTCTGAAGTGAAGGCCCGCTGCGCCGGTTACTTTGAGTGGTTGTACCAGGCTGATCCCCCAGCTGTCGAGTTGGACGTCAAGGGTGTTACAACCCCTGTTGCTGACCCTCGAATCATCTGTGGTCCACTTTTGCTTGTGGAAACACGGGCTGCGGTGAACCGGTTGAAATGGGGGCAAAGCTCCAGGGATCTGTGGCATCCATGCTGAACTTCTCAAGGCTGGTGGTAATGCTGCACTCGTGTCGTTGCATGTAGTTTTGTGCTCTGCCTGGAACACAGGCATCATCCCAACTGATTGGAAGAGGGGCCTTGTTGTGTCTCTCTGGAAAGGGAAGGGTGATCGCCAAGACTGCAACAACTACCGAGGGGTGACGCTGCTCTCAGTGCCGGGCAAGGTCTTTGCTCGGATAATTCTTGATAGGGTTCGCCACCATCCGCTTGAGCACCAGCGTCCAGAACAGTCAGGCTTTACAACAAAGAGGTCAATGATTGACCGTATCCTTGCTCTTCGTGTCCTCACCGAACGCAGACGAGAGTTTCGGCAGGGGCTGCTTGCAGCCTATGTTGATCTCTGTAAAGCGTTCGATTCAGTGAATCGGGATGTCCTCTGGAGGATTCTTGGTCTTCGTGGGGTGCCAGCAAAACTGATCGATCTGATGTCTGAACTCTACTCTGGTACTGAGAGTGCTGTGAAGTGTGGTGGTACCATCTCTGACTTATTTCCAGTTGGTACTGGAGTTCCTCAGGGGTGTGTACTGGCCCCCACACTTTTCAGCACTTGTATGGACTGGATTTTAGGGAGGATGTCGGAGAGATCAAGCTGTGGTGCATCGTTTGGGAATGTCAAGATCTCGGACCTTGATTTTGCAGACGATGCAGTCATCTTTGCGGAGACTTCAGATATCCTTTTGGGGGCCCTCGAGGTGCTGAATGTGGAGTCGGAGCCGCTGGGATTACGGGTTTCTTGGGTCAAAACTAAGATCCAGGCTTTCCGTGACATCTTGGATGCTGCTGTCCTGTCTATGTCTGTTTGTAGTGAGGGTGTTGAGGTCGTCGAGAGATTCACTTACCTTGGCAGTGATATTCATGTCTCTGCTGGCTGTGAGTCAGAGGTCATTAGACGTCTGGGTCAGGCCTGGGGAGTCATGGATTCACTGGATCATGGGGTGTGGCGCTGCCGGTACCTGTGCGGGAGAATGAAAGTCCAAGTCTTCAGGTCCTTGGTACTTCCAGTCTTGCTCTATGGATGCGCGACTTGGACTCTGATCAAGGATCTGAGACGGAGACTTAATTCCTTTGGTACCAGGTCTCTTCGGAGAATCCTTGGCTATCGCTCGTCGGATTTTGTGTCCAACGAGCGGTTGCTGAGAGAGACTCGGATGAGATTTGTTACCTGCATAGTCCGTGAGCGTCAGTTGCGGCTGTATGGACATGTGGCTCGTTTTCCTGATGCTGATCCTGCTCACCAGATTCTGTTAGCGGGGGAGTCTCGTGAGTGGAGGAGGCCAGTGGGCCGACCACATGCCTCGTGGTTGCAGCAGGTTGACCATCATCTCAAGGAGATGGGGATGGGCCTGGCATCTGCCTGGGGGAAGGCCAGACGGAGGCCCCTGGAGTACCGGCGGAAAGTGGACGCAGCGACGCGCTGTTCTGGCACATGCTCCCATACCTGACCTGACCTGACATTCCATGAAAAGGCAGAGTGTTGTGATTGTTTGGGTTTTTTTATTGGTCAGGAAGAGATCTCCACAGGATAGCACACCACTATCCAAAGAGACTTTGCAATGGCTAAGACACAAAAAAGAGAGTTTGAGGCAGTCGACGATAAATGGGGTTCTGAGGCAACCATTGTGTGTCATTCAAATGATGTGTGTCATTCAAATGAATGGGGGGAAAGGGAAAAACTTTCTGACTCAGGCCACAAAAGCCCAAAATAGGAGACTGATATCCTCCCCCTCCCATACAAGCAAATGTAAAATTGAGACTTGCTGATAAAAGCACTTCTTCCTTTTCATATTTTCATTCCACTCAAAGAGCGAACCCATGAATATTTGTCCATGTTCTACTTTAGGGAATAACTTAATTTTCTTACAACATTCATCACCATCGAGTATATTCACAAAGATTAATTTGGAACTTGGTTCTTGGTTTAAGTGTCTTTGTTGAGCCGAAATGAAATGATAAACTTCTCTTCATGTTCTTATTTGACCACCTCCTGATCCACATATAATTTTGAAATTGCAGTAAATTGTTTTTCCATTGTTCAATTGATAACCATCAAAGTTTTCAGTCCATTCAAGGATATTAATTTTTTTCTTTACACCCTCCAACATATTTGTAATTAAATTTATCCACTTATTTGTTTTATCTACTTTTACCCCGGTTATTTCTTCAATGACTTGTTTGATATTTCTCACATTCTTTATGTTTCCCATTTAAATACCAAGGCTGATTGCACCTCCACTCTTTGGTTTGGATATTGCTTGGTTCTATCATCTATAAATCAGTAAAAAGACAGCCGTAGCCTGGTAAAATTCCCAACCCAATATCTTAACACTTATACTTATAACCAGAAGGGAGACTATTGATTCCATTCTCTAAAATATATCATTTATCATCAAAAGCTCCTCATGCTTTCTTATTTAACTCTTCTGTATATAATTGATGTTTATAACTTCTTATTGTATTCATTTTTCTGTACTCTTCCTTCTTTAAGGTTAAACAGTTGTAATTCATGTTTAAAGTTTATTGTTTCCTTGATTATATTTTTCTTTATTCCCTTTAACTTCTTATCACACCTTTCAATGTTATTATTATCAATATACATAAAAGCACAAGACTTTGATCTCAATCCCATAAATTCACTCATGACCTTCCCACCCAATTCATCCTTAAACTTACCAATAACCTTTTTATTCTTTGATGAAAACAACACATCACCTGACTGATAATTACTTGTATCATATATATCAATATTATCAATCATATCCTCATATACATCACTTGTCTTAATTTCTAATATAAAACTATCTGTATGCATATATAATAATGACACATTATCCTTATACTTTGATTTTAAATTATTACAGTAATAGTCAAACATTAACGACTTTGACAAGTCCAGAATTGATGTTCCTATATAAATAGGTTTATCCATTTCAATACTCTCTTTTTTTCAAATGAATAGCACAAAGTTTCTCTGAAAACACCTCCGCTTGTTCAAAACTTAGTCTATTAATTAACTTTGAAGCCTGTTTCCAAGATGTAGCAAGTCTTATGTTTTGTCGATTCCTAACATTTTCCATGGTCTTTCCAAATACAGCATTATTCATTAATTTTTAAAAGTCCTTCTCAAAATCTGTTTTTGCTTCTGTTCTCCTTTTTGTATTAAGATCAATATACTTCTTTATCCAATGACTTTGTTTAAATTTCAAAATCCTATGAATTTTCCTCACTCTCAACCCAGCAGATAAATATTGTCTCAAGTTCCTTTGATGCAAAACATAACGTTCATTATAATTTAATGTACAAAGTACTTTTTCTGGAGATTTACCTTTTATATTACATGACTGTTGGTAATCACTTAACCATTCTTTTCTTGGACTTTCTTTTAAGGGATGACATAGCCCACCCATACAAATTGTGAGTATCATCATACATCAGGTAAGAGTTGTCCTCATTCTTATTATAATCAGGAAGATATTTGTTATTTGCTTTAGCATAACTCTTGGAACATACTTGAGATATTCCTCCTCTTTTAGCCTTCTCTATCATTAAAAGCATATCTATATCACTGATTAATTCCAAATTCTGTTTTGTCATTTTTAACATAGCACTCCAAGCCAAACTGGGAGCCGTGTAATAGTCAGTGGGGTCTAATCCATAACAATTTTTATTATGACAGACTGTTCTAAAAGTTTCAAACACATCAGTCAATAACAATACATCAGTTTATTCTTTATATTAAACTTCTCCCAAACCTTTTTAGCTTGAGTATAATCTCTATCGGAAATATGAGTTTTACTTAACTTGCTATAGAAACTTTCCCTTGAAGGAAGTTGTGTTTCTTTAAACTTCTCAAATGAATCCATGCAGTCATATGGATATATTCCCTTTAGTGAGAAGATATCAATCTCTTCTTGATTTGAGAAATGTGATTTAAGATTCTGTAAGTTTTTAACATTTGATGCTAAGTTAGATAATGGACTTGCCATAAACTTGTTTGTGTCAAGAACTCTGAAATGGGTTATGGGGGTTGTATGAATTATTTTTGTGAATGAGATGTATTTTTGATCTGTGTTAGGAATGGCAGAAATATCTCCAGATGTCTTTGAAAGTTCATTTATAAATAGATGTGTGTCATCGTGAGCATTGTTGTGAAGAAAGACGGAATAAAGTTTGGGGGGTTGTTTATTAAGATTACAATGGGAATGAGCTGGACCTCGATATTTTTCAGTAAGATGACAATGATCCCTAACTTTGACCTCTCCCTCAATTTTCTACTCACAAATATGACAGATACTGTTCTTTCTAAATTCCTTTTTCTCTCCCTTTGTTACTGACATTGGTTTATAGGTTTTAACCATTATTTCTCTTCGTCTTATACAGTCTTTTTCCAATCGTCTTACAAACTCCTCTGGGGAATCTTCTCCTCCATAAAGTTCTAAGTTGTTGTATTCGTCACCAAAAGATGATTTGATATAACAAAAGAAACCACAAGGAGTTTGTTTTTGACATTTATTTGTGTATGATTTATTTGGATTTTGGAGAAACAGTATCTATCTTTTCAAGAATGCTTTCAAAATCAGCAAATATCACAAACGGATGATTTATAGATTTGTTAAAATCTTTGAATGATATGTATGTACCTGCTTTTGGTAAATTGATTATGGTTGATTTATGATTCCTACATTATTTCGAATGTTGATTTAATCGTTCTTTTGTATGAAAGGAGTTGAGACATCTCTTACAAGGATCTTCTTCTTCCTCTTTCGGCTTGCTCCCGCTAGGGGTCGCCACAGCGGACCAACTGTCTCCATTTTGCTCTATCCTCCACATCTTCCATTGACACTCCAACCACCCGCATGTCCGCCCTCACCGCATCCATGAACCTCTTCTTTGGCCTTCCTCTTCTCCTCCTGCCTGGCGGCTCCATCTTCAACATCCTTCTCCCGATATACTCCGTTTCCCTCCTGTGCACATGTCCAAACCATCTCAATCTCGCCTCTCTCACTTTGTCTCCAAACCGTCCTACCTGCGCTGTCCCTCTAATACACTCATTTCTTATCCTGTCCATCCTCGTCACTCCCAACGAGAATCGCAGCATCTTTAACTCTGCCACCTCCAGCTCCGCTTCCTGTCTTTTTGTTAGTGCCACCGCCTCCAAACCATACAACATAGCTGGTCTCACTACCGTCTTGTATACTTTCCCCTTCACTCTTGCAGCTACCCTTCTGTCACAAATCACTCCTGCAACTCTTCTCCACCCACTCCATCCTGCCTGCACTCTCTTTTTCACTTCTCTCCCACACTCTCCGTTACTTTGGACAGTTGATCCCAAGTATTTAAACCAATCCACCTTCCCCACCTCAACTCCTTGCAACTGCACCATACCACCACCCTCCCTCTCATTTACGCACATGTACTCCGTCTTACTCCTACTGACTAACATTCCCCTTCTCTCCAGTGCGTACCTCCACCTCTCAAGGCTCGATTCAGCCTGCTCCCTACTCTCCCTACAGATCATGATGTCATCCGCGAACATCATGGTCCATGGAGACTCCAGTCTGATCTCGTCCGTCAACCTGTCCATCACCATTGCAAACAGGAAAGGGCTCAGAGTCGATCCTTGGTGCAATCCCACTTTAACCTTAAACCGGTCCGTCATTCCTACCGCACACCTCACCGCTGTCACACTGTCCTCATACATATCCTGCACGATCCTCACATACTTCTCCACCACTCCCGACTTCCTCATACAATGCCACAACTCCTCTCTTGGCACCCTATCATAAGCTTTCTCTAAATCCACAAACACACAATGTCCACCTTTCTTCTCTCCATCATATCAGCCAACTCTCGCCCTTTGCCAGTCATCGTCCCAACATTCAGAGTTCCAACTCTCACCTCCACACTTCTACCCTTCCCCCTCTCCCACTGCCTCCGGACTCGCCTTCCCCGTCTCCTTCTCCTCCTTCGCCCAGCAGTAGCACAATTTCCACTGGTACCCTGCTGACCACCGGTACCGGTGGCGGTCGTTGGTAACCCGGGCCTCGACCGATCCGGTCCGGTATGGAAATTCTCTTACAAGGATACGTTTTACATTTTCTCTTGTATAGTTGTGATTTGGTTAATCTTGATAAATTTCTGATGAATGCATAATGTGATTTTTCCTTTGAAGTAAAGTAGAGAAGGTCAATGTGTGTTTCATTATTTTTATAGTTGCTTGAAAATTTTAATATCTGAACTTTGTTTGTATCCGTTAATTCATATACATGAACAGATAGATTATTCGTTTTCTCAAATTTAGTAATATCTCTCAATGACATTGGAAACTTTAAATGTTTAACATTTAATGTATTCTCATATTTCTTATAATGTTCAACCCTTTCAGGATTCCATTGTGGAGGATGTAAGTGAGCAAGAACAGACCATAGGAAACATTTATTATCTTTGTTTTGAATATTAACAACTGCTTTCTGAAGTTTTATCTCTTTTGATAAATCAATATAAGAAGAAGCTTGAAGAGGATCTGATTTTAAGATGTGTATATCTAAAAAGATTATTTTTGTTATCGAAAATCCACAACCTACTACAGTGTTATCAACATCTTGTTCTTGTCTCTGGAGTTCATCGTAAACATCACATCTCACAAAATCTTGAAATGATGAGATAAAGTGAGGGTTTGTCCTCATATAGGGAGTAGTTTCATCACCTTCTCTTACCTTTTTCTATTTTACTCCCATATAAAACTTAAAGTTTAATTTCCCTTTATGTGTTTTTAACTATCGTTTCAATACATCGTTTAACCATAACAACAGCTTCAATGATTGAAGATGGTCCAGGGTCTTGAAAGCGAAACAATCTTATTTTTAGATGCCCTTCAAATGCCTCATCAGTGTTTTCAATGGAGAATTTAGTGGCACCTTCCCTTTCTTCATTGTTCTTGTGTTTGCATGATTGAAGGTGTTTATTATAATTTTTTAAAGAATATCATTATCACATCTATCACAATGTTTTGTTTCTTGCTCATGTGGAGATATTTGTCTGCAAAGATTGAATGTGTGTCTGTTGGTTTGAAGGTGTTTCTTATAACATTTATATTCATGATTACAAACATCGCAGTACGTTGTATTCACCATATTTATGGAACAAAACTTTGCTTAAAATAAAATTTTCTTGATGAAAATTCTGTTTAATATATCACCGAATCTGTGCTTAAAACCATTTTATCCTCCAACTTTTTTCACTTAATAAATACAATGTATCAAGACCCAAAAGACAATTTTCAATCAATCTCTTCATTTCTAAAAGAGACTGAGAAATATGTCAAGGATGTAAAATTGAATAAAGATAAATATAACGACTATTGGATAAAAACATTTATGGTGAATAATGAGTTCTTCAATTTCCTTCAGTGGAAGGGCTTTTAGTATATCTGGAGGAACATCAATTAAAGTAGCTTGAACAAACGTTTCTCCTTTCTTTCTGGCAATATATTCAAAACTACAAAAAGCAATGAAACAAGAAAAAGTATCAAAAAAGAAAAACGTTATGGATCAAGCTTGAGAAAGAAAAGATAAGACCATCTGTAATATGCAAGGAGAAATTTGTATTTTTTTCAACAACCCTGAAGATGTAAATCCTGATGAAATCAAGGATGTTAATATATCAGGTGAAATGACATTTCATTCAATAGTAGTGAAGGATCATTTTAAAATTACCTTTAATATAAAAACATGCAGTAGTTGAATCTGTCAATGGAAAAAAGTATTTAGATATGGATGGTAACGTTTTTTTCTACGAGTTAAATATGAATCATTATTCAACTGAAGATTTTGAAGATTATGAGAGTGATGATAGTATTTCTGTTGGAACAGAAGACAGTTAGGATACTGAGAGTTTGCGTTTAACGATAGTTATGAAAGTAGTTTTATCGACGATTGTGAAAGCACCAATGAAAGTACCGAAGATGAATTTTATTTGAAGTAAAGTTTTACTTTATAAATATGAATAGTATACTAGATCTTGATTGAGCCCCTTGAATTCCCTGATTCTCCATATGAAAAATTTGAGAATTGTCCTGCATGTGATAGAGTGGGATTAAACACAGAGTCAAAAGCCTATAAACAATGTATATTCTGTGATTATCTTCTAATTAATGATAATAAAAAAATATAAAAAGGAATATAATTCTTTGAGATTTACACCAAAAATGAATTACTTCACAAGATTGATTACAGTAATGAACGTAAAGTATAAGGGTGATAACACCCTTTCCTTACAATGGAAGAAACTGAACGTATTCGAGAAATGTTCAAAGGATTGTTGTTATATATTATTCACGATTGCCATTTTCATGGAAATATCAACACAAGATATTGTATAAATAAATCATGGATTAACTTGAAATTAAACCCGAACTTCAGATAAAATATAGTTTCTAAAAAAGCCAATAATAAATTAAATAACCTGTTTTCCAAATATATAAATGAATGATTTTTTTACCCCTTTGGGAAAATAAGATAAAATTTAACAACCATAAAAATCTTCCAAATCCATTAAGATGTCTCATTGTTGGTTCAAGCGGGTGTGGAAAAACCTGTTTACTTTTAAAGATGCTCCTGACTCCCAACTTTTTGGATTATGATAATTTAATAATTTTCACAAAGTCGAGTTTTCAACCTGAGTATCAACTACTCTCACAAGGTTTTAATGCTGGTCTTCAAAAAGAAGATATAATCGGTTTATTTAAACTTCAAAACAAACGAAATGATTACAACATTGAAGATATAATACAACTATTTTGTGATACACAGAGATATAAAAATAAATCAAGGCCAATAACTTGTATTCTTCGTGACAATACGGATGATATACCTTCTCCCCAAGATTTGGATAAATCAAAAAAGAACCTCGTTATCTTTGATGATCGTGTTAATGAGAGAAACCAAACGGTAATGGATAGCGACTACACAAGAGGGAGACATTCTTCTTGTAATTGTATTTATCTTCGTCAATCATACTTTCAACTCCCTCGTCGCTCAATAAGAAACAATGCGAATACTTTTATTTTATTCAAGTTAAATTCAATAGATATAAACAATTTTTGGAGAGACAATTGTTCTCCATTATGTAGTAAAAAGGAATTTGGGCATTATATGAAACACACCACTGAAAAATATAAATATATTGTTGTGAAACAAGATGAGATATTAAGGGTTATATTTTTATTCCCGCACTTTCGAAGAAAAGCGGGAATATTATGATTGTCTCCACCGTCCGGCTGTACGTCCGTACATCTGTCGAACCCTGTAACTCCTCCTACACCGTTTGAAATGGGAACTTGAAACTTTGGGACATAGTAAATATATGTATGGGGAAGTGCACAACACTTTCAGATTTTTGATATGACCCCTAGGGGCTGGGTCAGAGGGGTTGGGGTCATGGGGGTCGATAAAAAAAAATTGTCTTTTAGTTTTTAAATCAAACATATTCATGAGTTATACATTTAACAACATATTTTTTTAAGCACATAATGATCAGAGGGTGCTTGGGGGGGGGGTAGGGGGTGCTTTGTGGATCGTGGGTAAAAATAGCTCCTCCTGCACTGTTTGAGATAGGAACTTGAAACTTTGGGACATAGTAGTTATATGTATGGGGCAGTGCACAACACTGTCGGATTTTTGATATGACCCCTCGGGGCCATAAACATATAAACAATTTTTGGAGAGCCAGAGGGGGTGGGGTCATGGGGGCTAATTTTTTAAAGTGTATTTACCATTGTACATGGAAAACATTTTTTATAAAGAACTTAGTTATGTGGCCCCCATGAGTGACAAAGAGTCACAGGTTTTACTGTATTTATGTAAATGATTATGAATAATTATAATTAATATTATACACAGTTCATTCCTATGATTAAATTCGGTATCAAATCACTGTGATTTGATTGATGGCGCTTATAATGATGGAATAAAAACAAATACAATATTTTCATTCAGCGCATACTCAACCCCAATTGGTTATAAATTCAATATGGAACCCAAAAATCTGGTTTATCTACCTGTGTCAGGAAAAAAAACATACACAGAGTAAATTTTGGGATAACCGACCAAGATAATTGCATGATTTCTTTTAATGGAGAAATTATATCCATCAGAATTCACCTCCGTGAAGATTTCCAACAAATAAATACGATGGTTATTGTGAGGAAACACGAGTTGCGAAAATATAAAATAATTACAGGGGATGGGATGTTCCTTTCCTCATAATACAATGGTGAAGGTATGCATCTTGGTAGAGGATACGATAAACCCAAGAGACAAAGGGGTGTGTAGGCCATCAATTTAGAGGAGATGGGATAATTGATACTCCAATGGGTAGAGGTTCAACTATTCTTAAACGTAAAGACCTAATTGGTTCAACTGCTTCTGCTGTGGGAAATGTAGCAGGTGCTCAAAAGGAATCTCAAAAATTACAAGCAATTAAAGAAATGAAGAAAGGCAAAACTCAGTTGTCTCCCCAAGAACGACAGAAAATAATTCAAGTACTTGGGTCAGGGTTTCAAAAGTTTTAACATCTTTTTTCCGAAATAAATACAAGTATGGAAGCAATTGATAGTGTCTATGATTTGGATGATACCATTGTCATCTCAAACTCGACGAAAAAGGAAGACTACTTCAAGGATAAATGCAAGAACTCGAACAGACTGGAATGCAAATGGAACAAAAAGTTTTGAAATAAAGAATCAACAAACTTATTTGAATCTAGCCGAAAGTTTCTTGTTGTGTAAATTTACATTCACTAAGGCTGCGACTAACATAAACCCAACACTCGTCAATGATTTCTTCTGGAAAATGTTTGATAGTGTTTCTTTGTACATTGGAACGCAAGAAGTTGAAGCAGTTGAATATGTCTCTGCTACATCTGAAATTATGAAATTTACACGATATTCTTTTAGTGATAGAATGGCAAAGGGGGATGTTGAAGGTTTTATTCCTGATATGTCAACGGGAACAAACACAGACCCTGGATATAGTCAAAGGAAAGGAATGTATAATGATGATACAAAAGCAGGTAATAGTTTTACTGTGGCAGTTCCTCTTAAAAAATCAAAAGCAGTATTTGGATTTTGTGATCATGATAAAGTTCTGTATGGCCTTAAAATTAGATTTGAACTGCAAAGGAAAGATAATGAAAATAGATTGCTTTTCTGGTGTGGCTAATGCTTTTGCTGCTCAGAATAAATTTCTAATTGATGAAATTAGTTGGTATATTAGTGAATATACTCCTAATCTTAAAACAGAAGAGATGTTGAAATGAAGACTTAACTCAAAGAAGCCACTCAGTGTGTCATATCTTAAAAGAAGATGTCAACACGTTAAACTGAACCAAACCACTTACACGTGGAATTTGGGTGTTCTGGAAGGAAAGCCACGATATCTGTGGATCATTTTTAAAAAGCCAGATGGTGATACTGCGAATGATAAGAATAATGCATTGAGTGATAATGCTAAGTTGAAACAACTTCGTGTTTCTCGAGATGGAACATTTTATCCACGAGATAGATTGGAAATTAATTGGGAAAAAATGATTTTGCTGAAGCATACAAGTCTTACCAAAGGGTGTGTGAAAGCAATGGAAATAAAGAACCCATTTTGAATATGACAGCATTTAAAAGTCTGGTTTCAATCTACCTGATTGACATGAATGCTCAAAAGGAAACTATAAAGTCTAATCGAGTGGATACTTCCCTCTACATTGAAAGAGGAGAGAGTGAAGAAGTTGATACATATTGTTTGCTTTTGGAAGAAACAGAATTACAGATTAATACAGATAATGGTGTTATGATTAGTCTCACGTAATTTTTTTGATAAATAAATAAGTCATAAAGTGCCAACTGGGGTATATGTAAATCAAATCAATCTTCATAAACTATCATCTTGTATTCAAAATCAAAAGCCTTGTAAAGCCTATTAACGTAAATACAATTCAGAGAAAAGGAGCAGTAAGAATTGATGTTTTGCTCACAAGAGAACAGGTGAAAATCTTGAACGAAACTGGCTCACCCCTCAACAGCACGCATACCAAAACTCACACATTGGCACACCTGGGGTCAATTTGACCCCATTCAAAACGGTCAATGATTTGGTCAATACACAAGCCAAATGTTGCAACATTTGTCAAATATATCATACCTAGTTAGTACAAAACAGTGTAAAACATTGAGAAGTTGATGATACATATGAAATGTATTCAATATCGAGTGATATCCAAAGCAAAAACAATCGGAAATTAATGTGCGAATGGCTACACATTTTACTAATTAACTTTTTTACACAGAAAGCAGCAACAGCATCACATACAAAACTAAAATATGCCAGTTTCCATAATAATGAAAAAAATATGAGTCATTTTTCATTGTAGTGTCTACATTTATGAGGTTCATTGTTCAAGTTACGCTTCGCAATTTGTACAAGTAGTAACAGTGGTTGAATGAGTACCACAAACATATTTGTTGCAATTTGAGCAGACAGTTGAGGTCTTATTGTCCTGTGGCCTTCTGCATAATTGGCATCATTACCTGGTAGGATTTCTAGCCTGGTGTGGTCTCTGGATTGCTGCAGCAACCTTTCCAAGTTGATGTAATGCGGTCACTACAGCCGGCTGGAGAACATGAACATTCTGAGTGCCAAGTCAATCCAGTCGTTGGTGAGGCCATATGCCAACTGCTTGAGGTATTTACGACGTCGACCCTTTCTGTCATTTGCAGCCCATTCAGGATTTAGAGACATCCATATGACAAATCCAGCAACTCCAGCCACATCCAACAGGTTGTAAAACAAGACCATAGGCCATCGGTTTGACTTGCGCTTGCAGGACAGTAATGTAGCCAGGTGATCCCTGTTATCCACGCCACTCTTTTTGACATTATAGTGAAGGATGATGGATGGCTTCTGTTTTTCCCCTTCCGTAGTTTCGTCGTGATGCATGGTGGATAATGCCAGAACAGCCTTACCTTTAGCAGAAACATATGATGTCATTGTCAGATTCCCAGCAAATCCAAACAAAGACGAACGCTTGGGTCTATTATTTGCAGGCTGCATTTCAGGTGGTATTTCAGCTTTGTTACAGCGCAGAGTTCCAACAATTGTGGTACGTTGTTGAAGCAAATTTTCTGCCAGAGGAATGGATGTAAACAAGTTATCACATACAACATTTCTGCCACTTAGAAGCCAAGGGCCAGTAGTATTCAACACCACAGTTGAACCGAGACCAACTTGTCTGGCCTCATCTGGTTGTCGACCAAGATATACCTCACCCTTTAGTGGATAAGAGGTTTCTGCGTCACAGTTCTACCATATTTTTATACCATATTTTGCAGGCTTGCTTGGTATGTATTGCCGAAAAGGACATCTACCTCTAAATGGGACAAGTTGCTCATCGACCGTCATATCTGGTCCAGGAATGTAACATAACTTCAGACGATCCTGGAATAATTCCCATATATCACGGAATGTGGCCAACTTAGCTGTTGCTCTCTTTACAGCTCTGGTGTTTTTATTATCAAATCGCAGAAATCTCAACAGACTTTTGAAGCGATTTAGAGACATTGTCGCAGCAAAAATGGGTCTTCCACTCTCAGTAGACCATAATTCACGTATTGGTTCCATATGTGCTCGGTGTAGACAAGCAACGAGTAACAACCCAATTAAGGCCTTCAACTCGGGGATTGAAAGAGGCGTCCATTGTTTCACGTTATTGGGCTTTGCAGCATTCCATTCAGCATAAACTCGAGTTGCTTCCCTATTAGTTTCTCTCATGATGATATCCAAAATAGTTGGTGTTATGAAAAGATCATATGATGCCTCCATTTCCTGGACGGTACCTGCTGTTGTAACAACAGGTGGGTTGTGAATAATGTCTTGCAATTCTCATCTATGTGGTGCAGGTGGATTGACGTCCCATACCTGAAAATACCATAATTATCACATTCAATATGACACAAGATTTCGACATACAAAATGTCAATCAAACTTTTGCAAACCAATTAACACAATTAGGCTCAGATGCCAATTAGCTAGACAACACGGTACACTAACCTTGCCATTTTTCCTGTCAAATGGTTATCAGTAGGGGCAGCTGGTTGAACAATACGACCCTCAGCACGACCAGGAGCACGACCTCTGCCCACAGCTTGACCCCTGGCACGACCGCGACCACGTGGCCTTTCTGCTATGACCTGGCCTTGCTGAGCATTCTCATTATCAGACTGATTGTGAGAATGCCCAGAATCAGCAGATATTTCATCTGGCTGTTCATCAACGTCAGAAACCTGATCTTCATCTGATGTATCACAGACTGCAACGTGATCTGGGATGAAGGAATCATCATCGCTTGGATCAGATAAAGACTCACTGTCACTTTCATCTTCTAATATTTGTCTAAGAACATCAGCAACAGAATACCGTGCTCTCCGTTGGTTGGCCATGGTTTGAAGGAAAATGCGAATACACTAGCGTTATGAACTGCAGTTTTGATTTCTGGAATATCCCATTTCCAGGAAAGAGCAATTCCCGGAACCGTTCCAATCCCCTTTTTGTTACAGAATGATACAGATTATAACAGTATGAAAACAATTGGGAAAAACCTTTATTGTTATTTGATAAATAATAACAATTCCAGAAAAGAAAACGGGATAAAGTGTTCATAGTTATGAATGTAAATGTTTCTTGGGAGTTCTCCCAGCATGGGTCATATAGACCCCACTATTTTCTCCTGCAAATATCTCCCATATGTGTTACCCTATATTCGCTAAATTTTACAGCGATAACATACATATATGGGGTGAGGATAAACAGAGACCATGGGCTGATATCGGGCTAATATTTTTTTTACACACAAAAAACCTGCATGTTGGGTCAAATTGACCCCAGGTATGCCGTTGAGGGTTAAAATTAAAATGTCAAAACCAATGTTGAAGAAATATTCAATAAGAGAGACGAGTGGAGGATTTCTCCCATTTCTAATTCTTTTATTTGCTGGTTTAAGTGCGGTTGGAGCATTGACGGGTGGTATTTCAGCAGCGGTGAAAACTACCAACAAAAGGAAGGCTCAACTCTGGGCTCAAAAAGAATTGGAAAGACATAACAAAGAGTTGGAGAAACAAATTAGTGGAAGTGGTGTAATTGCAGATTTTGCTGAAAAACTTGAAAGTCTGCCTGATAAAGCGAGATTGTAAGTTGGAGATATGCTTTCTTCTATCGCACAAGCAAGTGTAAAATTAACGAAAAGGGGTAATGGATTCTATCTTTCTAATAAATAAATGAGCATTGATGAGTGGTTTTAAGAATTTGGAAAGAATACAACATCAAATTTAGAACTTATCAAATATTGTAAGAAATTAAAAATTCGTAATGTGGTTATTTGTTTGAGAGATGAATTAACAAACGTGTCGAAACATACAAAGAATATTATTATGAACTTAGAAGATAATAATGGGAACGGTTCTCATTGGGCTTGTATTTTTAATAGTCAAGACAAATATTATTTTGATCGTTTTCGTCTTCTACCGCCTGTTGAAGAAATAAAATTCTTACAGAATGGTGTTTATCAAACATTTCAAGTCCAAGAATTAAATTCCAAGTGTTGTGGTCAATTATGTATATATGTGTTATTTCAACTCAACAAAAATAAAAAATTTTAATGACATTATTTTTAATCTAATATAAATGACTTATGTTGGTAAAGATGGTTCTATCTTTGATGTATCCCAAGAACTGGATATTAATTTATCAAATTATTACGCAAAGGCACAGGCTGAATGACAGAAATATAGTATAACAAAAAATATTAATTTGAAAAATGCTTATAAATTAATAAATTATCCAACCCCGATTGGCGCGAATGACTTGGTGAGATTAAGTGATTTATCACAATATATATCCTTAAATAAAACGGCTGTGTATTCCAAAGATACAGAAGTGTTGATTTTATCTCCAGGTCATACAGAATTCACAGTTCGAATTAAAATAAATTTTATAAAGAAGGGCATATCGCTTGTCTGAGAAGAGAACAATGGGGATATGATATGAATGATTTAGGGTATAATTGGTCATTTAAAATTAACCTAGAAAACCTGGAACAATTAAATCAGTCTCGTAAGGAAGAATATTATCCACTTGGTGCCGAGAATGAGTTTTGTAGAAGCACGATTAGCAAACAACAAATAAAATAATTTAATAAGGGTAAAATCAATTATTGTTTTGCCATAGTTTATATCATGAAAACAGAAAGAACAGGATTATATATATATATATATATATATATATATATATATATATATATATATATATATATATATATATATATATATATATATATATATATATATATATGTATATGTATATGTATATATATATATATATATATATATATATATATATATATATATATATATATATATATATATATATATATATATATATAATACGTAAGGAAATACAAACTGATTTAACTCTGGGAAGAAGGGGGAGGTATTTCCTCTCATTATATTAATCTGTCATATATTTCTAATACATAAATGACAGCAAGAAGGCTTCAAGAAAATTATCATTTCTGTGTCCAAGCATACTTTAAAGAAAAGGGTATTCGGTATTTTAATAAATATGTTCTACAACATAAGAATGAGGTATTTTCAATAAATGATTGGCTTTATACTGATGTGAATAAACCAACAACTTTGGATTTAACTAAAATGTGAAATAATGAAAAATTTTGAAGTTAAGAAAACGCAAGGCTCTTTAAGAAATTCAGAAGAAATTTTATTGGTTTCCTGTTGTAAAAAAATATTTTGGATGCAGGAATAACAAGAAATCCTGATGAATATATATATATATATATATATATATATATATATATATATATATATATATATATGTATGTATATATATATATGATATTCTATGGGGTGAAAGTGATTCAAGGATGGTAAGGGATGAGGAAGGAGTTGAAGAAACTGAGACGAGAGAAGGGGGAGAGGGAGAAGAGAGAGAAGGAGGAAAGAGAGAAGAGAGAAGGAGGCAAGGGAGAAGAGAGAGAAGGAATAAAGAGAGAAGAAAGAGAAGGAAGCAAGGGAGAAGAGAGAGAAGGAGGAGAAGGAGAGTGAGGAAAGAGATAATAAATAAATATAAAACATGGAAACCAGTGAGATTTTAAAAAGTTTGAAGGTATTACAGAAAATAAATCAATCTCAACGCACTGAGGAGGAAAACAAAGAATTGGCAAGTCGATTAGAAATATTTGCATCAAGACTATTAACATCAGTTTCAGGGAGAAGATTTAAATGAGTAAGTGGAGATAAAGAAGAGAAAGAAGGAAAATATCATATTATTGATGATGTTGGTCTGATTTACTTTAATAAAAGTTTTCCATTTTTTTTTTCTTAAATAAATGGAGGAGAGAGTGAAGACATTTCTGAGGATTCTTTATGTTTTAAAAATTAAGATTCAAATGTGTATGTTGGAAACTAAAAAGGATTTCACACTCTGTAGGAATTTTTCTCATAAATAAATGAGTTATTGTCTCAAATATAAAAAGAAAACCAAGAGTAAAAATATATTGCATGTTAAAAGTAAAAATAATAGGGTAATACAAAAAGGTACATGTTCGGTGTGTGGCTCAAAAAAGAGTGAATTCACCAAACACAAACGTGGGGGAGACATACAAAAGTTTTTATCAGGAAGTAACTTTACAACTACTGGAATACCAGGGGAATTACATCTACCAGGGTATTCTTTCTGTGGTCCAGGAACAAACTTGAATGAAAGATTAGATGAGGCTGACAATCCTAAACCGTGGAGCAAACCTATCAATAGGGTTGATGAAGTGTGCATGAGGCACGATATTGATTATGGAAATAGCACAACGTTGGAAGAAAAACATGAAGCGGATCGAGAAATGTTGTATAATTTGTCTCTGATGCAAAATCCAACCTTGAGAGGAAAAGTTGATCGGTTCATCGTGAAGAAGATGATCAGTGCTAAATTGAAACTTGGGCTTGGAAGTTCAAAAAACTTATTGGCTCTAATGATGTCATTAAGATTGAAGAGCAATTAGCTGATGAATTACATAAACCAATAATCACAAAGTTTCATAGAGGGAAGGTTTATTCCAAGGAAGTTGATTATATCTGGTCTGCTGATTTAATTGAACTCAATAATGATAAGGGGTACAAGTATGCTTTAACCGTTATTGATTTGAGGAGTAGATATGCGTGGGTTGTCCCTTTGAAAAACAAAACCGGGAATACACTCATGTTAGCCTTCCAACAGATATTTAATAAAAGTAAGCGAAAACCTAAAAAATTGTGGACTGATGAGGGTAAAGAGTTCTACAACAAAACATTTATGAATTTTCTTTAAAATAACAGCATTACATTATACAGCACCTTTAATGAAGGAAAAGCGGTTGTTGTTGAGTGATTCAATCACACTTTAAAAGAGAGACTATATAAAACATTCACTCAACTTGGTTCTCAACAATGGTTATCTTTAATTCAGGACATTGTAGATAAGTCTAATGATACGATTCACACCTCAACGAATACGAAACCATCAGAAACATTTACAAAATTAGAATATGAAAAAGAGATTAATGTCAGAAAGCCTAAGTTCAAATTGTTGATATCGTAAGAATATACAGGTGGAAATCTCATTTTGACAAACATTATACTAACTGATGGACAAATGAACTTTTTGAAATCATTGATGTCACAGATACAGTACCTTGGACTTATATGGTATATGATTTGGAAGGGGAAGAGATTTTAGGTTCATTTTATTTACAGGAATTACAAAAGAGAAAGATAAATAGAAGAAAACCCTTGGACTTACAAGCTATGTCATTTTAAAGGGGAAGAGATTTTGGGTTCATTTTATTCACAGGAATTACAAAAGACAAAGATAAATCGAAATTTTTTTTTGACCCCACCACTTTTTTAACTCCGCCCCTTTTTGACTACGCCAACACAAACCACATCCAAACAAGCACCACCCACAAAAGCCACATCCACACAATCCCCACCCATGCAAACCCCACCCACCCACAAAGCCCCACCCACACAAGCCACATCTTTATCCATCATATCCACATAATTAGTGATCAGTTTATTAGTTCCCACACACAACATGTTTATTTAATTTAAAAAAACAATTGCTCCACCCACACAAGCCACATCCACACAAGCCCCACTCACAAAAGCCACATCCACACAAGCCCCACTCACAAAAGCCACATCCACACAAGCCCCACTCACAAAATCCACATCTACACAAGCCCCACAAGCCACATCCACACAAGCCCCACAAGCCACATCCACACAAGCCTCACCCACCCACACAAGCCCCACCCGCCTGTGCGCCCCCACCTTTGACCCACCACCCCCTAATCCCCTCCCACCCTTCCCCACACACACTCGGGGAGGGGAGGGGAGATTGATGAGGGGGGTGGTGGGTCATTGGGGCAGTGTACCTACCCCCCCTCCTTTGCACCTCCTTTATTCTTTTTTTATAATTAAGAATTAAATAATTGAAAGCAAAGCAAATATTATTAATCAAGATTGAAAATATTAAACATTTTTCTTTGGGTAAATATTCAGTTGCGAGAATGGACGATCTTTCTCAGCAGTCTGCTTCAGATGTCTTATGATTTTGAAACTCGATCAACATATTCTGTTTTGAAACAAAAAGAACCATTAGAGCATATAAAGATGATTATATAATGATATGAATAAAATAATAAACTAAACATTTACCTCCAGAAGATCGAGTTTTGAGTTAATTTCCTCCAGATGAGCATTTAAACTGGAACAAGTTGGAAATGAGTCATCACCCCGTGGATTTTCAACATCTTCCCATTCAAGGTTGCCAAATTCATTCGTTTCACCACCCATGTATGATTCAGTTTTAATGCTGAAAATAAAAAGCAAGTCGTCAAAAATTACCACCAAGTTGTGGTATTGCTTTTAAATTAATTACCACTATACCAAATAAAAGGTTGTGTATAAGGAGAACAGAAAGAGACAGACAGAGACAAACACAGAGAGACAGAGACAAACAGAGAAAGATAGATAGAGAGACAGAAAGACAGACAAATAAAGACAGAGACAAACAGAGAGACAGAGAGACAAAGAGAGACAGACAGAGTGATAATTCTCACCTTGGACTCGGGTCATTCAAGATCAAAGGACGTGAGAGAACTTCTTGCCATCCAAGAAAAATATCATTCAAATCTTTTCGAAACAAATAAATGTCTTCAAGGAAGACATTCATTTTTATCCACTCGTCGTGTAATTCAGATAACTCATTTTCAACATCAGTTATCAACAATGTTCTTATTGGGGACGAAAAAAAACCAATAATTATTAGTCGTATAGTGATTCAATTCTGTTTTAAACAACAAATAATGGATTGGGTTGAGAATCTCACCTGTCATCTTGTGAAAACGATTGATCTGCAAGGTTGTAGTATTAATCTGAACGCTCCATATTCGAAATAAAACACGCTGGGCACACAAGTTGGTTTAAATAAGCAACTTGATGACGTAATGGGAGATTTCACAAAAAATGGTTTTTCCAGGGTGTGTTTCCACATCGGAAATGACTTCGGAATTTTATTGGCTTGGTTCGGGCTAGGCAGCTTGGCTGACTTCAAACTGACTCATTTTAACACGAAAATGAAACATCTTGCTTTGAATGATTTTGATAAAACCTACGTTTAAAAGCTGTTTTTAGCTAAACTTTGTTCTGTTAGTGTTCTGATGATTTAAGATATAACCATGAGAGACATGGGCACAGACTACTTCCTTATTTTCACAGCACGACTGTGCTCTTAAAAGCCCCTCCCCACTTGACAAAACCGAAGGAGGGATAGACCTTTCTTTCATGCTCGAAGAGATAAAGTGAATATACTCGATGGAAATGAATGTTGTAAGAAAATTAAGTTATTCCCTAAAGTAGAACATGGACAAATATTCATTGGTTTGCTCTTTGAGTGGAATGAAAATGTGAAAGGAAAGAAGTGCTTTAATCAGAAAGTCTCAATTTTACATTTGCTTATATGGGAGGGGGAGAATATCAGTCTCAATTTTACATTTGCTTGTGTGGGAGGGGGAGGAAATCAGTCTCAATTTTACATTTGCTTGTGTGGGAGGGCGAGAAAATCAGTCTCAATTTTACATTTGCTTGTGTGGGAGGGGGGGGAAATCAGACTCCTATTTTGGGCTTTTAGGGCTTGAGTCAGAAAGTTTTTCCCTTTCCTGCCCATTCATTTGAATGGGTGCCTTCGAACCCCATTTATCCTCTACTTGAGACAAACATGGAGATAGACACAGATGATGGTCATACAATGACACTCAATAAAACACCTTTACATTCATATCAATATATCAACTAATGGGAATAGATGAGTGATACAGCATTGTTTATCGATACAGACAGACAGATCGAGATAATAGATCGAGATAATACTATTTTCTCTAGAAATAACGCAATGTGTGTGGCAGTCAACAAAATATCAGACATTGGAGCATCAAGCTAATTTGCACAAATGCAATGGATGTGTCGCACACAGAGACGAACTTTATTTTTTTAAAAAATGGTTAAACAGATGAGGTCATCATCTGGGTGCCAGGCTATCATTGAGGTTCATCTCTTGAGATACAATAAACTCGAGTGCATTAAGGATCCCAGAACAGATTTATTTACAGCCCAGTCTGTATTTTCAGAAAAATTATTACAAGAAAATAAATTAATGTGTTTTTTGTAAAAGGGAAATGACATTTAAGAAGGAGAAAAAAAGTAGAAAAAAACATAACAGATCAAGAATCATCCATATATCAAAAAGAAAACATAAAATGTAAAGCTTGAGCTGTCAAAGAAAGGAAAATACCGAAATCAATAACTGAATTGCCACCTCCGTGCTTTGTCCCCACCAGGCTTCTACAGGGCACACATAGTCCATCATCAGCTCCATTCTGGTAAAACTCTCAAAATCTAGAACCATCGCTCACCTCCACTCATCCGTTCCTAATTTTTTCCTATCTGCGGCACCAACTTCCACATCCTCTTCATTGTCATTCTTCCCTCCAGGTCTTCAAGACAGTTGTTCATCAACATCTCAGATCATCCCATATTCAAATAGGCACCCATTAAACCATCCCCAGTTGCCTCCTCCAATATTTTTTTGTCTCTGTATACATCTTGTCCACCCATTGTGTTCACCACTACCTCTCATCATTACACTCATCCTTGTTTGTCCGTGTCCAGTTATTTCCTCCTTCAGCCCTGTTGTTAGCTTCTGCTGTTCCTTATGTTATGTTGTGTCATGGTCCATTCTGTGTTTTCACTCTTCCATGAGCCCCGACTATATAAACAAAAATAAAAAATTAATTTCTTTTTTTTTAACTAAGAAAAGTGAAATCAATTTGTGAAAATAACAATAAGATCTAATAACATGTGGAAACTCATAACACAGTCTATGGATAATAAAGAAGTGAGTGAAAAAGTCTGGAATAAGAGAGTGATACTTGAGGAATACATAAGGAACTGTTTGCATTAAAACAGAGATTGTGAGAGAAAACGTTCTGTTCTTTATTTTCAAACTTTTTCAGGAAGGCATGACTTTATGTGCTAAAAATGGTTGTGCTATCTCTTATATTTCTTGCACTATTTGGCCAAAACATCCCAGGGAAGGTTCTACTGTCCAAGACCATCCTAGCACCTGTATGTGGTGAGCACGCTATGCTCAGATGAGTAGATCTAAGAGAAGGAAAGTGATTATAAGCTGGGCCATTCTCTGCCCTTTCGTTTTGGTCGACATGTGGTAAAAAGATGGGAGTCCGACTTGTTATCCCCAATCATGACCTGTGATCTCTATTACCCCCATTAATCTTATTACTCTGCTAGTTTCAGTTTATTCCCCTCCTCCTCACCTCTTTTCTCATTTGTTCATTCCATTGATGTTTGTCCCACTGTCCTCTTCCATGAGCCTTGCTCCTGCAAAGAAAACGAAATCCTTGGTAATCCAGGTTGTGCAGCATTATTGGTGAGGCTGATCACCTGGTTGTAAATATCCCCTCGGTTAACAAACATTGACGTGAATTCTATCAAAGAAAGAGTGAACTCTAATGGCACCATTCCCCACAGTGGTGGATGGGGCCTCACCTGGCAGGGTTGGTGGGAGAGAGCAGGCATTGGCAGGGCAGCATCCAGTAGGCAGGGCTGGTGTGCGCGTGAACAGGCAATTGACGTTGTCATTTGGCTGTTTTTAAAGTTAAGTTAGAAGTAATTCTGAAGAGATTTACTGTAAATAATCAAAAGCTTCTGGTTAGACTCAGGGTGAATATTTACAAAATGGTATTTTCTTATTTCTTGTGTACATTCATTGAGGGTGAAGCTGTCCTCTTTTGGTTATGCCAGGAATTTGTAATTTATTCAGGATCCAGGCAACAGCTCGCTGATTCTTCATAAAGGACACCATGGGATCTTTAATGTCCACCAACTAATTCCAGCAGACAAGATGCATATTTACTGTCCATCTGAGGGATGACACATACATTGGTGAATCATACTGTTTATGAAACACCAGTATGAGAGTTTATAGCTGGATCCAACCCAGGCTAACTAGTTTAGAGGTGAGTGTGCATACCTCGAGATCCATGTATCACCAGGGGGTGCCTGATATACATTTCGATTTGACGCAGTGAAAGAAAAGCTGTTTGTACACGTAGTATAGTATAAAAATGGCTGTCGCCATTGAGAGGGGATATGTGACTACTCACACTTAGAGCAAGCGGTATTCTGCCTGAAAACGTTTCAGAATCACTGCTCTAGGCCATCCTGCCAGCCCACAAAATGGTACCAAGACCAGTTCTCCTGTATGGAGTGGAGGCTTGGGCCTTGAGAAAGGAAGAGATATTGCTGCAGAGGAAGGAGACATGGATGCTGAGAGGGCTGAATGGAGATCTCCTTGAGGGAAATGAATACGAATGAGGATATCCGGATGGTGGGTGGGTGTAAGGGGATATTAGTGAAGAAGCAGGTTTGCATTGGTTGAGACATGTGCTCAGATAGGTCTTTGATATGGATGTAATGGCAGGAAGAGAAGCAACAAACCAAAATTGAGGTGGAAGGAGGTATTGGAGAGGGATATGGCAAAGGTTGGAGAATAAGGGTAAGAATGTTCTGGAGATCGAGGGAGAGTGACTGACCCCACAAAGTGGGATTAGTAGTAATAGTAATCACAGATCATCATACTAGTAGTAGACTCTGGCCAAAAAAAACTGTTGCATCTTTGCTAATGGTGATAGGTTTATTTGTATAGGTTTTCAGATATACAATTAAGCCAAACAATTTCATGCAGAACTGTATTTGTTTCTTTGAAAGTTATCAAACCAACAATCTCAACTTCAAAAACATACATTCACTCAAATTCCTTCAATTTGAAAGTTGTTTTCAAGTTTAAAATTAATTCATTTGTGCTTACTCTCACAGTCTAATCCTAAAGAAAACTCGATTAGGAATTTTTCACCATAAATATAAGTGAACTTTTTTCAGTCTCGACTTCTGCAGACTTCAAATAAGACTTAAGTGTAAATTATTATTTGTATGATGAGGTAACACTGAAGTGTTCCAAATTTGCAGATGATACCAAGTTAGGGTTGAAAGTATTTAGGGCGGAAGAAGGTTTTCAATCGCAGAACAGTAAATACGTTTTTGGAGAATTGGCAGAAATTAGTGGATTGAATGTAATGTATAAAATAGTTCGATTGTTGGTATTGGGGGGAATAATAGCAACATATATTTTGTTAATGGTGAAATTTTGCAGTGAGTGGTGTGGCATGTGGGTTAAAGATTTTGGTAGAATGGAAGACAGGACATGACTCGAGCAGACAGCATGTTGTCAGGCAGCGATAAAGAAGGTAAATAGGGTTTTGAGATGTATTAGGAGAGGCGATATGTACTTGCTTTGTATAGAAGTACGGATAGGCCACATTTATAGTACTGTGTCCATGCTGTTGAAGGAAGGATGTATTTACAGTGGAGAGAGTACAGTGTGGAGCTAAATACTTGATACCAGGGTTAATGGATCTTGGTTATGCATAAATATAAGACATGCTTTACAACAGAAAATAGATTATGGGGTGATATTATCAAAGCAATTAATATTTATTATAAGGGACTCGTCGATTTTTTTTTCCCCAGTTTCATGTGGAGGATAAGAAGTACAAGGATAAAGGCTCCGACAATCTTGTCTCATTCAATCAGTCCAAGACACAAACCCTTCTTACATCCAGTAAGATCAACACAGCCTCTGCTCAAGTCCAGCTCTCAACTCCAGCAGTCTAATATGCTCGGTGTCACCATCTCCTGTAAAAAAAAGAATTAAAAACTAGAACGGGCACTCAGTCAAGTGCGTACCTCCGCCAGGCTGATTACTTTACATTTTGTATCCCATTGATCAGGCGGATCTGCATTCGGACCTTTACCAAAATCGAAACGGTGTGTTCTTGTCAACTACCAACTCATCCACCTAGTTTTGTCATAACTCATCCGCAACTTTTTGAAATATCATGATATATACCATTTTTGGCCCTTCCACTCAATGATGAAGAATCACCTAAAAATTTGATTATCCAGTTCCAGACCCGGATCTTCATCAAAATCACATCAATTAGTCCTTGTCACACAAACAACCTGCCCACCAAATTTCATACGAATCCATCCACAATTTTCTGAGATATCCTGTACACAAATAGACAGTGGTGAAAATATAACCTCGTTCCATCGCATATGGCAGAGGTAACTCGAGGTGGAGCACATACCTCTGCCCAGATTCAGATCCTCACCAAAATCAAATCAATTCTTCCTTGTCACTGACCCAACTTGTCCACCAAGTGTTGTCCGTCCGAATCTGTCCAAAACTTTTTGATATGTCCTGCACACAAACAAACAAACAGAGAGACACAGGTGAAACTAGAAGTGCAATCGGTAGAACACATACCTCCACCCCATAATGCCTGATCCAAGAGAACATATCTGATCCAATACATTTTTGAGATATCGTGCTTTATATCGCATTTGAGCCCTGTCTCTCAATGGTGAAGAATCACTTAAAAAAAAGTTATAGTAGTTGGATCCGGATCCGGATCTTCACCAAAATCTAATCAGTTCGCCTTGTCAAACACCGATCCTGTCCACAAAATTTCATCCGGATCCGTCCTCAACTTTTTGAGATATCCTGTACACAGACAAACAAAAAACAAACAAGAAAAAGTCGGCGTGCAGAGCACGATACTTGCAAAAATCTACCCCCTCTCTCCAACGGTTGCTATGGATACATCAAATTGTCCATTTCATTAAGATTAAAATTGACAATCTTAATCAAAGCTCAGGTCAATCAGATGAAAATTAATTATTTTTCAGATTGAAATTGATGATTTGAGAAGTTTGACCTTTTGACCTCAAAAATAGTTGGTTTCCAAATTCAGTGATGCACTCTGCAATTGCTGCTTAATTCTCCAGTCAATCGGATGAATATTGACAATTTTTCAGATAAAAATTGATGATTTAGGAAGTTTGACCTTATGTTGACCTTTGACCTTTTGACTTCAAAAATAGTTGATGCAAACAATCTCTATGGATTGGTGATGTCTTGAGCTCTTCCATATGGAGGCTTCAAATGGGTACAGGAGAAGAATTATGAACGAATGTTAAAAAATGTCATTATCTCTACCCAGAAAGAATTGGAGGAAGCAAAAGTTGGATATTGCTTTGAAGTGGATTTAAAATATTCTGCAAATCTGCAAATCTGCAAAAAAGGCAGGGTGGAATGCAAATCTTCCAAAGATGTATTATACATCAAATAAGAACTATCTTTTGAAGCATCATAATCAGAGGGATATTTATTGTTTGCTTCAGCATATCTTTTTGAACATATTTGTGATATTCCTGCTCTTTTAGCTTTCTCTATCATCAACAGCATATATCTACATCAGAAATTAATTTGAGAGGTGTTTAGTCATCTTTAGTATAGCATTCCAAGCTAGACTAGGAGCTGTATAACAATTAGCAGTGTCTAATCCATACAAATTTGTATTCTGACAGACATTTCAGAATGCTTCAAATACATCAGCTAATAAAAAAAAAACATCAGTCTTAAGATACAAGTCATGACATTCACTGAGATTTTTTTCATGTTAAATTTTTCCCAGATATTTTGTGCATGTTGATAGTCTTCATCACTAATATGAGTTTTATTCAGCTCATTGTAGTAGCTTTCCTTTGAAGGGAGTTGTGTTTCCTCAAATCTTCCAAAGTTGCCCACATAGTCACATGGGTAAACACCCTTTCGTGATGGGAGCTCAACTGTGCTTGTTTCAGCTGACACTCCATTTGTTTCCTCTTCATGTGGGGAATGATTTGGAGATTTGGATATACTTTAAGACTTGATGCTAATGTGGATAAATTATTTGGCATAAATTTGCATGAATCGAACATCTAATTTTAGTTTTGTGAGTTGTTGGGATTGATTTTGTAAATTAAATGTACTTCTGGTCTGTGGTAGGAATGAGAGCTATGTCCCCAGGTGTCTTTGAAAGTTCACTTCCCAATAAATGTGTGTCATAGTTGGCGTTGTTGTGAAGAAAGACGGGAATGAAAGTAGTGACTTTTAAATTGAGATTATAACTTTGATTAGCAGTTCCTCTATATTTATCAGAAAGATGGCAATGGTCTCTAACTTTTGGTTGTTTACTGATTACATCTTGACAAAGACAACAAATGTCGGAGTTCTTAAACTCTTCTTCCTCATCCTGTGTTCATTTCATTGGTTTATAAGTTGTTTCCATTTCTTCCGTTAGTTGAATACAATCTTTTTCTAATCGTTTTACAAACTCTTGAGGGGTATCTTCTCTGTAGATTTCTAATTTATTATGTTGGTCTCCAACAGACGATTTGATATAACAGAACCCATAAGGAGTATGCTTTTGATATGGCTTGGTGTAGGATTGATTTGGATTTGGAGAAGTAGTGTCTATCTTTTCAAGAATGCTTTCAAAGTCGGCATATATTTTGAATGGACGCTTCATGGATTTATTTATATCATTGAAATCTCCCACTGAACCCACTTTTGGCATTTTTATTACAATTGATTTGTGATTTGAGCAATGTATTCCATCCATCCATCCATCATTTGGGACCATACACTGTGCAGAGCATTGGTGCTGCCGAACCAGTCTCCTTGGCTATTGGACACAATCCTGGACGGGTCGCCACTCCGACACAGGAGCAATATATATTGAATATTGTTCTAATCTTTCTTTTGTGTAAAAGAAGTTGAGACCGATATTAACAGTGAGATTGTTCATTTTCTCAAAGTTAGAGATATCCTTTAACTTCATTGGAAATTCGAATTCTTTAACATTTAAAGTATTTTATAACGCAATATTTGTTCCAGTTTCCATTGTGGGTGGTGTAATTGAGCAAGAACAGCCCAGAAGAAGCATTTGTTGTCATTGTTTTGAACATTAACAACACTTTTTAAAGTTTTATTACTCTTGGCAAATCAATATAGGAAGAAGCTTTATGAGGATCCGATTTCAAGATGTGTATATTTAAGAAAATTATTTTCCAAATGTTAAATCCACTTCCTTCTGTGTTATCATCAACATCGATTTCATACCTCTGAAGTTTATCATAAACTTTACAATCTCGGAAGCCTTGAAAAGAAGAAATGAAATGAGGGTTTGTTCTCAAATATGGTGTTTCTTCTTTCAACGTCTTCTTTTGTCAAATATAATTTTACTCCCACATATAATTTAATGGTATTAAATTCCCTCAGGCTCATGTTAATTAAAGTTTCAACAGACAAACAAACTCAATTGCTTCAGCTACCGATTTTGGTTCTGGCTCTTTAAACCTAAAAAATCTTATTTTTATATGATCCTTAAATGCCCCATAAGTTTTTTTCAATAACAAACTCGGCTGTATGTTCTGAGTGTTTTTGTGTTTGCATGATTGAAGATGTCTCTTATAACTATGTTTTCATAAGTCCTTTAAGCATATATCACAATTTTGTTTTTATTGCTCTACTGGTTGGATTCGTTGAAATATATTGAGTGTTTGTTTGCATGATTGTCAGTGTTTGTTGTAATATTTGTAGTCCTCATTGCAAACATCACAATGAGTTATATTCACCATATTTATATAACAAAAAAGATGATTTTCTGGGACCTATTTATATTTATATACTTTTATGTTTAAAATAAAAATTTCTGAGTGAAATCCTTCACTGAATGAGAGATACTTTTGTCTTTAAAATATAATATTGGTGAAATCTCTTTATGATCACTCAGAAGATTTTATTTTAAAGGTCCCATGACACCCAAAAGTACTGAAATTGCATATATATGTCCTCTTGGAGTTTTTCATCGTGATTTCAGATCTGACAATGTTTTTTCACAATACTCGTTCTGTAAAATGTAAAATTAAAAAAAACAAACCTCTTCGGGAACGCCCCTAAAAATTCTGCCGAAATCTACTGAAAGGGGCGTAAGCCACATGACGTTAACTGCAGGACGATAAAGGCTGCACGTAAATTACTTGGGTTGTTGGTCTACGCGATTCTATTGGCTTCCTGTGTGTTTCCACATTCGATTGATCGACTCAATCGCTTCGTTCATTTCTGCTTTAAAAAAAATCAAACATTTGGTTTTGAATAATGGATGACATGGACTTTGATTTGTCTGGTCCCGACAGTGAGTGTGAGAGAAATGAAGGATTTTGGTCTGAATCACATGGAGAATTGTCAGATAACGTAGTTGCGGGAGGTGAAGTTCTGGCAGGTGGAAATGAAATACGGCCTTACCAGTTCGAACCCGAAGCAGGACAAGCAGAGGAAAATGGCGATGAAATTCCTGGAGTTCATGATGATCGGGAGGACATCGAAGGAAGACTTGGCAATAACAACTGGTTCGACAATCTATTCGTAATTCAAAAATGTAAACTCGACTTGCATACTGCTTGATATCAGAAATATTTTAGTGAGGTGACATGAAAAGCACAGCGCAGCAGACATGTTGCACTGCTGCGAATTAATCACAAGCAAGGCTAGTGCATGTCATCGGCCGTATCTCTCCGCGCATAAAACAAAGCAATCTCGCTGTCCGGATACGATGAAAACTTGTGTGCAGAACACACCTTGCGACACAATTGTCTAGAGTAGTCCGATAAATCTGACGTTCTGTTGCATTTTTATTTATTTTATTCCTACTGTCGTCATGTAGCGCCAGTAGGAAACAATGAAGAAAAGAGAATAATAAAAGAAAGCTACAGCACGTCAGATTTATCGGACGAGTCGGACGGACGACGGATTTATCAGACTGGTCCAGACTCTAGAGTTGACAAGGAACTTGTATTAGCATGCACACAATGTATAAGTCAATGCGTAAGAGTCCCGAGGCTATAAGGCCATGTAATAGGACAGATAAATTTGTCTTTCATAGTTGTGCCAACATATTTTTCCTTGTTCATTTATTGCAGCATTTTGGCTAATTGTTAATGAATAGCAAGCCAATGGAAGCAGTACCTTCACTTTAGAATAAACCCATGTATGTCGAGTGCAGCCATACCTGGCTTGTATCTATGTGGAATCGTACCTGTCCCAGCAGGCTGGTTTCAACGGACAATTCAATAAGCTGCAAAATGTGGGTGCAGGTTTTTCACATTGTTTGATTTTAAAATTATCTCCTTGCGCCTTGAAATGATGCAATAATAATCTTTAGTATTTTACTTGT
>NC_140968.1:86153814-86193814 GCF_056783735.1 Eptatretus burgeri
CCAAGGTCATCTGCCATCTGCTTGGAAATCTGCTAACATCACTGCCCTGCATAAAAAAGATGCAAAAACAGATCCCTGTAACTACAGACCAATCAGCCTTCTCCCAATCATCAGCAAGGTTATGGAATCCATCATCGCTTCAGACATGAAATCCTTCCTCTTCTCCAATGGCTTGATTTCCAATCATCAATTTGCTTTCAGACAAGGTCACTCTACCCTGGATATGCTGCTTCTGCTCTCCCATCAATGGATGGAGGTCCTCAAAGCCAGACAGGAAATCCGAGCCGTATCCCTGGACATATCACGTGCTTTTGACACAGTCTGGCACCCTGCACTACTCACCAAACTCTCTTCCCATGGTATTCAAGGCCATCTCCACTCATGGCTCGCAGACTTCCTCTCCTGTCGCAGTCAACGTGTGGCCCTAAATGGAGTTCTTTCATCCCCTCTTCCTGTGCAGGCTGGAGTTCCTCAAGGTAGCGTTCTGGGCCCTGTTCTTTTTCTGGTTTTCATCAATGATCTCTCGGACTCTCTGGAAAATCCTCTATTTCTCTTTGCCGACGACTCCACCCTCTGCCGTACCATCTGTCATCCCTCAGACCGGCAAGCAGCAGCTTCTTCGCTCACTGCAGATCTGGATAAAATCACAAACTGGTCCAACACGTGGAACATGTCTTTCAATCCAGACAAATCTCACACTCTCACTATGTCTCTTCGAAAGGACCGTTTAGAAACCCCCCCATCCACTTTCTCAACAATCCTCTGGAAGAAGTCTTTTCTTTCAAGCTTCTGGGTCTCACTATCTGCCATGACCTTTCCTGGGAAAGCCACATTTCAAACCTCGCCTCAAAAGCCAGTCACCGACTGGGAATCCTCCGTCGTGCTAAGTCCTTCCTCGGCCCTCTTGAGCTCCTGACCACTTACAAAGCTTTTGTCCGTAGCCTGATGGAGTACTGCTCTCCCCTCTGGGCTGGTGCTCCTGCCTCCCACCTTTCTCGGCTTCACGCTGTCGAAACCAGGGCATTTAAGATCATCGGCATCTCCCGCAATGAAGCTGAGTCTTTGGGCCTCTCACTCAATCACCGCAGGTTGGTCGGTGGTCTTTCTGTCTTCTACCGACTCCACTCCAACCTTGCTCCCCCTGCTCTCTCTGCGATTTGTCCCCACCACATTTCCACAGGGCGCTCAAGGTCCGCCAACAACCCCCTTCTGGTAAAACTACCAAAATCACGAATCACTGCTCACCTTCACTCTTTCATTCCTCTTTTTTCCCGCCTTTGGAATAAACTTCCTCACTCTATTCTTTCCCATTCTTCCCTCCAGGCTTTCAAAACAGCTGTTCACCACCACCTCTTATCTTCCCCCATCCAAATCCTCGATCTTTTCTACCCCCGATAATCCACCCAACCCACTTCCTTCAATTCCCCTGCTTTCCTTCCTGAAAGTCCCTGTAATGTCCATATTCTCTTCGCCATGTTCCCTGTCCCATCCCCATCCCTCTCCCTTCCACAGTTCACCTAATGTGTCTGTTCCCCACTGTTTTGTCCCTTCCACTCCCGCCCCTCTTGTCTCATGCCTCCTTGCTGTGAGTTGTGTGTTAGCTCTCATACGAGCCTCGACCAAGGTATACAAAAAAAAAAAAGTCACTGGGGGAAATGGGATAGTCCCAGAACCAACTAAATTCCCCTATTATTACCTTTATTAACATCTGAAGGAATTAAGGAAATTTATAAATTATTTCAGTTTCAATTTTTTTTTTTTTGTTGTTGGATCATCGTGGGTCAAGTATTTCAAATAGTTGTAGCTTAATCCCAAAGGAAACTGTCTTATGGATGTCATCATACATGCAATTTGCTCACTTACAATGAGGCAGTGAAAGTGGATATTTCCAGTGCATTCGTTCAGAGATTGCACACTCGACTAATGGCATCTGGGTTAGATTCCCAACCTGACTATAAAGTGGCATTATTACTCAGACCCTGGTGTTTTCCAAGCAGGGTGCTGCATCGATGAGTGCACTCTCATTTGATGTGACATTAAGCCATGTGTCCCATTTCTGAGAATTCTCTGATGGATGGTAAATAACTCATTTTGTCTTTCACAAGAGTAAGGCCATTGTGTGCTGACACCCTGAAATAATTCCAAATTCCTGCCATCACCTACCACAAGCAATTTTTGTCGTGTCATGAGATTCATATGCAGGCATTATTCCTAAGGTAGCCAAGCAAAAACAAGTGCAATGATAGGACTTGAGGACCAATTTGGAACCCACTGTTCTCAAGGGGCATGAGCTATTGTGAATGTAACAGCTAATACTTCTCTTAAAGTCTGCAGCTCCTGATTTCAATTCACGTAATTCAGATCATTTGCATATCATTCGCATTTGTGAATAAATTAATTACTCGAAGATGTCATCCTGAATACAACTTTCAGCATTATAATTTGGAGAAGAATATAGAATGAGACGCACCAAGAAGGCAAACAAGGTGTCAATATAAATTAAACAATATATATTCATATTTTATTACTAATTATATGCACCGATACATACTGGGAGCTGGCAGGGTTGCCTCGGTCATAGAGGTGTGCACACTCACCTCCAAACTGTCTAGCCTGAGTCTGCAAGCTGTCTCGTCTAAGTCTCCACGCTGTCTATCCTGGGTCTCCAAGTTGTCTCGCCTGAGTCTCCAAGCTGTCTATCCTGGGTCTCCAAGTTGTCTCGTCTGGGTCTCTAAGCTGTCTTGCCTGGGTCTGCAAGCTGTCTATCCTGGGTCTCCAAGCTGTCTCGCCTGAGTCTCCAAGCTGTCTATCCTGGGTCTCCAAGTTGTCTCGTCTGGGTCTCTAAGCTGTCTTGCCTGGGTCTGCAAGCTGTCTATCCTGGGTCTCTAAGCTGTCTTGCCTGGGTCTGCAAGCTGTCTAGTCTGGGTTTGAATCTCAACCGAGCTATAAACTGGCATCCAGGTTTTTCCATCGATCTGTGTGCCCGACATTGAACATTGAATCGACATTGAACTGGGCGTCCCGTCTGCTGGTATTTTGTTGTGGACATTAAAGATCCGATGGTGTTGTTCGCGACGAGTCGGTGAGCTATCGCCAGCACCCTGGCCACATTCCAAATTCTTGCCCTAACTGCTACTGAGAAGGCAATGGCAAACCCCCTAGTATAATCCTTGTCAATAAAATGCTTCAGCAGCACCGACGCTCTGTAACAGAGTGTGGTTCATCAGAATCAGAATATATACCGCATTGAAAAATAAAGACTACATAATTAGCACGTCTTGGACTATTGTTAGTATCTTGTTCATAGAAATCTTTGAATGCCCTTTGCATGTATTAATATCCTGAATGTTAAATTCGAGAATAATCTTGACATTGAGCTTGTAGTTCTCTGATCATTGGTCCTGAAAGGCCCAACAAACATCAGATACAATCATTTATGGGTTTACATATTTGCTACTGCAATCTGATCACTGAGCTCATTGTGCTTGGATCCAAGGTTCAAATCCCATGGACCACATTGATTTATACCTTGTCTGCTCATGTCCTCATAATTCACGATAAAGTACAATGATGCATCTTCATCTGTTTGCAATGAATGTAAATTGCACCAAAGTCTCCCCATATGCTTGTCTTGTATGTGAATTATGTTCAAGTTCTTCCAAGACCTTTGGATCACTGAATAAAGATTTATATTTTCAACGATGGATAACGATACTACTCGTTGTATGTAAATACCAAGCATTGGATCTCCATGCTTTAAAGTAGGCTTAACCAAGCATAATTGCACCGAACTATTCCAGAAGGAGCTTCAGCCTGAAAGTCAGACTTGAACACAATGGAGAATTCCAAAGGGATCAGATTTAACTATTACAGGTGTACACCGACAGAAAATTACATGATGGATTTTACTAAAACTCCTTACTGAACTCTGGGGACGAGAAGCCTGTTTTGTTTTACTCATCTGAAAATAGTACAAGCACTGGTGGTTATTACAATGGTACATCAGTTCATACAATACAAGTCAAGCGTCGTCTTCGCATGAACAAAGATTTCTTTATTTGAGCTGACAAGGACAGAGACACATTGCCATAACGTTTTTACCATTTGAGCTTTTTTCGTCAAATTTTCATGAAATATTTATTTTGAGAATATGGAGAATGTGATTCTCCTGGGTGCTCGCCTGGTAGTGGCTGGATAAGATAACCAGGCAACCACTGGTCGGCATGGATGACCCACAAAATATATAATGGAGAAGAAAGTAAATACCTACGGATTTTTTTTTTAATGCATTGAACAAACCTTGGGACATCACTGGTGATAAAGGTTGTGGTCAAGTTTCATCGAAATTGTGTGTGTGGTTTCAGAGGAGAAAGCAAATACCTAATTTGGGGGACAACCCCCTTAGACCTCACATTTTTAAATATCATGAACAAACTTTGGAACATCATGGGTGGTGAAGGTTGTCGTCAAGCTTCACATCAGAATTGTTTGTGTACTTTCTGAGAAGAAAGCAAATACCTCTTTAGGGGAGGGGGGTGGTTTGTGCAACATGGCTGGTGTTGACTTCATGGTTGGGGTGCTGGGTTTGGGATCCTAGGGGCCTGAGTTCAAACCCCACATGGCCTTTGAATTAATACCAAGTAGGGTTGACTTTGCCTGTCATCCTTCTGAGGTCAGCAAAATGAGTATCAGGAAAATGCTTTGGCAGCACCAATGTTCTGCAAGGAGTATGGTCCGAATGGATGGCTGGATGGGGGAGGGGGAAACCCTCCCATAGACTCCCTCAGACCCAGATTTTTGTTTCCCTCGAGACGTGGCTCTAAGAAGAGAGCTCCGCGTTGTTGTTGTTGTTGCTGTTGCTGTTGCTGTTGCTGTTGCTGTTGCTGTTGCTGTTGCTGTTGCTGTTGTTCTTCTTCTTCTGACAAAAGCTTTCGGACTCGGCTCTTTTACATACAGGATCCGGATCTCCTTAAATACTAAACACCTGTACACATCCTCACATTGAGGGTGCCTTTTGAGAGCGTCTATCATGAACTTTTAAATATATTCGGACATTTGCTTTCAAGTTTCGAAAAGTTCACGTTAATATTTAAAGATTATTCCATTTAATATATTGTAATTTCGTAAATACACTATTTTCTCGTCATGAACGACGATCGTACATGATGGGTCTCGCTATTGGCTCAATCAAGGCACGTGACGAAATATCGGAAGTTGTTGTTTTTTTGTTTGTTTGTTTGTTTTTTTTCTTCTTCTTCTTCCTCTTCTTATTCTTGTTCTTGTTCTTCTGGTGAAGATAAAACCTTTAGGACGTGGCTCTTGGACACATTTGTCCTTGTTTTTAATGCCGTGAACAAACTTTAGAACATCAAGCCATAACGATGTCCTTCCCTTAAGCCAGTTAGTCCTTCACTTCTTCTTCTTTCCAGCAACGAGTCCATTCACTTTTATTTATTTATTTTTTAAAAACTTTTTTCCCGATTCCTCCGAAGCGGCTCAACGGATCATTTTGAAACTCGGCATGATGCATGACGTCGATGCGCAAAAAACGAATGGAGGGTCTTTTTAAAATTCTCCACCCACGTGGTGAGATAATTGGCTAATTCACTCGAAATGTAATCGACATTAGTATGTCCATCACATATCAAGATTCCAAGATTCCGTCATCAATGCTTCCTCAATATTTAATTTTAACTTCTTAATCCTCTTAATCATAGCCTCTTAATTTAATTTGATGTTAATCATATATTTAATCATATTTAATATAACCTCTTCACTATTTTCACCTTTTAATGAAATGTTAACCTCTTAATGGCATTCATGCCCTGTTGCTTTGAAGAATGGGAAAGAAAGGGGTAGGGGGAGAACAGAGAGTTGGGGTAGTTGGGGGGGGGGGCATAAAGGGGACAGTCCTTTTCATCCTTTTTACTCCTTTTACATTTTTAGTCCTTTTGAGACCCTTTAGACCACTAAAGACCCCAAAGACCATTTAGACGCTTTCAAACCCGAAAACCCCTTTCAAACCCTGAAGACCCTTTACACCCTTAAGGTCCCTCAAGACTCATAAGAACCTGTTTATCACCTAATGCAGCCCGATTACATTTTAAGAGCATCACTGACATTACTAGAGCCATCTGGGGCAATAACATGGGGGAATAGGCACTCATGTATGTGCACACAACCCAACAATCATTCCCCTTAACAGGGTTGACAGGATGGCCGAGAGATGTGCACACTCACTTGTTAGCTGTCTCGCCTGGATTTGAATCCCGACTCAGCCATAAACTGTCATGCCGGTGTTTCACAGGCTGGGTTATTCATCAATGTTTGTGCCGTCCCTTGGAGGGATTTGTCATGGGCGTCATGTCTGCCAGCATTCGTTGGTGGACGTTAAAGATCCCATGGTGTCCTTTGCAAAGAGTCAGCGAGCCATCGCCGGCACCATGAACAACTTCGAAATTCCTATCCTAACCAGCAGAGAGCACGGCATTAGTGGCACATCCACACCCTCAGCCAATGATGCTACTTCGCAGCCTTGTGCTGTCGAAGAGCAAGAATTCCCCTTAACTATTGACAACTTACCTGTTAAGGCCTCACACGAGAGCCTGGCCAGTCCTCTCTCCAGCAGAGATGCTGTGCTTTATATCAAAGTTACTCACTGGGAGGATGAGTAATGGATGCCCAAATTCCCAGGCAAGCACCCACCCCAAGGAGAGATCTCCAAATATATTGACAATATATTGACACCACCCTCAGTGGTGGGTCAGTGTTCAAACCAGAAGTATAGAAGTTACAGTACACCCAACTAGTTCACTAGAGATGCGTTATTAGGTAGTGCTGTGACCTTTCATATCATCATCAATCTAAAACCCTCTTTACAATGCATCAGGAGTCTTTTGGGAAGAATTATGCTTGGTGATTTGCCACTGCCTTCCCAGCAGTCAGTTAGGGCAGGAGTTTGTAATTTGTTCAGGCTGCCAAAGAGAACAATCGCCTACCTTTTGCGAAAGACACTGAGAGGACTTTAACATCCACTAACGACCGGTTCTTGCAGAGAGGTCCTCCGCCTCAACATCTCTCCACTGTATGGTGCAGACATTGCTGCATCGCCCTGCATGCAAAACACAACGGTAACAGTTTATAGATAGGTCGACGTTCAAACACCTGCCAGACCGTTCAAAAGCAAAGTGCACAAACGAAAAAGCTTTCCTGCGAGCCCACCTATCATCACGAGATTGCAAACACTTCTCTAAATGGTCGGTCCCACCAAACTGTTAGTCCTGTGGGCCCTTTCTTACAGAGCTCCTGTGGCCTTCCAATGCACAGTGTAAACAAGCCTTTAAGTTATTCCTTGCAACAAGTAAAAAGGTGACTAAAAGCCAAAAAATTTAAGTTACCCGAATTTGGCAATGTTTTTTATGGCTCAGTAGTTCTACATTGTTCAGCATTTACAGGGAGTTGTGGAGTAAATTCCAATAATTGATTGTGGTTTCACCGCAACGCTCCGTATTTCCAACTGGGCTGACAGGCTTCCTCAAACATAGCTTCTTGCCTTGGAGCTATTTATCCTGCATTGATTGCCGATCCCACTCTATACCTCGGTTAGCTTTAAATAACCTCGGTATACTCTATACCCCATATCCTCGGTTAGCTTTAAAAACAAGGGTAAGCCGTGTATGCTGGTACCCAGCAAAGTTATAAATTCCTCCTTTAACCTACCAAGTGGGGGCACTGCGTCAGCAGCATAACGAGGTCCCGAGAAAGGAATTTGCTATCCAACAGAGTCTGCAGTTGAAAAAACAAAAATCCAAATCATGCAAGTCATCCCCATGAGCTGAGCGGTCTTCATTATCATAAAGCCAACATTAATTATTCCTCTTAATTAGTCATCATATGCAGTAAAATATGATTCAGGTAATTATGGAAGAAAGTGCATACGTAACTGGAAGAAGAAAAAAAAAGGAAATAAAAAACATTGAGGACAAACCCTCCCCCACATCAGTGAACCTCGCAAAGTCTTGTTTTCATTGATATTGTTATAGATTCGCGGTGGGGGGTTCGAATGCCACCCAAGTCGGCTCCAATCCATAGCCAGTTTGGGTTTTCGCACGCTCCTCTCGACAGCCAAATGTTGAATATTCGGCGTCACTTAACTACCGCCGTCTCCGAGATTATAACGCGGCTGGTTCGGCACAGGCCTCGGGTCACGCCCCTTAAATCGCGATACCAATGTACACCTGGACCTTACCAGTTGGGGGAATAGACCTCGGTTACAGACTGGTTTTGTCAGAGACCGAGCGAATTCTGCCAGTCTGTAACCATTTTGGTTTTATATCCTAATTGAGCGGATCGTTCCTCGGCGCGGCACAAATTAATTCAAAGCGGCAACTTCATACGAATCAGCCAGATTTATTGGAGACACATCGGGGAACACAACACAAGCAAAGCATTCACGATAATGTTATAATTAATCTATAACCCGTTCTTAACTAGGGAGCTACAGATTACAGGTTTCGAAGGGGACCCTAGCGAGATAAACCTTAGACAACATGCAGACAAGACACGGACAGCATGCAGACAAGACACGGACAGCATGCAGACAAGACACAGAGTACTTGGTGATGCTTCATGGACGAGAGGAAAAGTGTAAGAGGCCTGAATGTGGCTCATAACAAGCCAATGTCCACGGATTTGAGCACCCAAGCTCAAAGATGCAGCGTGGCAAGATGGCGGCATCGTCCATTTGTCGCAGCCCTCACGCACGTAGCCTGAGCGCGTTCAAACCCCGCGAGGTCGATGGCCCAAGACGAAAGATCTGTGGAATGCTCCAGCTGGCTTTTCTCAAAGTCCAGCATACAAGTCCAGGCTTGGCCTGTTCACCAGACAAGGCCAAATTGGGGTGTTGGGCTCCGCAGGCGGATCGACAAACGTTTTGAGGACCTCCTCATAAAAGTCGATCGCCGACTCTGCAGCAGCCAGTTCCTCTCGAAGCCGATTGCAGCCTCCCATTAGTCATTTCTATACAGCAGAAATCCTCACTCGACACTCAGGCTCAGTTACTCCCTCGGCAGATGGCAGATTCGACCCTCAGGTTCAAGCCATTCCTCTCTTACAGATCCACGACTACCTTTCCGGTGCTTGCTCACCTCAAAGCCGACTGCTGACTCACACAGCCAGTTCTATTCAGCCGATCGTGCCACACCGACGCTCGCAGTCCTACCTTCTGGCGATCGCAGACTCGGCGCTCGCTTCTCAGTTTCACTTCCTCCTTTTCTTTTGGGGCGCGTCCCTTTACGAAGCCGACAGACACTCAGGTTCAATTACTCCCTCGGCAGATCTACCACTGCCTTTCCGGCGCTCGCTCGCCTCAAAGCCGACTGGCTCCTCCCTTCAGTTTCACTTCCTTCTCTAGGCCACTCCCCCTCTCAGAGCGCTGGGCGGGGACTCGTATGGAGAAGAGAAGGAAGGAGAAGAACCTCTCGGTACGCCACCACTGTACGAACACTGAACATGCCTCATACACCTCCTGACACACATGTAACGTCCATTTACCGAACAACCTGGCTAAACATGCATTTAATGGGGGATCTGGGCTAATCCTATATTTAATAACACACTAAGGGCCATTTCTGCAACAATATGAATGTTAGAGATTTCAGAAGTATTTTTATTTTTCAAGTTTTCTAATTGACAATACTGCCAAGTTATCCTATTTTTAATTTGCAATTGGTCACTGGCTTTGACACCAATATAATTTATTGTATTACGGACATTGATGTTAAGTCAGGTCAGGTATGGGAGCATACTCTGGAGCAGCGCGTCGCTGCGTCCACTTTCGCCGGTAATCCAAGGGCCTCCGTCTGGCCATCCCCCAGGCAGATGCCTGGCCCATCCCCATCTCCTTGAGATGCTGATCAAACTGCTGCAACCACGAGGCACGTGGTCAGCCCATTGGCCTCTTCCATTCACGAGGCTCCATCGCTGAGAGAATCTTTTGAGCAGGATTTGGAAAACGAGCCACATTTCCCTTCAGCCGCAGCAGATGCTCACGGATAATCCAGGTAACAAATCTCGTTTGAGTCTCTCTCAGGAACCGCTCATTGGACAAAAAGTCCGACCATGATAACCAAGGATTCTCCGAAGAGACCTGACACCAAAAGGAATCAGGTGTCCATCTCAGATCCCTGGTCAGAGTCCAAGCCTCACATCTGTAGAGGAAGACTGGAAGCATCAAGAATCTGAAGGCTCAGAATTTTGTCATCCTGTACAGGTACCAACAGCACCACATCCTATGATCCAGTGAATCCATGACTCCCTAGGGCCTACCCAGATATCTATTGATCTCTGGCTCACAGACAGCAGATATGAATATCACTGCCAAGGTAAATTAATCTCTCCATGACCTCAACATCCTCACCACATACAGGTACAGACAAGACAGCAGCATCAAAGATGTCATTGAAAGCCTGGATATTAGTTTTGACCCAGGAAACCGGGAAACCCAGCTGCTCCGATTTCACATTCAGCACCTCGAGGGCCCCCAAAATGATATCCAGAGTCTCCGCAAAGATGACGGCATCATCTGCAAAATCAAGGTCAGAGATCTTGACATTCCCAAATGATGCACCGCAGCTTGATCTCCCTGACATTCTCCCCAGAATCCAGTCCATACAAGAGGTGAAAAGTCTGGGGTCCAGTACACACCCCTGATGAACTCCAGTTACACCTGGAAATAAGGTGGAGAGGGTATCACCACATCTCACCGCACTCTCAGTACCAGCGTATAGTTCAGACATCAGATTGATCAGATTTGATGGCGCCCGAAGAGGACCAAGAATTCTCCAGAGGGCATCCCGATTCACTGAATCAAACGCTTTGCAGAGATCGACAGAAGGCTACAAGCATCCCCTGCCGAAACTCTCATCTGCATTCAGTGAGGACCCAAAGCGCAAAGATATGGTCAATCATTGACCTTTTTGGTGTAAGGCCTGACTGCTTTGGACACTGGTGCTCAAGCAGATGGTGGCAAACCCTCTCAAGAATAATCCGAGCAAACACCTTGCTTGGCACTGAGAGCAGCATCACCCCTCGGTAGTTGTTGCAGTCCTGGTGATCACCCTTCCCTTTCCAGAGAGGGACAACAACGCCCCATTTCCAGTCAGTTGGGATGATGCCTATGTTCCAGGCAGACCAAAGAACTGCATGCAATGACATGAGTGCAGTATTTCTACCAACATTGAGACGTTCAGCAAGGATGCCACAGATCCCAGGAGCTTTCCTCCATTTCAATTGGTTCACTGCAGCCTGTTTTACCACAAATGAAGGTGGATCACAGTTGATTGGAGGGTCAGCAAAAGGGATAGTAACATCCCTGACATCCAACTCGACAGCTGGTGGATCAGCCTGGTACAGCCGCTCAATGTTACTGGCCCAGTGGGCCTTCACCTCGGACTCCTCTGTTGAGAACCTACCACCCTCCGCTCTCACTGCAGTACACCGAGGGATGGGCTTGGAGGAACACAATGTGCAAATCACTTGACCACAGGTGATGCTCTACTCCCTCACAGATTCCGCTCACATTGGCTTCCTTGTCTACCCTTCGTGTACGTACAGTTTTCTGCCTCAACTCTCTGAACAGCTCAGCTCTGCCATTAATTCTGCTGCTACATCTCTGGTTAATGGTATCCAGTGTCTCTTGAGAGACAAAATTCTTCTTCGCTATTCGGTGAGTTCCAAGACATCCACCAGCAACATCAAGAATGGTGGTCTTGAAGGCACTCCACTACTCGTCAGGATTCCCCAAAGCACCCAGACCCCCAAATCCCCACTCAGCCTGTTTGAGAACTCCACAGCTACCCTCTCATCCTTGAGCTTGCCAACATCCAGCCGAGGCTGAGATGTTACCATTCTCCCAGATTTAAGGTGAAACTTAAGAGTTGCTACAACAAGCCGGTGGTCAGTATTGAGGAACTGAGCACTCTGGTAGATCCTGCAGTTCTGGATTATCCTACCTTGACCATCGATGAGCACATGATCAATCTCCTTTGCCACGCCATCAGCATTGAAATTCTCAGTCCAGCGATGAGCCTGTGGTCACAGAAACCATGAACCAACCACCCTAAGTCCATGACTTCTTGCAAAGTCAAGGAAATTAGTGCTATTCTGGTTCAAAGTTCCAGATCCATGGGGACCAACACATCTCATAACCATTCCTACCAGTTCCAGTCGATGCACTGAAATCCCCCAAAACTAGAAGACTCTCTCATCTGGGGCATTGATCAAACACAGACTCGAGTATGGCATAGAATGCGTCCTTCATGGTGAGATCACTCGCATCAGTCGGAGCATAAACAGAGACCAGGGAAACGACATCCAAGGAATGATGAATCCTTCGTCTCATAATACGCTCGTTGACCGGTGTTACCTCAATTATCATTGGAGTCAGCTTTTTGAACCCAACTACAGCAACTCATTGGGCACAGTAACCATCAGAGCGACCAGAATAATAGCAGGTGTAACCACCCGCCATGATCTCACCACAATCTCGTCTCCACACCTCATGGAGTGCTGCAACACTGATGTTCAAATGCTTGAGCTCAGATGATAACAGAGACAAGTGATCATCCTGTCTTCGGCATGGGACATTCCAGGCACTCGCCTGAAGGGACGGCCTCTGGTTAACCCAAGGAGACCACCATCTTGTGGCCGACACCGCAGCACCACCCTGACACACATGACTGTGATCTGACCAGGGAAAGTTAACCCTTGGTTTTCCTCCTGTCATCAGAGTGGGGGTCCTGAAGGCTTTGCCCCAATCCCGTAATCCGGTGAGCTGTTCTGCGAAGGAAAGCTGCACAGGAGGTACTCCCACCGAATGGGTTTTGTACTCCCACAAATCTGACCAGGCAGTTTCCAGACATTAGGCATCAAAAATCTGCATATGTCGAAGAAACCGTTTCGAATGAGAAAGGCACTCGGAAGAACAGATACGTCTGCCATGTAATGCCTGTTCCATCAGAACATGTCAGGCCCAAAAACCTTTTGAAATATCAAGCTATAAAATCGTTTTTGAGCATTATCTCTCAAAGGTGAAGAATCACTTAAAAAAATTTTTTGACTCAGATCCGGATTCGGATCGGATATATATATATATATATATATATATATATATATATATATATATATATATATATATATATATATATATACATATATATATATATATATATATATATATATATATATATATATATATATATATATATATATATATATATATATATATATATATATATATATATATATATATATATATATATATATATATATATATATATATATATATATATATATATATATATATATATATATATATATATATATATATATATATATATATATATATATATATATATATATATATATATATATATATATATATATATATATATATATATATATATATATATATATATATATATATATATATATATATATATATATATATATATATATATATATATATATATATATATATATATATATATATATATATATATATATATATATATATATATATATATATATATATATATATATATATATATATATATATATATATATATATATATATATATATATATATATATATATATATATATATATATATATATATATATATATATATATATATATATATATATATATATATATATATATATATATATATATATATATATATATATATATATATATATATATATATATATATATATATATATATATATATATATATATATATATATATACATATATATATATATATATATACATATATATATATATATATATACATATATATATATATATATATATATATATATATATATATATATATATATATATATATATATATATATATATATATATATATATATATATACATATATATATATATATATATATACGTATATATATATATATATATACATATATATATATATATATATACGTATATATATATATACATATATATATATATATATGTATATATATACGTATATATATACATATATATATGTATATATATACATATATATATATATATATATATATATATATATATATATATATATATATATATATATATATATATATATATACGAAAGATGAGGTGGGAGTGGAGGGAAGCCGTAGCCTGAGGTATTCCTGGGGGTGTGGGGGAGTGAGGGCAGTGCTAGGAGAATGAGGAATAGAGTCTTTGATGAAGAGAGCAACTCATCCACCAGGACGAGGATCAGATCTGTAATACCGGAGGAGTAACCAGGGAGAGATACTTGGGAGTCAGACACGTCTTGGGGGAGGAAAGTTTCTGTTCGGCAGATTATGTCTGGTTTGTCAGTGGCAACCTGCATGGAAAGATCTGTGCGGTTTGAGCGAAGGCCCCGGATATTTGAGGTCCACAATGTCAATGAAGAGAGAGGGGAGGAGGCTTTGGGTGCAGGGGATGGGAGGAGAGGGTAGGACAAGGGAGGAGGTGGGGGGGGTAAGGAGAGTTTTTGAATGAGTGTGGGGGATTGCAGAATAGCTCAGGGAGGGGGCCAAATGAGGAGGAGAAAAGGCTCTGCTGTGCTGGGGGAGAGGGGATGGGGCAAGAGATGGAGCAGAAGACAGTTGAGGATTTGAGGAGGTGGAGTGGTGAGATGGAGGTGAGAGGGCAGGGGAAGGAGGCAGTTTTGTGGATGTGAGGCGCGGAAACTTTGAGAAGGGTGAGTGAGGGGGTGAATGGTGGGAGAAGGGTGAGTGTGGAGAGTTGAGGGAGAAAGGTGAGGGGGAAGCTTGGAGGGAGAAGAGCGTGATGGTTTCTTTGAGAGGGAGGAGTGAGAGGGGTGAGTTGGTCGTGAAGTTGGAAAAAAGAATGGTTGATGGAAAGCGAACATTCATTGCAAACTGGGGTTTTTAAACATCTAATTCAGAGATGTGATTAAACACATTTCTTGATGGATGCAATGAAGGCGAATTAAGAGAATGGAGAGAAGAAACGCTGTAACAGTTGGATTTTTCGGCAAGGTATGAAGGAAAGGTCGAATTGAGAGTGGTCTGTTCAAATAGAAGAAGAGGAGTGCATTATGAGACAGTAATGAGTTCCACACTTGTGGAAGAGGAAGATGAAGCATTATAAGAGATCGTTTCTCTTATTATTATTATTATTATTATTATTATTATTATTATTATTGTTGTTGTTGTTGTTTGAGAGAGTTTTCATCAGATTAGGTAATTGAAATGTTGTAGAAAAAATCGTGAGGTGAATGGTGAATTTGGATCGGTAAACACAGGGGGTGTAAACAGATCACGTGGCTCTGGGAGGTGTATAGTCAAAAGTGAAATTATTTGTTTTAAATAAGGATTGCGTAACATTCGGAAAAGGGAAGGTTGAAGTAAAATCGTGGAGGTGTATGGTGAATTTGGAACGGTAAATGCAGAGTGAAGCTGCTGGGTTGATGAAAAGTACCAGGAAGAGGATGGAGATCGAAAGGATCCAGGAAGATTTTATTAATTTTTGATGGATTTTTGAAGAATAAGTAAGATTCGGGAATGGAACGTTGTGTGAAGAAATTGTGAAAGAGATTGCGAGAGTCTGTCAGCTCAAGTGGAATAAAGATGGTGTGCCGACAAAAGGAGCAAGAAGAATGATCGGGACTCATGAGTACCCAAGGAGAAAGGTATTTTTTGTTGTTGTTTTTGTTTTTGTTTTTGTTTTTGTTTTTGTTTTTGTTGTTTTTGTTGTTTTTGTTGTTTTTGTTTTGGATTCAAGACAAGAAACAGTGTTTCGTTGAGAGGGATGGGAGACGTTTGCGAAGTGGGGAAGATAGGAATTGAAGGTAATAGGGAGAAAATACAAAAACAACGATCGTACACCTCGAGGGAAGGATGGGTAGGCCTCAAGCAACCCGGTATGACAAGGTCGACGAAAATTCACAATATAGCACGATATTTTAAACAAAACCGAACTAGGAACACATAGTAATACGTAAGTGAGAAAATAAACAGTTAAAACGGGACAGATAACAAACGGGACAGATAACAACCGGAAACATAACTTTGAGATCATCAGCAGAGAGCCCTGGAACACCTTGCTGTCACTCCAAACCAAGAACTGGAAGTCAAGGTATTGTTTATCTTGTTCCCTGATGCAGACTGGCACTGCCTTCAGGAAACACTGGTCTTCCATTGTACTTTCAGATTACCCATTCTCCTCTCCTTTAATGACGATCTTTAAACTACAATCACGGAGGGGCCATGTTGATCTTCAACTTGCTTTTAGGTTGACCTTTTGGTCTTTCATTCTTAGCACTTAGTTGATGATTCTGACATCCTTGGTTCAAACCCACAACTCTGTGTTATTTGTCCAATGACTACCAATGTCACTGTAATCCATGTTAAAGCATACCGTTATCTACTGCTATAGTCTTTGTTCTGCATGTAATTTGTGTAAAGCTCATCTATTAACCACCTGTTCCATTCCTGGTTCGGCTCTTTCCAGAGCATTGGTGCTGCCGAAGCAATCAGTTGGAAAATAATGTACTGGGTGGTTGGTCTCGACTCTTCCCAGTAGCAGTCAGGACAGGACTTTAGAAGTTGGTTAGGGAACAAGCACATAATGGCCTACTATTTTTGAAAGGCACTTTGAGATCTTTAACATCCACATGTGAATGCTTGCAGACAAGAGAGCTGCCATAACGTCCCTACTGTGTGCACTCAGTGATGCAACGTCCTCCCTGCAAAGCATCAGGATGAGAGTTCAAATTCAAGGTTGGACCATGAATCAAAACCAGACTACACAGCTCCAGTCCACCACCTCTGAGCTATTCTGGCAACCCCTGCATGAACCTTTGATTATTCTTTAAATAACAAATGTATGCAAATAACAAAAAATAACTGCATTTTATCATTGCAGATGTATGTCAAAGTCAACCTTGGAAATGCATTTATCAACATAAATTGCTAATCAACTGCTATTGTTCTCATTACAATGACGAATAATTGACCAATATTTTATGGTACCCACAGATGAGTGAAAATGGTTAAAATGGAATTCCCATTAAGAAGCAGAAGAGCCAGATAAACATTTGGCCACACATAATCAGGAAACCAGTCGCTCACATTGTACTGGAAGCAAATTAAAGCTTTTTATCTCAGCTGGTCACTTTTATTTTCTCATCAGGGGTTTTATTAAACCTTTTCTTGGTTTTTATGCTGAGTGCAGTGCATTCCTGACAAGTATTCAGTCTTTTATTCCAACATAATGGTGACATGGATTTGTTAACACCGGATGTTCCAGGAAGAATCCAAAGCCATGTGCATAGACCTAACTGATGTTTCATTGTATCCCAGTTGAACATTAGGTTTGACCTGATGGTGTAGAGGTAGTGCACTTATCTTTGAGTTTTCTCATCAGGGTTTAATTACAATCATGTCCAAAATTATTGGCACCCTTGCACTTTTTTCAAATAATGCACCATTTTCTATAGAAAATTGTTGAAATTAATAAAAGTCTTTTGGTATCCACATATGTATTTATTTGGTTTGCAGTGGAACAAAACAAAGAAAGCTGAAAAAAATTACTAAATCTTCACTTATGCCACACAGAAATTCTAAAATGAACTGCACAATACCATTGGCACCTTTTAGAAGTTGTTAGCAATAATGAGATTTCAAGCAGGTGATTCTCTATTACTTTGGAATTGAACTCACCTGTGGTGAGTTGCAGGTGCCTGCAATATAAAATTCACTCATTCAACCAGTTTGAAGAGAGAAAAGGAGTCATTCTGCTGTTTTGTCTCACTGTGTGTGCATAATGAGCATGGAGAAAAGAAAGAAAACCAGAGGATTGTCTGAGGAGGTCAGGCACAAGATTTTAGCCAAGCATGGACAATCTCAAGGCTACAGGTCCATCTCTAGAGACCTTGATGTTCCTGCGTCCACCATACCCAATGTTATCAGGAAGTTTAAGGCCCATGGTGCTGTAGCCAACCCCCCTGGACATGGCCGCAAGAGAAAACTTGATCGAAGATTGCAGTGAAGGATTGTTCGAATGGTGGAGAAAGCACCTCAATCAACTGCCAAACAGATTCAAGCTGACCTTCAGATACAAGGTACGACAGTTTCAACTCGCACAATCTGTTGCCAACTCAACAAAAGGGAGTTCTATGCTTGGAGACCCAGGAGGACCCCACTGCTGAGAGAGAAACATAAGAAAGCCTGACTGGAGTTTGCCAAAACACACCTGAACAAGCCAAAATCCTTCTGGGAGAATGTCCTGTGGACAGATGAGACCAAATTAGAGCTTTTTGGTAAAGCATCTCTCTGTTTACAGAAAATAAAATGAAGCCTTCAAAGAAAAGAACATCTTCCCTGCAGTCAAACATGAAGGAGGTTCAGTGGTGTTTTGGGGTTGCTGTGCTGCTTCTGGCACTGGGTGCCTTGAATGTGTGCATGGCATCATGAAATCAGATTACCAAGGCATTTTGGCGTTCAATGTTCAATCCATTGTCAAAAGCTGAGTCTCCATCGAAGGTTATGGGTCTTGCAGCAGGACAATGACCCCAAACACACTTCAAAAAGCACCCAGGAGTGGTTCAAGACAAAACGGTGGACTGTTCTGAAGTGGTCAGCAATGAGTCCAGATATAAATCCCATTGAACACCTGTGGGGAGATTTGAAAACAGCAGTTGGGAGAAGGCACCCTTCAAATCTGGGAGAACTGGAGCAGTTTGTCCAAGAAGAGTTGGCCAAACTGCCAGTAGAGAGGTGTAGGAAGCTCATTCATGGCTATAGGAAGCGCTTGACTGCAGATATTTTGTCCAAAGGCTGTGCTACCAAATATTAAGTCTGGGGTGTCAATGCCATTTATTTTTATTTTCTGATTTCAAAGGACGTATTAAGTTCTGAATCAAAAACAAAAGTTCTGTAATACTTATGATGAAATAAATAATTTTGGAGACCAAATACTTTTGTTAATTTCAACTTATTTCAAAAGAAAATGATGCGTTATTTGAAAAAACTGCAATGGTGCCAATATTTTTGGCCATGACTCAATATTGACCCGATGATACTGTCAGATTGGTGCTGTTAGGGTTCGGGTTAGGGTTAGTGCATCATCCCTCAAATTAACTTTAAGCGGGGTGTCCCATCTGCTAGACATTAAATATCCCAAGGTGTCTTTCACAAACACTTGATGATCTATTGCTGGAACCTTCAACAAATCAAATATCCCTGCTCTGGTGACTGCTGGGAATGCAAAAGTAAACAATCCAGTGTAATGCCTTCCATGGGGCTGCTTTGGCAGCACCGAACTTACCTTTAGGCAGAGCACCAGAGAGAGAGAGAGAGAAAGAGGTGACCTTTCATGTTCTGCATGTGTCATGTGGTGTTGGAGTATGTGTTGATGTTCATGTTGCTTGTTGGAGATTGTATTGGTGGTGGTTGTTGTTCTTGTAACTGGATTCAGAAGTGAGTGTTTCAACATAATGTGTGATGACAAAGCTCCAGTGAGCATTGGAGAAATGCCATGTCGTTGTGATTTGAGTTGATTGGAAAACTTAAAGCTTAGCATCATGTAATTGTCACGCCTGCACTTTGCCAGCTCCGTCGGGCATGTTTGTTTTGTACAGAAACTGTGGCTACATCGGCCCATCATGGTTTCTCAAACATGGACATTGAAATTATGAATGTCATGTAAACGTAATTCGAATGAATAACCCCATATCTTTGAGGACTTCTTGACCAAATTCCACACAAAAAGATGCTTTCCATGAATGTATGATTTTTTTTCTTTTTCTTATACCTTTATAAATAAACTGTTGGCCAAGGATGATGAAACTAATATAACTATTGTATTGTCGGCCTGTGGAATGTTTCTGATTCTTAGCACGCAAAAAAACCCCCCTACAATACTCAAGTTTTTCCAAAAATGCTTTTTACACCATCCACAGCAAATTAAGAGCTTTTATGGAAATGTAGAGTACCTTTTGGGGTGGAAGATACGCGTGCACCTCTAGGGTTTCCTTCCCTTTGGTGTATGTATGTATGTATGTCGTTTGTGGTGCCAGACTCAGCATGTCCTCTAACTATTACAATCCAAGCTTTGAGCTTCACAAGTCTGGATGAACGAATACGTCAGCTACCACTCAAATTGGATCTTTGTCAGTTGGTGTCTCTGACTTCTGAGTGGCTTACAATGATCACCTCAACAGCATAACATTTTTGAAACTTGTATTTCAAACAGATACAAAGTCAAATGAAGAAGTTTACCATTACATGCAATGTCCAACTCCAATTCCTGCCAGTAGTTGTTTCCGCTGCACATTGTCCCAGTCCTGCTGGCACAACTCGCACATGTTCACATCGTCCTTTGGGAGTGTCGATTCTTCGATTCCCGTCATGGTGTCCTCACGTACGATGGGCCATTCAGGTTGATTTAAAGAGTTCAAAGGAATTATTTCACAAAACACAATCTTAATGAGTTTTAAACATCTTGATTACGATCGGCTCCATGCATTAACAACCGCTCTGGACATTAACATCTTATTCGCTCAGAGTTAAATTGAGCACAGGACGTTGGAAACGCACAACTCATCACACGTCACCCGTCGCTCTACACCTCCCTCTCTAACAGCTCAGTTTATATAGTATCACAGAACAATCACGTGCATTCCAGCAAATAAGATTCTAGTTCAGACTGGAAGCTTCATCTCAGAATTATCCAGCACCTTCACGAATATTACCAGGCAGTTTACAGTACAATACTGCCATCTACAATCAAAATTAGCTCATAACATCAAGCAGTAAATATTACAATTTACCGATGTGTGCTAAACAAAATTTATAACAAGTAACCATCAATTTTATTCATTCATTTAGAGGCATTTAGTAATGCTTAAATTTACCACATCTATCTTTTAACTGACAGTGCCATACATTAAGTTTTTCATTAGTTTTGTATTACTCGGTGTTTTATGGGGAGATTTATAACTGCAATATGAAAAGCAAACAAAATAAAACTCCATGCAACTCATCATGATCCTGGCAGTACTTTGAGTATCTTGTCATTACATTGTAAACTGGAGAGTTCATAGAACACGTTACCCCTCGTTGTCTTGGGAAACAAGGACGTGTATGGGGATGACAAACGGCAAATTTGATTGGTCGTGATGACATAAAATTCTGTAGTATTTTGTCCAAGTCCTGCTAAAGCAAAGGGTTTTAAAAGTGCTAAATATATAATACATTGTTAATACATAAACCAAAAAATACATTGTTCAAATGTATAATTCAATTGAAATAAAATAAAAAATTTAAAAGTTGTAGAGAAAAAAAAATTCAGTTTACCGCCATTGATGCAGTGTCTTTTACACCATCTTATCAAACACGTTACATTCGTTCTTCATGCCTGTTGTTTGTGTCCTTTATGACATCGCTACAAACAGTAAGTTTCCTGTTTGGAATGATTTTCAAGTTTGTTTGATTGGCAGACAGAATAAAAAAATTGTCTCACTCCTCTCTGCACATGTGTAATAAGGCGAAATTCAGAGTTAAGGTATTGCTAAACTACAGGTTTGTCTTCCGATTCTTGTTCAAAATATAACATTCAATTTATATCAAGTTGTTCCTCGATCATAAACTGACATTTGTAGACAGAACAGACAGATAGACAGAAGTGAACCAATTGCTAAACTCCTCTTTTCACTTTGGGTGCGCAGAATAAAGACCAAATTACTGATGAGCTGTGCTTTGAGAAAAGTACAATAGGAAGAGCTTAGTAAATGGATGTGAGTTTCCTTTGTTTATTGAACAGTTGGTAACATCCAAACTTCCACTTTACAAATACCACCATACTTGGGATACAAAAAGGGGTTTCAGGAATGAGAAACTCACAATAGTCCAAAACGCATTATTTTTTTTCCACATGTATCATGGTCTTTGTTCTTTGCAGTCAAAGAATGCTGTGCACGTATAATGTATGGGCAACATGGGATTGTTGATTTGCTCATAGTGTAGGAGGTGCTGCAAAGCCAACAATCATTTTCTGACATTGCAAGCGGTGTAAAACGGTGTTGAGGGATACTTGAGAACAGACCATTTGCTATATCCACGGTTTTAGGTCGGCGTTTGTAATTTATTTGGGGTGCCGGCAAATAACTCATCTACTCTTTGCGAAAGACGTAATCGTATTTTAACATCTGCCAACAACCAATGCTAGCAGATGGCTCACCTTGGTGACTCTTCGACATAACATCTCATTAGTATAACATTTGCAACACCTCATGGATTCAGTATGTTATTTTTCTCTTCTAATGTTTTCCTAATTTAAAAAAAAAATAATTTTCAAAGAAGAGATTACTTTGGAACTTTTATCCCCCTCGTTTTGCAATCCCGAGAAGGATTGTGTGCCAAGCAGTGCATGATGAGATTTACATTCACAGAGACACATTTATAGATAGAGAGGGCATCTAAAGTTAGTGTTGGAGAAATTGTCTCCTGACTGCGAGTCCAACGGCATTGCACTTTGGGAATGTGAGTAATTAATTTGTTCGGCATCCATTTTTTTCTACTATAAAGTCTGAATAGTTAACAGCTCTTGTACGCTTACGCATGGAGTGATATGAAGGTCAAATTTCGAAAACATAATTATTTGATTTGATCCTGATCAAATTATTCACTTTGCTTCCTTATGTGAAGATATGCATTATTAATACGTCATCCCGACGGATTTACCAGTTATGCCTGTGGTTGCTGCCATGTCTTGTCCCTGTGTGATTGGCTGTAAAATTCACCATGCTGTACTTATGCATTGCAACTCCATATTTAGCTTTAACATTGTGATGTCACATATGTTTCAACCAATTGGGCACAAGATAGTATGATGGTTACCTCCACTGATATTGTTAGAAACTTTACTGAAGTTGCATTTGTTGCTTGAATTTAGGTTTGATGTCTCGACTCGACTACATGTTGTTGAATTGGTCCTTTGCAGGCAGGGCATTGCATCACAAAGTGTGCCATACCTCAAATGGATGATTAGCCAGGTATCCCGTCTGACAGCATAAGTTGGTTGTTAAAGATCCCATGGTATCTTTCACAAAGAGAATGTGAAGTTATCACTGGCACCCTGAACAAATTACAAAAAATCCTGAACAAAAATCAGGGCCAGTCAAACATCAGGCCTTGGCCAGCCAGTTTGTGAAATATTTGTCCAATCTCCGTCTTGCGGTCGACCTCACAAGAAGATTGGATTAATTGGTGAGATTAAAAAGTAAATGAGCATGAAAGCAGGTTTAGGAGTGATTCTGGATAGGACATGAGGGTTATATAAAGTGAGGATGTGAGATCGAACAAATTTTAAACGACTTCATTCAGCATGAATTTTGGGGGTAGAGGGAGGGTAGGGAGGGAATAGAGGGTGAGGAGTTAGAGGTATTCGATTCGATAGTGGATTCAACTTCAGGATAACTTGCATTCAATTGTAATGAAGGAGGTAAAATTTAGTGCAGTGCATTGCCAGCAGGTGTACTTAATAGATCAACTGCGAGAGGAGAAGTGAAGAGAAAAGTCCCAAATGGGAAATTCAACCACCAATTATTTTTAAGGTCAAATTTGTTTTCGTGATCTCGCAAGTATCGTGTTCTACACAATGTCTGTCTTCTTTGTTTGTCTGTCTGTCTGTCTGTCTGTAAGCTGGCTATCTCAAAAAGTTATGGACGGATTCGGATTAAATTTGCTGGACATGTTGGTTGTGTTGCAAGACCTAATTGCTCAGATTTTGGTGACATTCCTGATGCAAATCCGGTCTATCAGTGGGATACAAAACATAAACTGTTCAGCCTGGTGGAGGTACGTGCTCTCCTGAGTGCTGTTCAAGTTATCAATTATGGTTTCATTAATTTTTCATCATTTGCCATGAAAAGTTTTAGATCAACCATGCACAGTTGGTGTATGAATTCCTGTTGTCGGTTAGATTGTATCCATGCATTCGTGATTTACTTTGGGGCTTCAAATTGATGGAGGACAGTACAGATGTAGGACTATCACCTTGGAAGGTATCTCGTTACAATTTAACATCTGGGATTTTAATTTTTCCTTCTGAGTGATATAGCTGTGCTCCATAGTTTCATTGTGTCTCCCATAAAATTCATTATATGAGCATGTGTTGCTGGATTTTGAACAGATACAGTATATCCACTTTATGATCCGTGAGTGTGGGATGCCTTACGATGCCTTCTTGTAGTCTCTACATAATGTTGACAGTTTTGCACCTCATTTTATTATTCCTTTCACAGTTTTTGAGGGTGGCTTTACTGAGGAAGAGGATGAGGAATAACACAAGGTTTCATGATTAAGGCTAGTTCTCCATTCTCCTTTGTCTCCATGGAATGCAACAGGTGATCTATAATTTACTTCTTGCAGATTTCTTGCAGTTTCTTCTGCATCCTTTTCGTTCTGTGTCCAGGCATTTTTGTTCAGATAAATGGATCCACTATATATCTCTTCTGTGATGATTCTGTTGGTATTGTTTTGGTTATGTCCTTCTCCTTGGGTGTGGTTGGATGGGTGAGTGGGAAGGTTGGTGCGTGAGGAGGTTGAAGGTGGGTGAGTTAAGGGTGGAAGGGGGTGAGTGAGGGGGTTAAAGGGGGTGAAGGAGGTGGGTGCATCACAACAGGGCATACAGATGACAAAGGTATGTTTTAAGTCTTTATTTGTTCGATCAATTTTTACACTGAGATATTGGGATTTGAAGGGTCTTGCCTTCTCTGAACATTTGAATTGTGTTGCTGGAGTTCTTTCTCCTTGGATTAGCTCATTGAAAGCTTGAGCATGAGCATAATAATGTTTGTAAAGAACATCAAATTGCTTTTGCCAGAAGTGAGCCACTCCATCCGTACCAGTCTTTGAAAATTTAGGATTTTTGTTCATTGTTTTGACTTTTTTTATTTCACCAATTGTCACCTGAGGCATCTTGTCTGTGTTGATTATTTTCTTTTATGCTTTTCTTCAATTCTGCTTACTTGCTGTGTTGTTTTAACTTATAAATTCCTTCACAGAATTCTGGTAGCTTGTCCTTTCCTCGCGGGTTTGGCATGCTCCATCTCCTTTCATGTGCAGTACCTTCAGAAAGTATTCACACCCCTCTACTTTTGTCACATTCTGTTGTGTTACAGTTACAGCCTGAATTCAAAATGGATTAGATTGAAATTTTTTGTTACAGATCCTCACAAAATACCCCACAATGACAAAGTGAAACATGTTTTTAGAAATCTTTACAAATTGATTTAAAATGAAAAGCTGAAATGTTTTGTGTCAATAAATATTTAACCCCTTTACTATGACGCTCCAAATTGAGCTCAGGTGCATCCAATTTCCTTTGATCATCCTTGATATGTCTCTACAACTTGATTGGAGACCAGATGTGGCCAAATCAATTGATTGGACATGATTTAGAAAGAAGCACACCTTTCAATACAAGGTCCTGCAATTGACAGTGTATGTCAAAGCAGAAACTCTACCATGAAGTCCAAGGACCTATCCATAGAACTCTAAGATATAATTGTGAGGATACATAGATCTGGGGAAGGTTATAAAACAATTTTTAGAGAGTAGAATGTTCCCAAGAGCACAGTGAGCTCCATCATTAGGAAATATAAATAATATGGAACTACCCAGACTCTTCCTAGAGGTGGCCGTCCAGCCAAACTGAGCAACCAAGCAAGATGGTCCTTGTTTCAGGGAGGTGACCAAGAACTCATGACCACTCTGACAGAACTACAAAGTTCCTTGGCTGAGAAGGGAGAACCTGCTGGAAGGAAAACAATCTCTGCAACACTTCACAAATCTAACCTTTATGGGACAGTGGTCAGATGAAAGCCACTCCTGAGAAAAAGGAACATGACAGCACATCAGTAATTTGCTAAAAGGCACAAGAAAGACTTTGTGAGAATGAGGCCAAAATATCTGTGGTCCAATGAAATGAAAATTGAACTCTTTGGCCTGAATGCAAAGTGCTACATCTGGTGGAAACAGAGCACAGCTCATCATCCGTCTAACACAGGGGTTCCCAAACTTTTTTTTTTACTCGGGTACAATTTCACATGTTGGTGATCCCACCGAGTACCACTGTACCAAAATTCACCTAAAATAGTGTTTATTTGCAATACAGATACGACAATGGGGAGTTAAACAATACTAACAATTCACAACTATGACATTGAGCAATCTGATCTGAACAAAAGAATGATAAAGTAAGTACCTATTTGATTGTGTAAAATGTCCAGTCAATGGGATGGTTGAGCCTGCTTGTTGCTCACAAGCAGGTCGATGTCAGGCTTTGTTTTGGATATGGCGCACCGAACATCATGTTCAACATCCAGTCGGAATCTTTGTTTTGTTTTTAGAATAACGACTGACGAGAACCCAGCTTCACACAGCCATGTGGATGGGAATACTATGAGCGAATGAATAGCCAGGGCAGCTAGCTTCGGGTAAGATCCCAAAATTCCACACCAGAAGTCCACAAGACTCATCTCGTCAAACTGATCTCGGGCTGTGGAGTCGTTCTGGAGATCAATCAAGCTTTCCTGCAGTCCTGTTCCAGGTGGCAAATCCAATGCATTCATGCGAAATGGGTTGCGAATCATTTTCAGATCCAGAAAATAGGAATTTAATTCCTCATCCAAATAAGCGAGGTGATCTTTTACCAGTTGTATGAACTCCATTGGGGGATTCTTTTCACACTTCTGAAGAATATAGGTCGTGCAAGAAAACATGACCACCACTCCCGCTTCGACATTCGTCTTCCACAGACGGAGTTTTTCCTGAAATCCCTTGACCTTGTCTATGAAGTCAATGATAGTCGCGCCAGTCCCCTGAAGAGACTTGTTCAGGGCGTTTAACTGAGAGAAAATGTCGACCAAATAAGCCAGGTGCAATGCCCAGTCGGGGTCGTTCAAAGCAGCGACAAAATCGACAGTCTTTGGTTTTCCATCGTTTTCGTAGAATTCACGAAGCTCAGCTCGCAATTCAAATACGCGCTCCGCCATATTTCCACGGGATAACCATCTCACCTCAGTGTGGAATAAGAGAACTTTATGGTCGGAGTCGAAATCCTCGCAAAGTTTCTTGAAAAGTTGCGAATTGAGAGCCTGGGATTTCACATGGTTCACAATTTTGATCACGGTTGAGAGAACGTCAGTCAATGGCTTGGGGAGCGCCTTGGCTGCGAGTGCGTGGCGGTGGATCGTACGGTGTAGGCTGCGCACTTCAGGAGCAACTGCCTTCACAAGCGTTTGGAAACCTGATCTGCACCCCATCATAGCTGGAGCACCATCTGTAGTACAGCCTTTCAGATCAATCCATGACAGCCCAACTTGATCAAAGACAGAAGACACCTCTTCGAAAATGTCCTTTGCTTTCGTTGTGGTTTTAAGCGGGCGGAAAAATAGCATTTCATCCTTGAACTTTGCTTTATGCACGTACCGAACGAACGCTAACAGTTGGGCACAATTTTCCACGTCGGTTGACTCATCCAATTGCATAGAAAATCCGCATGGAGATGCCTTGATTTCTGCCACTACCTGGTCACGAATATTGGTTGACATTTCTTCAATGCGCCTCTGAACTGTGTTGTTTGGCAACGAAAGAAAATTGAGCTTCTTGGCGCTTTGATCTCCCAGCATGAGACGTACGATATCCTTTGTGGTGAGAAGGATGAGGCTTTCACCGACGGTGTGAGGTTTTCTCTGTTCTGCAATTCGCAGTGCAACGAAGTAGGATGCCTTTACGGCTGCCGTGGACTGCTGTTGAAAACTGCCGCTGCCGTCGAAGCGTGCTCTTTTCATGGCATTTTCCTTCCGACGAAAAAATCATGGTCCTGGTCACTGTGTTCAGGATGAACAGAATCAAAATGGCGCTTCAATAGACTTGGCTTCATAGATTGATCGCCGAGAACTTTTCCACAAATCACACACTGTGGAGCTTCAAGTTCACCTTTTTGGATGGAAGTGAAGCCCAACTTGAGATAACTCTGAATATTTTCGCATTGACATGATGCTGGTGAACGATAATGGTAACAATAAGCCGGGCAATAAGCAATGATGACAGTGTGGCGTGTAGAGACAAAACGAATAATAAGACTTGTGCACAATGGCCGATAACAAACAGCTGTCAGTGTACAGCCGCTTTCGATATAAATTTAATTATTGTGCACAAGCTGCATGAGAGAGAAGTAAAATAAAAAACTGCATTTAAAAAAATTAAAAAAGCACGCTGCCACGTACCACCGAGAAAGTCCAAATGTGCCACCTGTGGTACGCGTACCACAGGTTGGGAACCCCTGATCTAACACCATCCTTCCCATGATGCATGGTAGTGGCAACATCATGCAACGGGGATACTTTTCAGTGGCAGCTACTGGGAGACTTGAAATGATAGAGGGAACAATGAATGGAGCCAAATATAGATAAATCCTTGAGGAGAACCTGCTTCAGAGAACAAAAGACCTGAGGCTACAGCGAAGATTTACGTTCCAACAGGGCAGTGACCCCAATCATTCAGTCAATGCAACACTAGAATGGCTTCAGAACAAGATCATGAAAGTCCTTGAGTGGCCCAGCCAAAGGCCAGACTTGAATCCCATTGAGAATCAGTGGAAAGACTTGAAGATTGCTGCTCACCGCCGATCCCCATCCAACATGACAGAGCTTGAGCAAATCTGCAAGGAAGAATGGGAGAAAATCCCCAAATCCAGATGTGCAAAGCTGATACAGACGTACCCAAGAGGACTCGAAGCTGTAATCGCTGCTAAAGCCACTTCTACAAAGTATTGACTCTTATTGACGCAAGACATTTCAGCTTTTCATTTAAAATTAATTTGTACAAATTTCTAAAAACATGTTTCACCTTGTCATTATGGGGTATTTTTTGTGGAATAGTGACCAAAAAAATTTAATTCAATCCATTTTAAATTCAGGCTGTAACAACAAAATGTGACAAAAGTCGAGGGGTGTGAATACTTTCTGCAGGCACTATCGTTCTTGGTGGAATTTATTTCGGTTATTTTATATCAAGTGATATTCCTTTTCCTGTGTGTTTCATCATCTTTTTGTGCTTCTGATGAGAGGGACAACTATAACAGTTCCAGTAGTGAAATGTCATCGTTCAAATCAAAATTTGCCAAAGAAGGCTTGACCTTTCTCTCATGGGTCATTTTGTTTGTTACTTTCCTTTGAATGTATGTAGTGCTTCAGCAAAAAAAAGGGTGTTTTTACCTCCGCCACCAAAGGTGAAGGCAGTTATGTTTTCATCACTTTCTGTTTGTTTGTGTACAGGATATCTCAAAAAGTTGTGGATGGAACCAAATAATATTTGGTGGACATGTTGGGTGTGTGACAAGGAAGAATTGATTCCATTTAGGTGAAGATCCGAATCCAGATCCTATAATTTTTAAAGTAATTCTTCATCATTGTGAGATTGGGCTAAACTAATATATAGCACGATATCTCAAAAAGTTGTGGACAGATTCACATGAAACTTTGTGGACAGGTTGGGTGTGTGAAAAGGACCAATTTATTCAACTTCCATGAATATCTGAATCCAGATACAGATCCGATGATATTTTAGTGATTCTTCACCATTTAGAGATTTGGCTAAACTGAAATACTGCACATATATCACAATTCCACAGAGTTGTGGGCAGATTTGTTTGTAACTTGGTGGACAGGTTGGGTGTCTTGTCAAGGGGGGTTGTGTGGTTGATGTGTGTTTTTAGCCAAGTACATGCCCCCTCCTCCCCTGTGGGGAAGAAAATTGAAAAAACAAAAACTACCAAAATTTTTTTAAAAAGTTAGTTCATTAATTAAAAACTTTTTTTGCATTTTATTTGGATCTTGTGTATATAGTTTGGTGTGGTGTTTGCGCAGGCATTATGGGCTGAATGGCCTCCACATGTGTTGGATTTCCTTGTCCTTGTTTGGTGTAAAAAGTAAGAAAATAATAAGATACAAAACTAGCACACGATCAGTCGGCTTCAACTCACCGTTATACACACGTACCCACATTGCTCACACAAAATATTTCTGAACCAATATGTTTTCAATATAAGCAAATGAAAAGACTGTGGTTAATTTGCCAAAGCAATTAAGTTTATAATTACAATGTGGAATTAAAACGGATCAGTCGTAAACTTACGAGGACCTCGTTGACATTTTTTCCGTTGAAAATATTTCACATTGTAGGCAGCCATGTTTACGAAAAATATGAAGTTGAATCAGGGAATAAAATTTGAGCATTTTACAAGCAAGAACTTCAGAACAGTAATCACAAAAGATTAATTTGTGAGTTTGCCTTTGTAGGCCGTGTTACGTTCAGCGAGAAATGCTTAGAAATCAAATTTCATGACAGAAATTTACTTATGGATGAAAGTCGGCTGTATAGTGTATTATTACCTGTTCTTCACAATGGTATAACTCTTCAAGTTCATAACCTGGCACGAAGGGGTGAAAAGGGGTGAAAAGTCAGCGATTTCGTTGCGATTCGCGTAGGGCGGTGGCCAAACTCATTGGGTGTGAGAACCAATCAGGGAACGCCACACGGGTCACGTGACAGCTCTCCAGTCAGAGGAACTGGGGGAATTGTGGACAAAATGGTGATGGCCACAACCCGGAAGTACGTGTTTTTGCAGGGTTTGAGAGAAAAATCACTGTTCCGCGACATAATCGTTAATCGTAAACTGCAATTTTGACTACTGGTGATTTCCCACCAATGTCATTGACTGTGTAGTGGACATTATGGTAGGAGAACTGCTCGTGCAAGAGGTCATTGGAGTTTCTTTCCTGCTGCCTACTTTCCCGATCTCCTCAGCCCATCCATTTTACCGTGGCCGACAATGGAAGAATGAAGACCCCCGCACAGGGCAGTCGGACGTAAGGAAGTTGGGGAGGTCCCGTGTAAACAAACCACAACAGCCGGACAAAGTTCAGAGCGAATATATTACGTGTCAATGTGTCATGATCAATGCATGTAAGTCAGGTACAGGTACACAAGCAAGTCAGGTTACACAAGCAAATCAGGTTACACAAGCAAGTCGGGCACAGACACCTAAATGGACACTATTCACCATCACTTGAGTCATCACCTGAACCATCACTGTGATCATTCACCAACTCCAGTTCAACTGCCGATTCTTTAACATTTTCACAACCTGTACATGAGCACAAATCTGTACAACGAACATTTGCACGACGACATTTACACTGGTTTGCCAAACATCTACTTTTCTCAGAGCCACAAGATTCATGGGATAACAGGCCACGTGGAGCTACATCACCTGTATACCACCTCACAGATACGCATCCATCAATTACTTGCCATCCATTCTCATTGGGTTCAGGGATGTCCATAATCCTGCTCAATGCTTGCCTGTTGAGGTATGTTTGGCAATTGACGCGAAGGATATGTTTCACCAATGCGTCTTGGCAAGGAGGAATCCTTTGCTCACCCAGGGCTTTGGTGCAGAAGAGTCTATAGCGCTTCATTCACGGACGAGCACTTCACACCATACAGGCTGCAGACGAATTTCTCCAACGTTTCGAACACCTCACAGGAAACCGTAACACTGTCACCAATTTGCGCGAATGTCTGTAGAAACTCACTGTTTCGCAGCATGAGCTTCACACCTTTTCGTTTGCCTTTGCCAACGAAAGCACTTGTCGTGTCGCATCCAGTGAACACTTGATACCCCAACACAGACCGTGCCTTGGTGGAACCCATAGCGTTTTCGATGGCGGTCAAATTGAGAAGCCTTGCGGTTGATCCCTTGCCCGTTTCAAATATGATGGTGCTTCGAGGAAAAAACGAGAGATTCGCCAACGTGATGAGTGCCACATCCGAATCGGGGCTGCGGATCACCACCGTTTTGTGGCTAATGGCAGCGTGGTATGCGTGCACTACAACCCTCGTGTCCGCCTCGGCATGGTTACATGCCAGCTCGTCAACGGATCCACCACGACGTACACTCGTACAACTTGACTCAAATCCGATATACACCTCTTTATACTCCTTGAGTAGTCGTGACTGACTCCACTGCTGAACCAAAAAATTGATCAGTTTGTTTTTCCCTTCACTGGAGTTCATTATGTCTCCATACGCGTTTTTTCTTATTGTGAGTTGAGGTTGGAATTCCACAATTCCGTTTCTTTGGCCGTCACCTCTACGCCTTTCATGTTCCAGTGTCTTGATTGACACGGCCGGATAGGTGTTGAAGACGATATCGAGACGATCGTACCGCATGGCTGGTACTGAGCGAGTTATCCTACTTAGCGCCATGTCTGCAAACTCCTCCCACGTTTTGGGAAGATCAGACTTCGAAATACTGTGTAGAACGGCCATAGTGTTCAGGATCATAGCGGAACTGAGTCCAATCAGTGCGTCTTCCACGGGCCACTTCTCCTCAACGAAATTCAGTGTCTCTGACTTTTTGGTTTTAGCCAGTCCTCCGTCACTTGTCGCCAAAGGGAAAGATATACTCCCAAGTGGATGGGCCAGCAGTGTCGGGAAATCTAGTTCCAACTGTTTCACCAGTAGAACGTATCTCATGAAGATTTGTCTGGCATTCATCTCTGTACCTTTTTTGTCCGTCCTTTTCTGCTGTTTCTTGTTTGAGACGGACTGGAGGTTGAGTCTGGGTATTTTCTCGAATATGCTTTGTTGTCTGTGGGCGTCGAGAGCGGTCTTTCCCTTTTCGTATGCGGACAACAAGTCCTCACCTGCCTTGGACGATGCGGCGGAGCCGGAGCAAATGTTAATAAGTTGCGTCCCCACATGTGTGAAAGGATTCACAGCTATCTCGGAGATCGTTGAGCAGACTCTATCAGCACATTCTTTGTCCCTCTTATGCCTGTTCTTGGAGAGGTCCTTTCGAGGTCTGTCTTCTTCGTCACAACCAGCCAATTTCTCCGCCATCCGGGTCATGGCCGCACAATCAGGCCTCGATAACAGCCATCATCATCCGACTGCGTTGCGACTTGCCATGAGACTTGAAAAATCGTTGAAGTTTGTGGCAGATTAAACATCTATCTTTCGGCAAAACATGAGATATCACCCCTGTTCTCTTTGGTCGGTCTCTTGTCGGCTGGCTGACAGGAATGGGCACTTCTCTGGCAGAGGCATCATCAGCACTCCGACTACCATGATGGGCAATCTTCCTCTGGATATTTGTTTTGTTGCAAAATGCATTATAGCACAACTGGTGATACCCACCATCAGTGGGGAACTCTTCACATTCCCAATCTTCCAAACGTTGCCATGCCAATTCGCTTTCTGGGCAATCCACGTCCACGTTACACCAGAGTTTCCCACTTTCCTTGATTTTTTAACCAGCTTTTGTGCCCCAGTTTTATCAGTTTCGCTGTGCGTGGGGCTGACCTCACATGTACGATTCCCTTCATATTCCTGAGATGTCTTGTAAATGGCAAAAAATGTCGAAAAAATGAAAATATTTTAGGCCGATCACCACATGTTATCCATGGGCGCGGTCATCTTGAACTGCCTCCACATGGAAGTTTCTCCGAATGGAGAGCTGTCACGTGACCATGTGGCATTCTCTGATTGGTTCTCATGCCCAATGAGTTTGGCCACCGCCCTACACAGCTCGCGACAAAATCGCTGACTTTTCACCCCTTTTTTCACCCCTTCGTGCTGGGTTATGGACTCGAAGAGTTATACCATTGTGAACAACTGGTAATAATACACTATACAGTCGACTTTCATCCATAAGTAAATTTCTGTCACGAAATTTCACTTCCCAGTGAAACGTAACATGGCCTATTGTGACCGTTTGTGACAGTTATGATTACTTTAAGGAAATATTGTTTCAGGAAGCAGATTGCAATATCTGTTTGAAAAGTTTCAGCGAAAAGGGGTGAAGAATTTTAAAGCTAAAAAGCAAAAACGAATATCAGTCGATGTCCTTGTGAGTGCCTCTCATATTAGTGTATGGCTTAACGAAAAATAAATAATGATGAAGAAGGGTGCAAAACTTCTTGTTTGTGTGATCTTCCATTAAAACACGTCCATTGTGATGTGACTTTGTAAGGACCGAGTCTTTACACTTGTCATTTAAAATTTAATCAGATCTCTGTACCTGGAAGATGGAGATCTGTGGAACGTTTCTGTTTCATTACCTCCGCTACCGAAGGTGAAGGTGATTACGGTTTCTCCCCTCTCTGTCTGTTTGTCTGTTTGCGTGCAGGATAGCTCAAAAAGTTGTGGATAGATTCGGATGAAACTTGGTGGACAGGTTGGGTGTGTGACCTTGACAAGCTGATTCGATTTTGGTGAAGATCCGGATCTGGATCCACCGACTAGAATTTTCTAAAGCGATTCTTCACCATTGAGAGATTGGGCTAAAAATGATGTATAGCACGATGTCTCAAGACGTTGTTGATGGATTCGTTCGAAACTTGGTGGGCAAGTTGCGTGTGACCCAAGGACGGAATTAATTCAATTTTTTTGAAGATCCGAATCCGGATCTGGAGACCACGATCATTTGATTTTTAAAGTAATTCTTCACCATTGAGAAATAAGGCCAATAACGATATCGTACCATATAGCATGATATTTCAAAAATGTATTGGGCCCGATATGTTCTTGTGGATCAGGCATGACGTGACGGAGGTATGCGCTCGACCAAGTGCCCTTCTCGTTTGTAAATGTTTTCTGCTGATTTATTTTTCCTTCTGATTGTTGCTTGTGCACCGTCTTTTCTTCTGCACTTTCCTCTGACATATGCCATGGCCCATTGTAATGTCTACTTTCCTTTTTCAACCAGTTTTTACAATTTTATTTGCTTTGTTGTTTTTTTTTATTTCTGAATTCCATCTACTTGTTGTGTGACATGCCATGTAATTTGGTTTGTTCTATCTTTTTCTCTGAATGTATATATTTGAGATGCAACTGAGGTATTGTCCTTTTGTGCTGCTGTCATAAATTCAGAAGATTTTTTTTTTTTATTTGGTCCTCTGCTTTCCCTTTTCCATGTAGTCCCCATCCTTCATATGCAAAATATGTTTGACAATTAATCAATGAGGTCCTTGTTCTTTATCTTCGAGCTATGAATATTTGTGTCTCTTGTTTGTCTTGAGTATAGCTTATGGTGTTGTTTGGCAAGCAGATTCCAGCAACTCGATGTGGATTCACAGACTTGTATTTAAACACATGAGGGGACTGTGTCCCTTTTACTCATGTTTTGAGAGTCACTTTAGATGTGTTCATTCTGTTTGAGGGCTTTGCATTATTGAACATTTTTTGGTTGGAGCCAGCCTCTTGGCTCTCCCCATAGGACCCTGGGGCCTTGGTTGCTTAACAAGGTGACTAATGATACTCAGTAGAGCTGTGCCAAGAAGGTAAATGCCCAAAGTGCTGTGCACTTATTGGCTGGCTTGTCCTCTCTGACTCACTTAACATCTCTGTATTCATTGGGGATCACATGGGTAGGGGATATTCACAGACCAAAACTCATTAGTAGAATGACCTCATAATTAATATGGCAACCCATTGACGAATACTGTTCAGTGAGAGGGTAATAAAAATTATTAATGATGCAACATGATGATGCAATTGACCAAGAACGAGCTGCACATCTTCACACAAGTGCATAAACTGTGACTGTCATGAACGCCTGTACCTTGAAATCACCAGATTGGTTGCATGGTCAGTACAATAGATGTTGAATTCTTTTCAGAGCATTCATTTGAGGACTTTATCCTGAAAAACACTGTTCAAGTTATAAAGTAGTTGTGAAACATTCCAAAAACGTGGTTATCTAAAGTCATCTGAAAAACCTCGAAAACCTTAAATGCCATATTATTTATATGAAAAATAAAATCGAACAGAAGACCAAATACTGCATTGGAGTCATCAGAAGGAATTCAAATAAGTCAAGAGCAAATATGCAGTCATAAAGAACCTGGATAGGATTTGGGTTTCAGCCACTACTCCTCTACCTTCAAAGCCATTCAGGCACAGCCAAGTGAGCTCTACAGAAAAATTTATGCAAGAATTCACTTCTCCCTCGACAAGTACATAAAGAAAGAAAAATAGAGTAAAGAGATAAAATATAAGAAAACGCAAGAATTAGAATGAACAAAGAGAAATGTGAAAAAGTTGAAAAAAAGTTCACAAAAATGTGTCTATATTGTCCATAAAAATGTGTCCTTATTGTCTATAAAAATGTGTCCTTATCGTCTATAAAAATGTGTCTATATTGTCCATAAAAATGTGTCCTTATCGTCTATAAAAATGTGTCTATATTGTCCATAAAAATGTGTCTATATCATCAATAAAAAATACGTCTATTTCGTCGATAAAAAATGTCAATATCGTCCATAAAAATGTGTCTATATAGACCATAAAGATGTGTCTATATCATCAATAAAAATGTCTATTTCGTCAATAAAAAAATGTCTATCTCGTCAATAAAAATGTGTCCTTATTGTCTCTAAAAATATGTCTATTGTCTATAAAAATTGTTCTTATTGTCTATAAAAATGTCTTGTCTATAATAATGTGTCCTTATCGTCTATAAAAATATGTCATTATAGACAAGAAAAAAAAAGACGTAAAATGCCAATATTTTGTCCAAGTACTACTCAACGGAAGGTTTTGAAAGCACTAAGAAGGCGATTTGTGTTCTTGTGTCCAAGTATATAATTCAATTAAAATAAAGATTTGAAAGGTTGGAGAAAAAAATCGAGAAGTTTACTGTCGTTGATGCAGTGTCTTTTAAACAACCTTGTTAAACATGTTACATTAGTTATCCATGCCTGTTGTTTGTGTCCTTTATGACGTCGTTAAAAACAGTAAGTTTTCTGGTTGGAATGATTTTCAAGTTTCTTTGACTGCCAGACAGGCAGACAGAGTAAAATAATTATCTCACTCCTTTCTTCACATGTGCAATTAGGACGAATTCAGAGCCAAAGTTCTGCTAAACTGCAGGTTTGTTTTCTGATTCATGTTCAAAATAAAACATTTAGTTGAAATTTTGTTGTTTCTCGATCATAAACTGATGTTTATAAAAGGACATACAGACAGACCCAAGTGAACCAATTGCTTCATCATGCTTTTCGCTTTGCATGCATGGGGTAATGACATGCAAAATTGAGGTCATCAAAGTGAAGACATTACAAGGATGACTTGCTGGTTGAAGTTATCTCCTCATTGTTGGTGAATTAAATTTGTCCCTACACTGTGACCCACTTTGATATTGGTTATATTGATTGCATCTGGCCTTGGTCACGACGTGTTTATGATAAGTATGATTGTTGACTGTGCATGCTTCATTAAAAGAGCTTGTTATCTAATCACTCCACACATGCTGTGAAGGTGTAGGAACTGTTTACAAAACAAACAAAAAAAATCAAAGCCATTGCCAGTTTTATGGAGAATATCTTTCTGGCTTACAACGACCAAAACTTTCCTCTTTTGAAACTTTTTTTTACGGTTTATTGTATTTTGATCAATTTTGGTGAGGAACAGTCTTCTGGGAATACATTACACACCCAGTTATTTCACGCAGTTGTTTTGTCATTGAAGAGGAAATCCTCAGAACTTGACTAATCCATCACAAAAATCCAGTTTTTTTGAGCTTCTGCACATAACTGACTCAGCAAGCAATTATGATTCGAAACTCCAACTGCCCTACGCTATGATGTATGGGGTATAAAGGGAGGAAGAGCAAGACGCATGCTAATTAAGGCTCTGTTGGAGATAGGTTAAAGTTCATCTTGTAAATATGATTGTCGATTCATCCTGTCTGTGTTGGAGCATCATGAAATTTACAACCTGCCTTTACACGGCATTTTGATTCCTTTCCAAGAATTTTGCATCTTAAACAGAAGAAATGATTTTTTTTAATGTCTCTTTCAAATGTCTCCTGCTCTTCCTCGACTCCAATTGGTTCATCTGATCATATGCTTGTGACAACATCTCTGTCTATTCTCAGAGTGCTGCCTCATCGCCAGCGAGTCTGGCATTTCACTCAGGTGGATTGGCAGGGGCTGCGAGCATCCATCTCTCTTCAGGACTGGCCTCCCATATCTCCTGCTCGCTGATGTTAACTCAGCCTGGGAATTCTTCCACAGAGACCTGCTCTCTCTCATACACAGAGACCTGCTCTCTCTCATGCACAGAGACCTGCTCTCTCTCATGCACAGAGACCTGCTCTCTCTCATGCACAGAGACCTGCTCTCTCTCATGCACAGAGACCTGCTCTCTCTCATACACAGAGACCTGCTCTCTCTCATGCACAGAGACCTGCTCTCTCTCATGCACAGAGACCTGCTCTCTCTCATGCACAGAGACCTGCTCTCTCTCATGCACAGAGACCTGCTCTCTCTCATGCACAGAGACCTGCTCTCTCTCATGCACAGAGACCTGCTCTCTCTCATGCACAGAGACCTGCTCTCTCTCATGCACAGAGACCTGCTCTCTCTCATGCACAGAGACCTGCTCTCTCTCATGCACAGAGACCTGCTCTCTCTCATGCACAGAGACCTGCTCTCTCTCATGCACAGAGACCTGCTCTCTCTCATGCACAGAGACCTGCTCTCTCTCATGCACAGAGACCTGCTCTCTCTCATGCACAGAGACCTGCTCTCTCTCATGCACAGAGACCTGCTCTATCTCATGCACAGAGACCTGCTCTCTCTCATGCACAGAGACCTGCTCTCTCTCATGCACAGAGACCTGCTCTCTCTCATGCACAGAGACCTGCTCTCTCTCATGCACAGAGACCTGCTCTCTCTCATGCACAGAGACCTGCTCTCTCTCATGCACAGAGACCTGCTCTCTCTCATGCACAGAGACCTGCTCTCTCTCATGCACAGAGACCTGCTCTCTCTCATGCACAGAGACCTGCTCTCTCTCATGCACAGAGACCTGCTCTCTCTCATGCACAGAGACCTGCTCTCTCTCATGCACAGAGACCTGCTCTCTCTCATGCACAGAGACCTGCTCCCTCTCATGCACAGAGACCTGCTCCCTCTCATGCACAGAGACCTGCTCCCTCTCATGCACAGAGACCTGCTCCCTCTCATGCACAGAGACCTGCTCTCTCTCTCTCTCTCTCTCATGCACAGAGACCTGCTCTCTCTCATGCACAGAGACCTGCTCTCTCTCATGCACAGAGACCTGCTCTCTCTCATGCACAGAGACCTGCTCTCTCTCATGCACAGAGACCTGCTCTCTCTCATGCACAGAGACCTGCTCTCTCTCATGCACAGAGACCTGCTCTCTCTCATGCACAGAGACCTGCTCTCTCTCATGCACAGAGACCTGCTCTCTCTCATGCACAGAGACCTGCTCTCTCTCATGCACAGAGACCTGCTCTCTCTCATGCACAGAGACCTGCTCTCTCTCATGCACAGAGACCTGCTCTCTCTCATGCACAGAGACCTGCTCTCTCTCATGCACAGAGACCTGCTCTCTCTCATGCACAGAGACCTGCTCTCTCTCATGCACAGAGACCTGCTCTCTCTCATGCACAGAGACCTGCTCTCTCTCATGCACAGAGACCTGCTCTCTCTCATGCACAGAGACCTGCTCTCTCTCATGCACAGAGACCTGCTCTCTCTCATGCACAGAGACCTGCTCTCTCTCATGCACAGAGACCTGCTCTCTCTCATGCACAGAGACCTGCTCTCTCTCATGCACAGAGACCTGCTCTCTCTCATGCACAGAGACCTGCTCTCTCTCATGCACAGAGACCTGCTCTCTCTCATGCACAGAGACCTGCTCTCTCTCATGCACAGAGACCTGCTCTCTCTCATGCACAGAGACCTGCTCTCTCTCATGCACAGAGACCTGCTCTCTCTCATGCACAGAGACCTGCTCTCTCTCATGCACAGAGACCTGCTCTCTCTCATGCACAGAGACCTGCTCTCTCTCATGCACAGAG
>NC_140968.1:86228814-86321314 GCF_056783735.1 Eptatretus burgeri
ACCTGCTCTCTCTCATGCACAGAGACCTGCTCTCTCTCATGCACAGAGACCTGCTCTCTCTCATGCACAGAGACCTGCTCTCTCTCATGCACAGAGACCTGCTCTCTCTCATGCACAGAGACCTGCTCTCTCTCATGCACAGAGACCTGCTCTCTCTCATGCACAGAGACCTGCTCTCTCTCATGCACAGAGACCTGCTCTCTCTCATGCACAGAGACCTGCTCTCTCTCATGCACAGAGACCTGCTCTATCTCATGCACAGAGACCTGCTCTCTCTCATGCACAGAGACCTGCTCTATCTCATGCACAGAGACCTGCTCTCTCTCTCTCTCTCATGCATAGAGACCTTCTCTCTCTCTCTCTCTCTCTCTCTCTCTCTCTCTCTCTCTCTCATGCACAGAGACCTGCTCTCTCTCTCTCTCATGCACAGAGACCTGCTCTCTCTCTCTCTCATGCACAGAGACCTGCTCTCTCTCTCTCTCATGCACAGAGACCTGCTCTCTCTCTCTCTCATGCACAGAGACCTGCTCTCTCTCTCTCTCATGCACAGAGACCTGCTCTATCTCCTGCACAGAGACCTGCTCTCTCTCTCCTGCACAGAGACCTGCTCTCTCTCTCCTGCACAGAGACCTGCTCTCTCTCTCCTGCACAGAGACCTGCTCTCTCTCTCCTGCACAGAGACCTGCTCTCTCTCTCCTGCACAGAGACCTGCTCTCTCTCTCCTGCACAGAGACCTGCTCTCTCTCTCCTGCACAGAGACCTGCTCTCTCTCTCCTGCACAGAGACCTGCTCTCTCTCTCATGCACAGAGACCTGCTCTCTCTCTCATGCACAGAGACCTGCTCTCTCTCTCATGCACAGAGACCTGCTCTCTCTCATGCACAGAGACCTGCTCTCTCTCATGCACAGAGACCTGCTCTCTCTCATGCACAGAGACCTGCTCTCTCTCATGCACAGAGACCTGCTCTCTCTCATGCACAGAGACCTGCTCTCTCTCATGCACAGAGACCTGCTCTCTCTCATGCACAGAGACCTGCTCTATCTCATGCACAGAGACCTGCTCTATCTCATGCACAGAGACCTGCTCTCTCTCATGCACAGAGACCTGCTCTATCTCATGCACAGAGACCTGCTCTCTCTCTCTCTCATGCACAGAGACCTGCTCTCTCTCTCTCTCATGCACAGAGACCTGCTCTCTCTCTCTCTCATGCACAGAGACCTGCTCTATCTCCTGCACAGAGACCTGCTCTCTCTCTCCTGCACAGAGACCTGCTCTCTCTCTCCTGCACAGAGACCTGCTCTCTCTCTCCTGCACAGAGACCTGCTCTCTCTCTCCTGCACAGAGACCTGCTCTCTCTCTCCTGCACAGAGACCTGCTCTCTCTCTCCTGCACAGAGACCTGCTCTCTCTCTCCTGCACAGAGACCTGCTCTCTCTCTCATGCACAGAGACCTGCTCTCTCTCTCATGCACAGAGACCTGCTCTCTCTCTCATGCACAGAGACCTGCTCTCTCTCTCATGCACAGAGACCTGCTCTCTCTCATGCACAGAGACCTGCTCTCTCTCATGCACAGAGACCTGCTCTCTCTCATGCACAGAGACCTGCTCTCTCTCATGCACAGAGACCTGCTCTCTCTCATGCACAGAGACCTGCTCTCTCTCATGCACAGAGACCTGCTCTCTCTCATGCACAGAGACCTGCTCTATCTCATGCACAGAGACCTGCTCTATCTCATGCACAGAGACCTGCTCTCTCTCATGCACAGAGACCTGCTCTATCTCATGCACAGAGACCTGCTCTCTCTCTCTCTCTCTCATGCATAGAGACCTTCTCTCTCTCTCTCTCTCTCTCTCTCTCTCTCTCTCTCTCTCTCTCTCTATCTCTATCTCTATCTCTATCTCTATCTCTATCTCTATCTCTATCTCTATCTCTATCTCTATCTCTATCTCTATCTCTATCTCTATCTCTATCTCTATCTCTATCTCTATCTCTATCTCTATCTCTATCTCTATCTCTATCTCTATCTCTATCTCTATCTCTATCTCTATCTCTATCTCTATCTCTATCTCTATCTCTATCTCTATCTCTATCTCTATCTCTATCTCTATCTCTATCTCTATCTCTATCTCTATCTCTATCTCTATCTCTATCTCTATCTCTATCTCTATCTCTATCTCTATCTCTATCTCTATCTCTATCTCTATCTCTATCTCTATCTCTATCTCTATCTCTATCTCTATCTCTATCTCTATCTCTATCTCTATCTCTATCTCTATCTCTATCTCTATCTCTATCTCTATCTCTATCTCTATCTCTATCTCTATCTCTATCTCTATCTCTATCTCTATCTCTATCTCTATCTCTATCTCTATGTCTATCTCTATCTCTATCTCTATCTCTATCTCTATCTCTATCTCTATCTCTATCTCTATCTCTATCTCTATCTCTATCTCTATCTCTATCTCTATCTCTATCTCTATCTCTATCTCTATCTCTATCTCTATCTCTATCTCTATATCTCTCTCTCTCTCTCTCTATATCTCTCTCTCTATCTCTATATCTCTCTCTCTCTCTCTCTATATCTCTCTCTCTCTCTCTATATCTCTCTCTCTCTCTCTATATCTCTATATCTCTCTCTCTCTCTCTATATCTCTCTCTCTATATCTCTCTCTCTCTCTCTCTCTCTATATCTCCTGCACAGAGACCTGCTCTCTCTCTCCTGCACAGAGACCTGCTCTCTCTCTCCTGCACAGAGACCTGCTCTCTCTCTCCTGCACAGAGACCTGCTCTCTCTCTCCTGCACAGAGACCTGCTCTCTCTCTCCTGCACAGAGACCTGCTCTCTCTCTCCTGCACAGAGACCTGCTCTCTCTCTCCTGCACAGAGACCTGCTCTCTCTCTCCTGCACAGAGACCTGCTCTCTCTCTCCTGCACAGAGACCTGCTCTCTCTCTCATGCACAGAGACCTGCTCTCTCTCTCATGCACAGAGACCTGCTCTCTCTCTCATGCACAGAGACCTGCTCTCTCTCTCATGCACAGAGACCTGCTCTCTCTCTCATGCACAGAGACCTGCTCTCTCTCTCATGCACAGAGACCTGCTCTCTCTCTCATGCACAGAGACCTGCTCTCTCTCTCATGCACAGAGACCTGCTCTCTCTCTCATGCACAGAGACCTGCTCTCTCTCTCATGCACAGAGACCTGCTCTCTCTCTCATGCACAGAGACCTGCTCTCTCTCTCATGCACAGAGACCTGCTCTCTCTCTCATGCACAGAGACCTGCTCTCTCTCTCATGCACAGAGACCTGCTCTCTCTCTCATGCACAGAGACCTGCTCTCTCTCTCATGCACAGAGACCTGCTCTCTCTCTCATGCACAGAGACCTGCTCTCTCTCTCATGCACAGAGACCTGCTCTCTCTCTCATGCACAGAGACCTGCTCTCTCTCTCATGCACAGAGACCTGCTCTCTCTCTCATGCACAGAGACCTGCTCTCTCTCTCATGCACAGAGACCTGCTCTCTCTCTCATGCACAGAGACCTGCTCTCTCTCTCATGCACAGAGACCTGCTCTCTCTCTCATGCACAGAGACCTGCTCTCTCTCTCATGCACAGAGACCTGCTCTCTCTCTCATGCACAGAGACCTGCTCTCTCTCTCATGCACAGAGACCTGCTCTCTCTCTCATGCACAGAGACCTGCTCTCTCTCTCATGCACAGAGACCTGCTCTCTCTCTCATGCACAGAGACCTGCTCTCTCTCTCATGCACAGAGACCTGCTCTCTCTCTCATGCACAGAGACCTGCTCTCTCTCTCATGCACAGAGACCTGCTCTCTCTCTCATGCACAGAGACCTGCTCTCTCTCTCATGCACAGAGACCTGCTCTCTCTCTCATGCACAGAGACCTGCTCTCTCTCTCATGCACAGAGACCTGCTCTCTCTCTCATGCACAGAGACCTGCTCTCTCTCTCATGCACAGAGACCTGCTCTCTCTCTCATGCACAGAGACCTGCTCTCTCTCTCATGCACAGAGACCTGCTCTCTCTCTCATGCACAGAGACCTGCTCTCTCTCTCATGCACAGAGACCTGCTCTCTCTCTCATGCACAGAGACCTGCTCTCTCTCTCATGCACAGAGACCTGCTCTCTCTCTCATGCACAGAGACCTGCTCTCTCTCTCATGCACAGAGACCTGCTCTCTATCTCATGCACAGAGACCTGCTCTCTATCTCATGCACAGAGACCTGCTCTATCTCATGCACAGAGACCTGCTCTATCTCATGCACAGAGACCTGCTCTATCTCATGCACAGAGACCTGCTCTCTCTCATGCACAGAGACCTGCTCTCTCTCATGCACAGAGACCTGCGCTCTCTCATGCACAGAGACCTGCTCTCTCTCTCATGCACAGAGACCTGCTCTCTCTCTCATGCACAGAGACCTGCTCTCTCTCTCATGCACAGAGACCTGCTCTCTCTCTCATGCACAGAGACCTGCTCTCTCTCTCATGCACAGAGACCTGCTCTCTATCTCATGCACAGAGACCTGCTCTCTATCTCATGCACAGAGACCTGCTCTATCTCATGCACAGAGACCTGCTCTATCTCATGCACAGAGACCTGCTCTATCTCATGCACAGAGACCTGCTCTCTCTCATGCACAGAGACCTGCTCTCTCTCATGCACAGAGACCTGCGCTCTCTCATGCACAGAGACCTGCTCTATCTCATGCACAGAGACCTGCTCTCTCTCATGCACAGAGACCTGCGCTCTCTCATGCACAGAGACCTGCGCTCTCTCATGCACAGACACCTGCGCTCTCTCATGCACAGACACCTGCGCTCTCTCATGCACAGATTCATCCTGTCTCTTCTTCAGTTATCCTACCCTTCTTCCCACCCAAAGTACACTGAATTCTCTGGTAAGCAGTTGCTATGAAACAACTCAACTTCTTTTCCTGGAAGGCAAATGTGACTGAAGGCAATCTCAGTGCTTTCCAAAAAGTCCACAACAAGTGTGTGTCCACTCTCAGGAGAGCCAGAAAACAACATCTGTCCAACCTCAAGAATGAACATTCCAACTTTTCTCCCTCCTCTAAAACATGGTGGCACCTTGTGAAGTCAGGCTCTGGTGTATACTCTCCTTCCATCCCTTCCCTCTTGTGAGAAGGCCGAATGCCTCAATTCTGTGTTTACTTCCGAATCTTATGTCCCAACCCCTCACTCTCAGCACCCATCCTTTCCTGCCATGCCCAACTGCTCATTGACTCTGTGTCTTTTGCACCTGGGAAGGTGGAGAAGGTTCTTTCAACTCTCAACTCTGACTCTGCAACTGGACCAGATGGCATCAGCTCATGTGTCCTAAAAACCTGCTCTGCTACTTTTGCACATCCTCTCTCTGCCGTTTTCACCCTGCCATTTGCCTGAGGTCATCTTCCACCTGCTTGGAAATCAGCCAACATCACTGCATCACACAAAAAGGTGCAAAAATGGATCCCCTTAACTACAGACTTCACACCTTACTTACATTAATCTGCAAGTCATAGAATCCATCATTGCAGTTGATATGAAATCCTTCCTCTTCTTCAATCTCATCTCAGATCACCAATTTGGTTTCAGACCCTTCACTTCACCTGAGACATGCTGCTTCGACTCACAATGGATAGATAGATGTATCTATCCAACAATGGATAGACGCCCTCAATGTCAGACATGAGATCAGGGCCGTCTCTCTGGACATATATCGTGCTTTTGATAGTCTGGCATCCTGCCTTACTCTCCAAGCTCTCTGCCTATGGCATCCAAGGCCAACTCCATAATGGCTTGCTCACCTCATCTCCTGTCATAGCCATCATGTAGCTCTCAACAGAATCCTTTTATCTCCTCTCTCTGTCAAGGTTGGAGTTCCCCAAGGCAGTGTTCTGAGCCCAGTCCCATTCCTTATCTTCATGAATGATCTCTCTAACTTTCTGGAAAATCCTCTTTATCTATTTGCTGATGACTCCACCCACTGTCCTGATGTCCCTCATCCTTCAGACAGGTGGGCTGCAGCCTCTTCCCTCTCTTCAGACCTTGAAAGAAATCACAAGATGGTCAAACACATGGAATGTCTTTCAATCAAGAAAAATCTCACAATCTTTCTCTGAAAGGACCGCCAGCCACTGACTGGGCATCCTCCATCGTACAAAGTCCTTCCTTGTCACACATAAACTTCTATCCACCTACATGACCTTCATCCGCAGCTTGATGGAGTACTTCTCTCCCCTCTAGACTGGTTCCCATGCCTCACATCCTGCTCAGCTTGACAGCATGGAAATCAAGGTCTTCAAGATTATCGGAATCTCCCACGATGAAGATAAGTCTATGAGCTTATCACTTCACCATCACAGACAATTTTGTGGTCTCTCTTTCTTCTGCTACTTCCTTTCCGGTCTTGCATCCTCTGCTCTTTCCATGTTTTGCACCCCCGGGTTTATGCAAGGCAGACACGGTCCAGCATTAACCCTCTTTTGGGAAAACTACCCAAATCCAGGATCACTGCTCACCTTCATTCATTTGTTCCTCTTTTTGCCCCTCCTGTGGAACCAACTTCCACATTCTCTTCAATCTCATTCTTCCCTCCAGGTATTCAAGACAGGTGTTTGTCACTCTTAGATGGTCCTCAATCCAAAACCATAATCTTTCCTACACTCGATTCCCACCCCCCCCCCCCACTCCCCACAACCACTACCACAATCTCTCCTCCATCCAAATTTCCTGTTTTATCTCCTTGGAATTTCCTTCTGTATCCATCTTGTCCACCCAATCCATCATCTTGTCCACCATATGCATCCTCTCACACCAACTATTCCTCCCCACACCCACCCTTTGCTTGCCAAAGTGTCCCATTGGTTGTAATCTCCACATGCGGGTTTCAGAGGATGGAATGGAGCCTTCCCAGGTCTCAAAGTGACCACCTTTGTGTATGGGTGTACTTGTTTGAAAGTTGCTGTTGTTGAGTGCTATCTCCACATGTGGGTGGGTTTCTGTAATTGGAACGGAGACTTACCTGGTCTCGAAGTATCCACCTCTTTCAGCATGTGTGTGTATAATATATAATTTATTATGTCATGTATAATGTGTGTGTGCTTCAAAGCTAATGCCATCCCCCTCCTACAATGCTAATCTAATGCTTCTCCCCCCTTCCAAGGCTTATGCTCTCTTGTGCCCCATTCTCTCCTTGGAACCCTCCATCGTATAAAGTCCTTCCTTGTCACAGATAAACTATCCACCGACACGGCCTTCATCTGCAGCTTGATGGAGTACTTCTCTCCCCTCTAGACTGGTCCCATGCCTCACATCCTGTCTCTTTCATCAATTATCATTTCATCAAAAGTTCCCAATCTCTGAGGGATTCTGAGTGAATGCCTCTAAGTCATATTCCCTCCTTGGGTGTAGTGATACTGTTGCACATGGGGCTTCAGCTGGAACAGCGTACATTTTTTTCTTTTGTGAGCTGGTGGTGCCCTCCAGGATGGTCCTATACACAGCATCGGTTTTGAGGGTTGCTCAACGAATCTTGCAGCACGACCCTTTCCGAGCACTGCTTGCACAGCACGATGGTGGGGTGCCATGCACCAAAAAACTTGTAAATGACCTGGTTAGAGGATTAGAGGATCCTCAGAGGATCATGTTGCTGATCTCCCTCTATATTGGCCTTTTACTCTGCTTTTGGTGTTTTTTGTTTTTAATATACAATGTCCAGGCTCGTACAAGAGCTAAAATATCCCCCCCCCCATCTCAACTGTTCCTTTTATGTGCATCTCCACTGTTCCATTTGCATTCTGTTATTTCCTGATCCGTTTAGTGTACTAGCTCTTCCACGAGCCTCAACTACGTATCCAAAAATAAATAAATAAAAACAATGTGAGTAATGAAACCTATTGGTGGAAAGCATTTTGAGTTGAGAGGCTTGGGGTGGGGGGGGGGGGGATTTTCAGGAAAGCAGAAGTTTCAACTCGATTCAGTGTCTTTACTGTTTCCAGAATATTGATACGGTTGGAGTCTCGAAGCTGAAAATGCACTGCGTGGTGTTCCGTCGCTTTTCCAAGCAGTTGTTTGGAGTAGAATTTTGATTAGGTGATGGAACTCAATTGTGCACTCTTCTAAGACACTGGGGCATTCTTAACATCCTCCAGTGAATGCTATCAGATGACACATCTGCCTTAACATCCTTCCAATGGATATCACAGTGGTTGATGCAACAAGGTGCTTGCAAAGCAGCAGCCTGGCACTTTATACTTAGGCTGAGGATGAAACCCGGAGGAGACAGCTGAAAAGTAAGTTTGTTACCTATGAACTTGTCACCCCCAAGATAGAAGTTTTCAGGAAGTAAATTGGAAGTAACAATTTTAAATGGTGAGGACACATAAACTAATTGCATCGGCAAATCTCAAATACAGTGGAATTTGCACTTGCTCTGGCTTCCCAATACTCCTGATATGCTTTCCCCTTCATTTTCCTCCCCTTAATACTCTGATATTCTTTCAGCCTTTTTGTCTTTGTTCCCCACTATTCCCACACTCCATACCAATCCCTTCTCTCAAATTTGCTTATCCTTTTCCACCCTTGCATAATTACAAAATAGATGGCCTTTCTTCATTTGAGAATCTCATCAGGTCTCGTATTCAATGTTTGTGAGAAGGATAATTACTCTTAAAAGAATCAACATAGCCAGGATGGGATGTCATCTGTTGAAGGCTCAATGGTGGACAATCATATCGGTATGTACACAGATGATTTTGAATTCATTGTGTACCAGCACATGGTCTATTCTTTACTAAAGTTTGGCTGGTTTGGTGTTCCCAATCTCAGATTAAAATCCCATGTACTCCATTGGTTTGATTGTTGTCCGCTCAAGTTCTTGTAGTATCTGAGTCTCCCGCATGATATAGCTACGATTTCCTGTATTAGCCTCATTTCACTATTTAAAAAAAAAAATAAACAAGTTTGGGAATATATTAGCAGCAAGAGTAGAATGGCTTGGATTGCAGTGTGAATTGTTGCTTCATGTTACAAAGGCAGACCATAATCTGTTGTCTTAATGTTTATTCAATGTGAGCAATTACAACCCATCGCTTCTGCTGATGGGTCAATAAAGTGGGGGAGAGAGAGAGAGAGAGAGAGAGAGAGAGAGAGAGAGAGAGAGAGAGAGAGAGAGAGAGAGAGAGAGAGAGAGAGAGAGAGAGAGAGAGAGAGAGAGAGAGAGAGAGAGAGAGAGAGAGAGAGAGAGAGAGAGAGAGAGAGAGAGAGAGAGAGAGAGAGAGAGAGAGAGAGAGAGAGAGAGAGAGAGAGAGAGAGAGAGAGAGAGAGAGAGAGAGAGAGAGAGAGAGAGAGAGAGAGAGAGAGATATATATATATATATATATATATATATATATATATATGGGAGGAGAGTGCTGCATTTTATGAGGAGGGTGGAGTGAGGAGGAGACAGGGTGGGGGAGAGGAGGAAAAAATACAGACAGGTAAGGGGTGGAGGTGGGATTTGCAAAGAGAATATGTGACGTGATGCTAAATGACCAAACACGAAAAAACGTGTCAGAACAGCTGTACACACAATGACACAACAGAGTTTGTAAAGTAATCCGCTGGCACATCTGAAAAACTTTGATATTCCAGTTCCAGAAAATTTGTGGGAAAATGAACCAAAAGCAATCACTGAAAACATTGAAGTACCGCTCACGTACAACCTTGTGATCCCATCAGGCATGAACATCGAAAACAAAGCATTGCGACCAGATATCATACTTCGGTGCAAAAAAAAAAAGGAGAAGAAGGCATTGCCAATTAAGGTGTTTATATCAGTGATTTTGGACTAATGATGCAGAAATGAAGAAAATGTCCAAATACCAAGACCTCAAGCATGAAGTGAAAAGATCCTGGAAGCTGAACAATGACAAAGTTATACCAGTGATGATAAAAGAACCTCATGGGAATGATGATGAAGAACCTCACAAAGATATTAAAAACCATTCCTGGAAATATCACTCCAAACGAACTACAGTTGGAAGCCGTCCTGGGCTCAATAACGATCCTGAAGAGAACCCTCGGCACAAAACTTTGAAAACAGAAAACTTTACAGCTTGGTCAGTAAATCGTGACCCCTTACCAAAATGAAGGGGGATACTTTGAGCCCACCCTTGGAGGACTCCATTCACATTCTGAAACCCACATGTGTAGATACCCATCAACGACACACCCACACACACACATACGTATGCACACACACACACACGTATGCACACACAAACACACACACACACACACACGTATGCACACACGCACGCATGAGCGTGCACGCGACGGTGGATACTTTGTATTGAGACCTGGGAGGGATCCGTTGCACCTTCTGAAACCCGCATATGCTGATAACAACCAACAAAGCACACACACACACAAACTCACACAAACACACACACACACACACACACACACACACACACACACACACACACACACACACACACACACACACAAACTCACACAAACACAGACACACACGCACACGCAAACTCACACAAACACACACACACACAAACTCACACAAACACACACACACACACACAAACTCACACAAACACATACGCACACCTTCTGAAGCCTGCATATGGAGATAACAACCAACAAAGCAAACACACACACACACACACACACAGACCTGGGAGGGCTCCATTCCACTTCCTGGAACCCACATAGGGAGACACCAACCACACACACACACACACACACACACACACACACACACACGATGGTGGATACTTCAAGACCTCGAAAGGGATCCGGTGCACCTTCTGAAACCTGCATATGGAGAAAACAACAAACAACCAAAACGCACGCACGTGCGCACACACACACACACACACACACACACACACACACACACACACACACACACACACACACACACACACACACACACACACACACACACACACACACACACACACACACATTGCCTTTTATTAGTATAGATATTTAACATGATGATCTCTTTGCTCATGACATGCGAATATTTAAAAACAACTGTTCTCGTTTCAAAGTTACTGGAGATGCTATTGAATGCAATCACCACAGTGGAACATTGACGAGGAGAGACTTCAGTGGGAATGTTCTGCAAAGGAAAATAATTATGTCCATCATCCATGAGCTGTGAATCTGATTTGGCTTGCCGTGCAGAGCTTTCCAAAAGGTTTCCAGAATGCCATACATGCATTCATTCGGATCAGTTTGGCATGGTTCAAGATGTCTTGCTCCTTTAGTCGCTCCACTGGATCTGCAAACATCTTGGATGCCATTCCTGGGCTGCCTTTAGTTGCTTCTTGTGCCTGGGTGGAAGCACCAGGCTTATTCGTTCCTTGCCATGGCCATTGACATCTCGCAGCTTACAAAGCATTTGTACGAAGTTCAAATGACGATACTTCTTATCTGTGATCCAGGTCTTTCTTAACTGATCCTTTACACCTCGTTTCTATGGAGGATGGAGGATGCAACATTGCTGGCAATACCTCGATGGAGCTGGAGCTCATGGCCTGCTCTTCTCTCATCAAGTACCCATCACTTACATTATTCTGCCTTTTATAAACTATGTAAAGTTTGGGTGAAGTTTGAACCAGCCTTGGATTTTCAGACAGCTACCAGGTTATCAAGGTAATGAGGGAATCTTGTTCATTGCCAGCACAAGTAGATATTTCAGACCTGCCATCTGCAGACCATTCAAATTAAACGAGGTGAAATACACACACCTAGCGGTGAATGCATAAGAGACATCCGGAGTCATCATCAGTATTTTCAATGATTTAATTAGGCTCGCTTGCACAAGAATCTTGGCTCGACCACACTGTTAATGAACTTACTTTTTTTGAGCTACACTTCCGACCTCAATCTTTGCATTTGATGACATTGGCTTGATTTGTCAAGGACTTTGTGCTTCTGGAATCACTTCAAATGACTTGGCAAAAGTGATATTTTGGCTGAAATTCCACATTTTTCGATGGCTGGTTATTTGCGACCCAGGGTGGCCTGTGCCTCAATGGTTGGCCAAGCTCATTATGGGATTTGAAACAATTTCCTGTACCAGCTGTTTTACAATGTAATATTCGTACATGATGGCAATCACTTCAGCTCACTACTGGAGCTTAATTGGACATTTATCTCGACGAGTCAAGTCCCATCAAATAAATGAACACCAGAAAATGGAAGGTGAACATAAATATGAGTGGGAGGGATGATGGTAAAATGCATGAATAGCTGAGGAAAAGGCTCTTCAAGACAGCTGTTCTCACCACTATGGTGGATCATCCCCATATCCAAAAACCATGATCTTTTCTCCTCTCGTTACAACCTCCCCCCCTCCTCCCCCACACCCTCCACCCCTAAGCCCTTCTCATTTCAAATTTTCAGTTTTTCCTTCCTGAGAAATTATTTGTGTTCATCTTGTCCACCCCATGCATCCTTTCCTGCTTCCCATTCCTCCCAACACCCATTGTTTGCCCCTGCCCTTCCACGAGCCTCGACTCTGTAACCAAAAAAATACTAGTCTGGTCGAGTCGTCAATTATTAGACTGGAGCGAAGGGTGGAATTGCACAAGCATGGAGTGGCGATTACTCAGGTTGGAAGAAAACAATCAAAGAGAGATAGGAGTAGAGATTATCAAAAATATTGACGTGAGGAGTAATCAATTTATTATATTTTGCAGAGTTTTGGACGTTTTCACCAAATGAAGAAATGTCAGTGATTTATTATTATTATTTTTTTTTCAAAACAATTATTTTATTTACATAACTAGCAAATAAAATACCACCCGTCGCTTCGCTGATGGTAATACCAAAGAGGGGAGGGAGAAAAAGAGGGGGGGAGAAGGAGAGAGGGTTGGGGAGAGAGAGCTGGGAGAGTGAAGAGGTGGAGGGAAAGGAGGGAGGGGAGCAAGGAGGGGTGGGGGAAGGGAAGATGGTGTGAGGTGAAAGGAAAGGAAGGTGGACGTGTGGTGGAGCATTAATTACATTCCATACTGTCTCACCAAATTGATTCTGCATAGAAAAACAGTGAAGATGAAAACAAAATAATTTCTGAAAGTCATTTTCTAGCAGTCATACTATAAACACGGCCTGGAGACAAACTCCTGTCTGAGGACAAACAACGCCCGGATACATCCGGGGACAAACAACGCCCGGACGCGTCTGGGGACAAACACCGCCCAGACGCATCCAGGGACAAGCACCATCCGGATATAACCACCGTCTGGATATGTCCATAGATAAGCACCGGCCAGACATAACCACCATCCGGATATGTCCAGAGACAAACACTGCCCAGACATAACCACCATCTGGATATGGGGAGACAGAGACAGAGACAGAGACAGAGACAGAGACAGAGACAGAGAGACAGAGAGACAGAGAGACAGAGAGACAGAGAGACAGAGAGACAGAGAGACAGAGAGACAGAGAGACAGAGAGACAGAGAGAGAGAGAGAGAGAGAGAGAGAGAGAGAGAGAGAGAGAGAGAGAGAGAGAGAGAGAGAGAGAGAGAGAGAGAGAGAGAGAGAGAGAGAGAGAGAGAGAGAGAGAGAGAAAAGAAAAGAAGATGGTAGTGGAGTCAGCAGAGAGAACATGTTATGCTTTATGAAAAACACACACACACACACACACACTCACACACACTCACACACACACGTGCTTGGCCGATATCGGCAATTTTTCAGGAAACGGCAGGTTGGAGTCAGTGTGATTGCCAACTTGAGTACATGCTGGATACAACTCAGAAACCTTGAGTAGCTTTCACCACAAAACAACGTTGCATTTATGTAGATGTTTCAGGAACATGTTTACAAACATGATTCTTTATAAACAGTTGCGTGTGATGGGTGGAAAAAAAATTAGCCCAGTAATTTAGAAAACACGTTCATTTGACAAACGGCTCGGAAATTGGGTGTTATTTCACAACTACTTGCTCAGGGTGACGGAGCATGAACCACTTGCTCAGGGTGACGGAGCATGACCCACTCACTCAGTGTGACAGAGCACGAACCACTCACTCTGAAAGATGTGGCGTGGCAAAAGCGTCCGCAGAGAGTGAACGATTTGCTCAGAACGACATAGCGCGGTACCACTGTCGACAATTGTTGCTTGGAAAGTGGCATAAGCACTCATGCAAGCACACTAATGAAATGGTTGACAATGAATGCTTGGCCAGGTTGTCGCTGCATACTAAAAAGGATGCTTTCAACTTTAAAGCCCGTCTTCACCATGCACGCAGCAGTTAATGAAATAAAATGACTTCATCCACAGTAGAGTTGCAGCTTCATGCAAAACAACCTTGGAGACATCGCAAAGTTCAATCGCCTGTGAAATAAACATTGCAGATAATCCGCCATTTTGCCTGCTCGTCTGTGCACGTGGCACGCGGTACATAGTTTTGGAGTCCATGCAAATGTTATAACTTTATTTTAAAACGTCCATTTTTTATCAGATTTGCTATGATTCCATGTAGAGCACATCGTGAAACATCCGAAAATATCGACATAGATCTGGTAGACGCGATGGATAGGCACTCCCTCTGGGGAACAGGTCGTGTGGTCTTGCAGTGAATGAATTAAATCATACAGTTCAATGAAGCTGGTTAATTTTGTTGCGTTCCTAAAAAATTTTGTTCACTCAATATAATTCTCCAAACAGTAGAAAAAGATAAGTTTAATGCTTTGGAAATGTCACATTTTCTTGTGTATGTATGGAGGAGGAGGGGACGTAACCTTGCTTAGTTAAATTAAATAAGTATATCGCCTTCTTTATAAGACTCGTTATTTCTTTAAATTATATATCAGATTTCACAACAGATTTCGCCACTTATTTAGTCCGGACGATATCCGATACTCAAAACCGAAATAATATTCGATGATACACTTTAATTAGTCCGTGAGAATACATCGTGGAAAATAATATCATATAATCCATGAAATCGCTCCAAGCTCCTAATTTGAAAGCGATAGTACTTACAAAAGTGATGTAGACAGCGATTAGAGCTATGATGAACAGGCATTTGATAATATGAGTGAGGAAAGTGGAAAAAATTTTTTATCGCAAGTAAATTGTTGTGGCCTGTTCCAAGTCAAGGGATGGTTGAGCAAGCCAAAAAACATTGTGGTTTCAGACCTCCGCGGGGTCTGAAAACGCATAAACACCCCAGAGAGCGAGGTGGCCGATGATCGCGTGATGAAGGATATCATTAAATATGGCGATTAATTATCTTCAAATGGGGTCTTTTAATTAACCCAAACACCAAATTTTCACTCTTGCGCTCCCTTTGGAGTTCCCTTAGTGTGCATGCAAAGTTTCAGGCTGCTAGGTTTCATGGTTTTGAAGTTATGGAGGAGGCACACACACACACACACACACACACACACACACACACACACACACACACACACACACACACACACACACACACACACACACACACACACACACAAACACACACAAACACACACAAACACACACAAACACACACACACACACACACACACACTGACATATATTAATATCGATATCATCATTTGAAACTTACCCTGTACATTCAGAAGCCCCAGATATGTCCTTCTCATCAGTATTCAGAAGCACCCAAACCAGATGCAGTGTCTTCTTCAAGGAAGTCTACCTGATACATCAAGCTCCCATGTAAATATAGCTGGCACAAGCTTTGTGGATTTTCTCATCATGAAGATGTCCTTTTCAGAAGAGTTGGTTACCATTTCTTGGTAATGACACATAATGTCATCCATCTAATTGCAGACATCATTAAATAGATCACCAAGTCTGCCATGTTTACAGGAGGCATTCCCACAATGTTCAAAGTCCATCACTGGTAGCAATCTGCCGGAGGTTTGTGCAGCACATGCCCGTCTATTCGGGCCTTGCGCCAGCCCACATGGTAATGAGCCGCAGCATGGGTGACTGCCCGTTCAGAGAGCTGAGAAAGTTATCTGAGTCTTTTGTTCAGGCAATAGGCACAGGCAGTAGGCACAGCCCTTTCTCTCATTTACTTTTCCAAGTATTTTCAACTTCTTTTCAAAGATTTATGAGCCATTTTAGGTAACAATCCTTATCTCGCGCACACACACAATATACTTTATGGTGCCCCAAACACCACTGTTTCTAGGGGTTTCTGTAGTTGCGTTCCGATCATTATCGGTGGATTACATCAATTTGAAAGGTGCGTATTGGCATGGTGACAATTTAAATCACTATATATGAGAAAACAAGAGGTGGGATTGGAGGAGAAGTCACACCCGAAGGTATATTCCTGGGGGTTTGGAGGTGTAAGATGAGTGTATGGACAGTGTGAAATTGAGTTATTAATGTATAGTGCAAGGGTGGGGTTCAGGCCTATCCAATTGGGGGAGACAATAAGCAGAGAGAGACACTAAGTTGTCAAGGACATGCTGTAGGCGGAAGGATTCTGTTAAACGGATGATGTCAGGTTTATCAGCAGTGGCCTGGATTCAAAAATCTGCTGTCAGGTTAGAGCAGAGGTCTCGGATGAGTGACGTCCACACTGTTAGGGAAAGGGGAGGAGGCATTGTTGGCAGGGTGCAGATATGAATAAAGGACCTAGGAGAGAGGGCTGGGAGGATGCAGGTTAGGGTAGTATGAGGGGGTAAGTTTGGAGAGGTGGTATGGGAGTGAAGCTTTGAGGGGTGTGATGAAGGGGAAGCTTTGATGGGGACGGGGGTGTTAAATGGAACACTTTACTATCCTTTGTATCATGCAAAAATGTGACAATGACAGTTAATTGCAAAAAACAGCAAAGTGCAGTAAATGCCATTCGCTGAAATAGTACGCAGCCTCAAGTCAGTATTTGTTCTATAAATATTAAGTTGGAGGTGGTAGGCGGTGCAATCATTACAGCTCCTCATATGTTTTTGCTTCCCTCTGCATAAGAGAGATTTTCAACCAGCCAGCTTCATTGTACAATTGCCATCTCAACAAAACATGAATAAGCCTTTCTTGCATGGGGAAATAAAACTCTGGAGGATGCTTTTTAATGCAAAATCGAATGACATCATTGCAACCTGTCAGGTTGGATGGATGTCAGGAGTCACAGAGCTATTATGCATGCATTGAAGGGATTGGGGGGGGGGGTGGGGTGTGTGCTAAGTTGATAAAAGGAAGAGAAGGGAGGTTTATAGGAGTGATGACGGAATGTTGCCATGTCGTGGGGAGAAAGGGGAAAGCAATTTGGCTGGATGGAGGAAAAGGACATATATGTGGGGATGAGGGGAGGGGTGATTAAGAATGCCACCATTTTTCACACCAAATAAATACATGGCTGATGATACTGACAGAGGTGAATAGGTGTAACTTATCCTTATGAACAAACTCATGAACTCGAAGCCTTCAGGTAGAATTGGGTAGGGTTGGCTGGTAGGAATATATTAAACCACCAGTGAAGCTTTTATCTTACAGGTTTTCTTATTTCCTCCACATTTACAGTTTATATGGTTTGTTGTTTGTTGTGATGGAGGGAGTGAAAGTGGAAGAAATGCAAAAGGCACTGATTAAATGTTGGTTTTAGGGGGGGGGGGGGTGAGTTAAAGAAGTAAAGGTCCCTGTGATATAGAATGAGCGCCATTAAGCCATCAAATTAGGTGGTTCCAACCTAAAGAAGTCAGGCATATAAACAAATTTATAAATGGAGGAAAGACAAATGGAAAGTCAGTTGAAAGTGAAATTGTCAAATCATAACCATACATAATATATACTCATGATATGTCCTGCAGACTGTCTGTCTTTTACAGAAAAATAAAAGGAATTAGATATCTGCGATCATAAAGGAATCGCCAAGGAGTTTGGTGAAAAATGCTTACCCTTAGCGATCGACTGCAACTTACCCTTGGCCCACGATCTAATTATGGCATATTATTTTGGACCACCATATGACCTTGACCCTCAACATTTATGGATAGAGTGTGAATTAAGAAAATGTATCCCCATCTACAATCTATCCAGGAAACTCAACAACATGAAAATTGGAGGGAAATTATTCAGGTTTTAATCAAAAAAGTGTTCTTTGTTAATCAAGTCACAATCTGAAAAAAGTAGGTGAAGGACACTAATCAAATATCAGGTGCTCAATTTCAGTGCAGGTTCACTATTACGATGCAAGAACATATTGGAAGGCCAAGCTGTCTTTGAGATTCTGCATTAGCAAAATCGAGTGTTGACAAAAAACCGTATTTTCTTTTTTCAGACAGCCACTCAAACTTGACTTTTAACCTGGAGAGGTATGATGTAAATTAAGGGTAAATGTGCCTTGTTCTGGGCTATCCAGTGAGGGCAATTTCATTCTGATCGGACTAATCTTAGTCGAGTTACAGTGAAAAATGTTAAACTGTCTATAATTAGGTTGTAGCTTTAAAAATTAGGTCAAGGTTAAAAAAGAAACATTACGTCAGCCCCACATTCTTTCTATTCATATTATTGATGCACAATTTCATTCTGAAAGTCCCAGCTGGCTCCGAGATATAGCTCGAAATTTTGGAAATTGAGAGTGCAGGAAGAAAACGAAGAGATTTTTTTTTTTTTAAATGGTGGATAAGAAACTTTGTGGTGCCATTCAAAATTAGGGGCGCCAATCGTAGAAACAAATCCTACAACGAAAATATGCCTTCCCCTATGCTATAGGGCATAGGCCATCGTGGGAGGCTTAATAATTTTTTTTTTGTTCTCCTTTGTCTGCGATAGCACCAGAATAGCACCAAGTTTCATCCGATATTGGGCCATTCAACAACCAAATTCTAGTGGACATCTGTGAAATCTATTGATGTGCATTTCTGGTTACCATTCAGGATAAGACGAGCTCCAACTAATTATATAATCCGTTATACTATTGCTTGGCTCAGCAGTTTACTCTGATGCAAACACTGCTGGATATATTTTTGAAAAAGCCTTTGTCAGGTCAGGTTCGATCTGTGACCTGCTACAGGTACCATGTAAACCTGTACTAACCTGTTCCATGGTCGGGTTGTCGGCGACTAAACCGTCTCCCCCACCAGGTTTTCTGGTGAGGGGGGTGTTTGGATATGGACACCCAGCAGGATTAAAAACAAAACCTGTCAAAGGGCGGAGGAGCTCCTTGTGAGCCAACGGCCATCCATATCTAGTGCCCAACTGTGTCTGCGGACGTCCTCCTGCAGTTGGGTTACTTCTAATTAGGAGGTTGGTGGCAGGATTTGCACTCCGGCCACCGTAAAACCCTTCATTCCGCAAAACGCAAAAACGCAAAAAAATCTGAAAACCCACTCCGTGGGAGTACCTCCTGTGCAGCTTCCCTTCGCAGGGCAGCTCACCGGATGATGGGATTGGGGCAAAGCCTTCGGGACCCCCAATCTTTGATAGGAGGGAAACCACGGGGTAACATCCCTGGGTCAGATTGCGGGAGAGTGTGTCGGAGTGGTGCTGAGGTGTCGTCCACCAGACGGCGGTCTCCTTGGGTTAACCTGAGGCGGTCCCTTCGGGTGGGTGCCTGGAATGTCCTATCCCTAAGAGAGGATGATCACCTGTCTCTGTTATCATCTGAGCTCAAGCGTTTGGACATCGGGATTGCAGCTCTCTCTGAGGTTCGGAGACCGGATTGCGGCGAGATAATGGTGGGTGGTTACACCTACTATTGGTCTGGTCGCTCTGATGGTTACCATACCCAAGGAGTTGCTGTAGCTGTGTCTAATAAGCTGACCCCAATGATAATTGAGGTAACACCGGTCAACGAGCGTATTATGAGATTAAGGATTCGTCACTCCTTAGGTGTCATTTCCCTGGTCTCTATTTATGCTCCGACTGAGGCGAGTGATCTTACCGTGAAGGATGCATTCTACGCCACACTCGAGTCTGTGGTTGATCAGTGCCCCAGACGAGATACACTTCTAGTCTTGGGGGATTTCAATGCATCGACTGGAACTGATAGGGATGGTTATGAGGTGTGTGTTGGTCCCCATGGGTCAGGAACTATGAACCAGAATAGCACTAAGTTCCTTGACTTTGCAAGAAGTCATGGACTTAGGGTGGCTGGTTCATGGTTTCAGCGCCCGCAAGCTCATCGCTGGACTTGGTATTCCAACGCTGGCGGTGTGGCAAAGGAGATTGACCATGTCCTCATTGACGGTCGTTGGAGGATGATCCAGAACTGCAGGGTCTACCGGAGTGCTCAGTTCCTCAATACTGACCACAGGCTTGTTGTAGCAACTCTAAAGCTGCACCTTAAATCCTGGAGAATGGTACCATCCCAGCCTAGGCTGGATGTTGCCAAGCTCAGGGATGAGAGAGTAGCTGAGGAGTTTGCGAACAGGCTGAGTGGACACTTGGGGGTCTGGGTGCTTTGGGGGGTCCTGAAGAGTTGTGGAGCACCTTCAAGACCACCGTCCTTGATGTTGCCGGTGGATGCCTTGGAGTTCACCGCAGGGCAAAGAAGAATTTTGTCTCTCAAGGGACACTGGATACCATTGACCAGAGTCGCAGGGCCAGGCTGAATGGCAGAGCTGAGCTGTTCAGGGAGCTGAGGCGTAAAACTGTACGTGCACTGAGGGTGGACAAGGAGGCCTATGTGCGAGGAATCTGTGAGGGGGTAGAGCATCACCTGTGGACAGGTGATTCTCGTCCCGCTTACAGGGGAATTCGCGCATTACGTTCATCCAAGCCCATCCCTCGGAGCACTGCAGTTCGAGCAGAGAGTGGTAGGCTCTTGACAGAGGAGTCTGAAGTGAAGGCCCGCTGGGCCGGTTACTTTGAGCGGTTGTACCAGGCTGATCCCCCAGCTGTCGAGTTGGACGTCAAGGGTGTTACAATCCCTGTTGCTGACCCTCGAATCAACTGTGGTCCACCATCGCTTGTGGAAACACGGGCTGCGGTGAACCAGTTGAAACGGGGCAAAGCTGCAGGGATCTGTGGCATCCATGCTGAACTTCTCAAGGCTGGTGGAAATGCTGCACTCGCGTCGTTGCATGCAGTTTTGTGCTCTGCCTGGAACACAGGCATCATCCCAACTGACTGGAAGAGGGGCCTTGTTGTCCCTCTCTGGAAAGGGAAGGGTGATCGCCAAGACTGCAACAACTACCGAGGGGTGACGCTGCTCTCAGTGCCGGGCAAGGTCTTTGCTCGGATAATTCTTGATAGGGTTCGCCACCATCTGCTTGAGCACCAGCGTCCAGAGCAGTCAGGCTTTACACCAAAGAGGTCAACGATTGACCGTATCCTTGCTCTTCGTGTCCTCACTGAACGCAGACGAGAGTTTCGGCAGGGGCTGCTTGCAGCCTATGTTGATCTCTGTAAAGCGTTCGATTCAGTGAATCGGGATGTCCTCTGGAGGATTCTTGGTCTTCGTGGGGTGCCACCGAAACTGATCGATCTGATGTCTGAACTCTACTCTGGTACTGAGAGTGCTGTGAAGTGTGGTGGTACCGCCTCTGACTTATTTCCAGTTGTTACTGGAGTTCGTCAGGGATGTGTACTTGCCCCCACACTTTTCAGCACTTGTATGGACTGGATTTTTGGGAGGATGTCGGAGAGATCAAGTTGCGGTGCATCGTTTGGCAATGTCAAGATCTCGGACCTTGATTTTGCAGATGATGCAGTCATCTTTGCGGAGACTTTAGACATCCTCTTGGGGGCCCTCGAGGTGCTGAATGAGGAGTCGGAGCCGTTGGGATTACGGATTTCTTGGGTCAAAACAAAGATCCAGGCTTTCGGTGACATCTTGGATGCTGCTGTCCTGTCTGTGTCTGTTTGTGGTGAGGATGTTGAGGTCGTGGATAGATTCACTTACCTTGGCAGTGATATTCATGTCTCCGCAGGTTGTGAGCCGGAGGTCAATAGACGTCTGGGTCGGGCCTGGGGAGTCATGGATTCACTGGATCATGGGGTGTGGCGCTGCCGGTACCTGTGCGGGAGGACGAAAGTCCGAGTCTTCAGGTCCTTGGTACTTCCAGTCTTGCTCTATGGGTGCGAGACTTGGACTTTGACCAAGGATCTGAGACGGAGACTTAATTCCTTTGGTACCAGGTCTCTTCGGAGAATCCTTGGCTATCGCTGGTCGGATTTTGTGTCCAACGAGCGGTTGCTGAGAGAGACTCGGATGAGATTTGTTACCTGCATAGTCCGTGAGCGTCAGCTGCGGCTGTATGGACATGTGGCTCGTTTTCCTGACGCTGATCCTGCTCACCAGATTCTCTCAGCGAGGGAGTCTCATGAGTGGAGGAGGCCAGTGGGCCGACCACGTGCCTCATGGTTGCAGCAGGTTGACCATCATCTCAAGGAGATGGGGATGGGCCTGGCATCTGCCTGGGGGATGGCCAGACGGAGGCCCCTGGAGTACCGGCGGAAAGTGGACGCAGCGACGCGCTGTTCTGGCACATGCTCCCATACCTGACCTTCAGTGCTAGTTTACTCTGGAATATCTGATCAAAGACGAACATTTTTGACTGCTCATCTCGTGTTGCATGAAAAAGGAGTAAAAACTGACAGATGACGTGGTAATTCTGACAACCAAAAATTTCATAGCTCACATTAGAGCTGCGTAAGGCATCAGCCAGTGAGTTTCACAATCTACAGGTATCTGATATCCATGTAGGATGCTTGCCAAAAGTATAGTGTATAGGCATGCACAAATCGCTGGCCTTTTCTTTTCAGATCTATAACCCAAAGTTTTATGAGGTGCTCTTAAAATCACTGGCTGAGGAATGTACAAACGTTTTATTTGTTTGTTATTTATTTATTTATGCAGCGGCACACATCCATCAAGCTAAATGACCTCACAAAGGCATAGTGCTGCATTTTAGTTCGGATGGTTCATTTTCTCCTCTTCAGCAGCCCATCTTTCAGCCATACATTCTAATTAGATGCTTTCTTGTCAGTGTCAAAAGAGGCCCACTATGTCTCTAAACCTCTGGATGTCGTCACATTTGCACCTCATGTTTAAAAAAGGAGTATCACCCTGTCTTGGCTACCTTGGTTTGTGCACTTTGCAAATTATTTCATTTTATGTTCACAAAGGCATGGAATTGCAGAAAGATATAGTTCGGCACTTGACGCTTACAAGAGAGCACATAAATTCCATTAGTTTGACAGTTGATTTCTGGTGGAGAATCGGTACGTAGTGCCAATTACATCTCAGATGTGCAACTGGAGAACATATTTCTGGGCCTGCTTGCAGCAGATAAAGGTAATACAGCAAAATTATGATTAATGTTTTCTGTGTAGCTTTGTGTTCGCTAGTGATGCCTTAAGTAAAAGATTGATGGCCTTTTGCTGACGAATCATGCATTCCCTTTAGCACACCGATCGAGAAACCAGTTTGGTTTATGTTGGTTTGAGGCCAGCCACACCACGAGGCCAATAGCTCAACTCCACGAGTGGCAAACAAGATGTTCTAAGAACGATATGTTCAAGATACGGTAAATATTACATACACCTTGTCTTATTTTTCTGTTTATATGACTTTTTGAACGCCATCTTGCATTACCTCTTATTCATCACTGTAGTATGGCCTTGGCATGTAAAGCAGGGCATGCAGCATTGCAGGCTAAAGAAAGGGAGACATCCCTACTTGAAGGTTTTTTTTTAATTATTTGGCTATCTGTCCTAATTTAGAGGAAAATATCTTAAATATGAGTTGTAATCGTACATGAAGTATTCTAAGTAAGGCAGAATTGGTGAACGTTTCAGGTTGGCAAAAAGCGGATGGAAAAAAGGAAGCCAAATTCTGATCAGATGCAACCAACTCTCGAGAAATAATTTTTCAAAATGTCTTTGCAGTCAGAAACTATAACGGCATTCGGTAGAGCACATACCTCCGCCAGTACAAAAAGTTTACATTGTGTCCCACACTGATAGGTCAGATTTGCATCCATACCTGAACCAAAATCGAATCGGCTTGTTCTTGTCACCGACCCAACTCGTCCACCTAGTTTTGTCATAATCCGTCCAAATTTTTTTTGAAATAACCGGCAATATATCGTTTTTGGTTCAATCTCTCAAAGGTGAAGAATCAGTGAAAAAATTCTCATATTCGGATTCGGATCTTCACCAAAATCAAAACAATTCATCCTTGTCACAAACGTAACCTGTCCACCAAGTTTCATCCGAATTCGTCGACAACTTTTTGAGACAGACAGTGGTGAAAACGCATCTTACGTTCACTTTCGGTGGCAGAGGGACCAATTAAACAATCTGAAGAAAATGTAACCAAAGATCCACCGCAAAGTAATTCAGAAGGAAATTTCTCAGATGTGCTGCTTGAAGACCACACAGTGGAGAAGACTCAGAAAAGCTGAACAAAGACAATTTACCATTGGTCCCCCATCTCAGCAGATACCTCACCACCTCACCAGCAACATCTTTGTCTCGATCTGTGACTGTGACTTGCGAAAGGTGTCATGTAAATCTGTTCCATGGTCGGGTTATTGGTGACGAAACCGTCTCCCCAACCAAGTTTCTTGGTGAGGAGGGTGTAGGATATGAACGAACACCCAGCGGGACTAATAACGAAACCTGTCAAAGGATGGAGGAGCTCCTTGTGAGCCAACAGCCATCCATATCTGGTATCCAACTGTGTTTGTAGACCTCCTCCTGCAGTTGGGATACTTTTTATGAGGAGGTTAGTGACAGGATTTTCACTCCAGTCACCGTAAAACCCTTAATTCCACAAAATGTATGAAAAGCACAAAGAAATCTGAAAACCCACTCCATGGGAGTACCTCCTGTGTAGCTGCCCTCTGCAGGGCAGCTCACCAGATGATTGGATTGAGGCAAAGGTTTCAGGATCCTCACTCTTTGATGATAGGAGGAAAACCATAGGGTAACCTTCCCAGGTCAGATAGTGGTAGTGTGTGTCGTGGTGGTGCTGAGGTGTCATCCACCAGATGGCGGTCTCCTTGGGTTAACCTGAGGCGGTCCCTTTGCGTGGGTGCCTGGAATGTTTATCCCTAAGAGAGGAAGATCACCTGTCTCTGTTATCATCTGAGCTCAAGCGTTTGGATATCGGTATTGCAGCACTCTCTGAGGTTCGGAGACCGGATTGCGGCGAGATAATGGTGGGTGGTTACACCTACTATTGGTCTGGTTGCTCTGATGGTTACCATGCCCAAGGAGTTGCTGTAGCTGTGTCCAACAAGCTGACTCCAATGATATATAATTGAGGTAACACTGGACAATGAGCGTTTTATGAGACTAAGGATTCGTCATTCCTGGATGTCATTTCCTTGGTCTCTGTGAATGCTCCGACTGAGGTGAGTGATCTCACCATGAAAGACGTATTCTATGCCATGCTTGAACTGTTTGATCACTGGCCTGGGTGAGGTACTCTTCTCGTCTTGGGGGATTTCAATGCATTAACTGGAACTGATAGGGATGGCTGTGAGACGTGTGTTGGTCCCCATGGGTCAAAAAATGTGAACCAGAATAGCACTAAGTGTTTTTGACGTTGCAAGTAGTCATGGACTGAGGGTAGCTGGTTCATGGATTCAGCACCCACAGGCTCATCGCTGAACCTGGTATTCCAATGCTGGCGGTGTGGCAAAGGAGATTGACCATATGCTCATTGATAGTCACTGCAAGATGATCCAGAACTGCAGGGTCAACTGGAGTGCTCAGTTCCTCAATACTGACCACAGGCCTGTTGTAGCAACTCTGAAGTTGCAGGTTAAATCCACCAGCCTCAGCTGGATGTTGGCAAGCTCAAGGATGAGAGGGCAGCTGAGGAGTTTGCAGAATGGCGGAGTGTGGATTTGTGGGGGGTCTGCGTGCTTTGTGGAATCCTGAAGAGTTGTGGAGTGCCTTCAAGACCACTGTCCTTGATGTTGCAGGTGGATGTATTGAAACTGACTGTTGGGCAAAGATGAATTTCGTCTCTCAAGGGACACTGGATACCATTGACCAGAGTTGCACGGCCAGGCTGAATGGCAGAGCTGAGCTGTTCAGGGAGCTGAGGCGTAAAACTTTACCTGTGCTTATGGTGGACAAGGAGGCCTTCATGCGAGGAATCTGTGAGGGGGTAGATTATCACTTGTAATCAAGTGATTCTCATCCTGCTTACAGGGGAATTTGCGCATTGCATTCCTCCAAGCCCATCCCTTGGTGGACTGCAGTTAGAGCGGAGGGTGGTGGGCTCTTGACAGAGGAGTATGAAGTGAAGGTGTGCTTGTCTGGTTACTTTGAGGGTTATACCAGGCTAATCCACCAGCTGTCAAGTTGGATGTCAGCGGTGTTCCCATCCCTATTTCTAAACTTCCAATCAACTGTGATCCACCTTCATTTGTGGAAACACAGGCTGCGGTGAACCGGTTGAAATGGGGCAAAGCTCCAGGGATCTGTGGCATCCATGCGGAACTTCTCAAGGCTGGTGGAAATGCTGTACTCGTGTCGTTGCATGCAATTCTGTGCTCTGCCTGGAACACAGGCATCATCCCAACTGACTGGAAGTCGTGCCTTGTTCTTCCTCTCTGGAAATGGAAGGGTTATTGCCAGGACTGCAACAACCACTGAGGGGTGATGCTGCTCTCATTGCTGGGCAAGATCTTTCCTCGGATAATTCTCGATAGGGTTCGCCAGCATCTGCTTGAGCACCAGCATTCAGAGCAATCAGGCTTTACACCAAAGAGGTCAACGATTGACCATATCCTTTCTCTTCGGGTCCTCACCAGAAAGCAGACGAGAGATTCGGCAGGGGCTGCTTGCAGCCTATGTTGATCTCTGTAAAGCATTCGATTCAGTGAATCAGGATGCCCTCTGGAGGATTCTTGGTCTTCATGTGGTGCCTCCAAATCTGATCAATCCAATGTCTGAACTATACTCTGGTACTGAGATTGCTGTAAGATGTGGTGATACCATCTCTGATTTATATCCAATTGTTACTGGAGTTCATCAGGGGTGTGTACTTGCCCCCACACTTTTCAGCGCTTGTATGGACTGGATTCTGTGGAGGATGACGGAGAGATCAAGCTGCGGTGCATTACTTGGAATGTCAAGATCTCTGACCTTGATTTCGCAGATGATGCAGTCATATTTGCAGAGACTCTGGATGTTCTTTTAGTTGCCCTTGATGTGCTGAATGAGTCGTCAGGGCCATTCAGATTAAGGGTTTCCTGGGTCAAAACTACGATTCAGGCTTTCAATGACATATTGGATGCTGCTATCTTGTTTGTATCTGTTTTTGGCGAGGATGTTGAGGTCAGGGAGAGATTTACTTGCCTTTTCAGTGATATTCCTGTCTCCAATGGCTGTGAGCCAGAGGTCAATAGACGTCTTGATCGGGCCTGGTGAGTCATGGGTTCGCTGAAGCATGGGGTGTAGCGCTGCCGGTACCTGTGCGGGAGGACGGAAGTCAAAGTCTTCAGGTCCTTGGTTCTTTCAGTTTTGCTCTATGGATGTGAGACTTAGACTCTTACCAGGGATCTGAGATGGTGACGAAATACTTTGGTACCAGGTTTCTTCATATAATCATCCCCTCTTGTTCCTTTGTTCTGTCATCCACTCTTCCCGTCCAGGCTGGAGTTCCTCAATTCGGTGTTCTGGCCCTGTTCTTTTTTTGGTTTTCATCAATGATCTCTCAAACTCTCTGGAAAATCCCCTTTATCTCATTGCTGATGACTCCACCCTCTGTTGTGCCATCCGCCATCCCTCAGACTGGCAAGCAACAGCTTCTTCACTCTCTGCAGATCTGGATAAAATAATAAACTGGCCCAACACATGGAACATGTCTTTCAATCCTGACAAATCTCACACTCACTATGTCTCTTTGAAAGGACCATCTGGATGCCCCCCCCCCATCGACTATCTCAACAATCCTCTTGAAGAAATCCTTTCATTCAAACTTCTGGGTCTCACTATCTACCATGATCTTTCCTTGGAAAGCCACATTTCAAACCTCGCCTCCAAAGCTAGTCGCCGACTGGGCAGCCTCCATCGTGCAGTCATTCCTCGGACCATCTGAGCTTCTGACTACACACACAAAGCTTTTGTACACAGCCTGATGGAGACGGAGGAGCTCCTTGTGAGCCAACGGCCATCCATATCTAATGCCCAACTGTGTCTGCGGACGTCCTCCCGCAGTTGGGTTACTTCTTATTAGGAGGTTGGTGGCAGGATTTGCACTCCAGCCACCGTAAAACGCTTCATTCCGCAAAACGCAAAAACGCAAAAAAATCTGAAAACCCACTCCGTGGGAGTACCTCCTGTGCAGCTTCCCTTCGCAGGGCAGCTCACCGGATGATGGGATTGGGGCAAAGCCTTCGGGACCCCCAATCTTTGATAGGAGGGAAACCACGGGGTAACATCCCTGGGTCAGATTGCGGGAGAGTGTGTCGGAGTGGTGCTGAGGTGTCGTCCACCAGACGGCGGTCTCCTTGGGTTAACCTGAGGCGGTCCCTTCGGGTGGGTGCCTGGAATGTCCTATCCCTAAGAGAGGATGATCACCTGTCTCTGTTATCATCTGAGCTCAAGCGTTTGGACATCGGGATTGCAGCTCTCTCTGAGGTTCGGAGACCGGATTGCGGCGAGATAATGGTGGGTGGTTACACCTACTATTGGTCTGGTCGCTCTGATGGTTACCATACCCAAGGAGTTGCTGTAGCTGTGTCCAATAAGCTGACCCCAACGATAATTGAGGTAACACCGGTCAACGAGCGTATCCTGAGATTAAGGATTCGTCACTCCTTAGGTGTCATTTCCCTGGTCTCTATTTATGCTCCGACTGAGGCGAGTGATCTCACCGTGAAGGACACATTCTACGCCACGCTCGAGTCTGTGGTTGATCAGTGCCCCAGACGAGATACACTTCTAGTCTTGGGGGATTTCAATGCATCGACTGGAACTGATAGGGATGGTTATGAGGTGTGTGTTGGTCCCCATGGGTCAGGAACTATGAACCAGAATAGCACTAAGTTCCTTGACTTTGCAAGAAGTCATGGACTTAGGGTGGCTGGTTCATGGTTTCAGCACCCGCAAGCTCATCGCTGGACTTGGTATTCCAACGCTGGCGGTGTGGCAAAGGAGATTGACCATGTCCTCATTGACGGTCGTTGGAGGATGATCCAGAACTGCAGGGTCTACCGGAGTGCTCAGTTCCTCAATACTGACCACAGGCTTGTTGTAGCAACTCTAAAGCTGCACCTTAAATCCTGGAGAATGGTACCATCCCAGCCGAGGCTGGATGTTGCCAAGCTCAGGGATGAGAGAGTAGCTGAGGAGTTTGCAAACAGGCTGAGTGGACACTTGGGGGTCTGGGTGCTTTGGGGGGTCCTGAAGAGTTGTGGAACACCTTCAAGACCACCGTCCTTGATGTTGCCGGTGGATGCCTTGGAGTTCACCGCAGGGCAAAGAAGAATTTTGTCTCTCAAGGGACACTGGATACCATTGACCAGAGTCGCAGGGCCAGGCTGAATGGCATAGCTGAGCTGTTCAGGGAGCTGAGGCGTAAAACTGTACGTGCACTGAGGGTGGACAAGGAGGCCTATGTGCGAGGAATCTGTGAGGGGGTAGAGCATCACCTGTGGACAGGTGATTCTCGTCCCGCTTACAGGGAATTCGCGCATTACGTTCATCCAAGCCCATCCCTCGGAGCACTGCAGTTCGAGCAGAGAGTGGTAGGCTCTTGACAGAGGAGTCTGAAGTGAAGGCCCGCTGGGCCGGTTACTTCGAGCGGTTGTACCAGGCTGATCCCCCAGCTGTCGAGTTGGACGTCAAGGGTGTTACAATCCCTGTTGCTGACCCTCGAATCAACTGTGGTCCACCATCGCTTGTGGAAACACGGGCTGCGGTGAACCAGTTGAAACGGGGCAAAGCTCCAGGGATCTGTGGCATCCATGCCGAACTTCTCAAGGCTGGTGGAAATGCTGCACTCGCGTCGTTGCATGCAGTTTTGTGCTCTGCCTGGAACACAGGCATCATCCCAACTGACTGGAAGAGGGGCCTTGTTGTCCCTCTCTGGAAAGGGAAGGGTGATCGCCAAGACTGCAACAACTACCGAGGGGTGACGCTGCTCTCAGTGCCGGGCAAGGTCTTTGCTCGGATAATTCTTGATAGGGTTCGCCACCATCTGCTTGAGCACCAGCGTCCAGAGCAGTCAGGCTTTACACCAAAGAGGTCAACGATTGACCGTATCCTTGCACTTCGTGTCCTCACCGAACGCAGACGAGAGTTTCGGCAGGGGCTGCTTGCAGCCTATGTTGATCTCTGTAAAGCGTTCGATTCAGTGAATCGGGATGTCCTCTGGAGGATTCTTGGTCTTCGTGGGGTGCCACCGAAACTGATCGATCTGATGTCTGAACTCTACTCTGGTACTGAGAGTGCTGTGAAGTGTGGTGGTACCGCCTCTGACTTATTTCCAGTTGTTACTGGAGTTCGTCAGGGATGTGTACTTGCCCCCACACTTTTCAGCACTTGTATGGACTGGATTTTTGGGAGGATGTCGGAGAGATCAAGTTGCGGTGCATCGTTTGGCAATGTCAAGATCTCGGACCTTGATTTTGCGGATGATGCAGTCATCTTTGCGGAGACTTTAGACATCCTCTTGGGGGCCCTCGAGGTGCTGAATGAGGAGTCGGAGCCGTTGGGATTACGGATTTCTTGGGTCAAAACAAAGATCCAGGCTTTCGGTGACATCTTGGATGCTGCTGTCCTGTCTGTGTCTGTTTGTGGTGAGGATGTTGAGGTCGTGGATAGATTCACTTACCTTGGCAGTGATATTCATGTCTCCGCAGGTTGTGAGCCGGAGGTCAATAGACGTCTGGGTCGGGCCTGGGGAGTCATGGATTCACTGGATCATGGGGTGTGGCGCTGCCGGTACCTGTTCGGGAGGACGAAAGTCCGAGTCTTCAGGTCCTTGGTACTTCCAGTCTTGCTCTATGGGTGCGAGACTTGGACTTTGACCAAGGATCTGAGACGGAGACTTAATTCCTTTGGTACCAGGTCTCTTCGGAGAATCCTTGGCTATCGCTGGTCGGATTTTGTGTCCAACGAGCGGTTGCTGAGAGAGACTCGGATGAGATTTGTTACCTGCATAGTCCGTGAGCGTCAGCTGCGGCTGTATGGACATGTGGCTCGTTTTCCTGACGCTGATCCTGCTCACCAGATTCTCTCAGCGAGGGAGTCTCATGAGTGGAGGAGGCCAGTGGGCCGACCACGTGCCTCATGGTTGCAGCAGGTTGACCATCATCTCAAGGAGATGGGGATGGGCCTGGCATCTGCCTGGGGGATGGCCAGACGGAGGCCCCTGGAGTACCGGCGGAAAGTGGACGCAGCGACGCGCTGTTCTGGCACATGCTCCCATACCTGACCTGACCTGATGGAGTACTGCTCTCACCTCTGGGCTGGTGCTCCTGCCTCTCACCTTTCTCGACTTCACACTGTGGAAACCAAGCCATTTAGGATCACTGGTATCTCCCGTCGTGAGGCCAAGTCTTTGGGCCTATCACTCTCTCACCGTAGGCAGGTTGGTGGTCTTTCTGTCTTCGACTGTCTCCTATCTGGTCTCCCCCCCCCTCACTCTGTCTGCGATTGCCCACCCTCCCCCCCCCCCATATTTTTGCAGTGCCCTCAAGTTCCGCCAGCAACCCCCTTCTGGTAAAACTACCAAAATCACGAATCACTGCTCACCTTCACTCTTTCATTTCTCTTTTTTCCCACCTTTGGAACAAACTCCCACACTCTCTTCAATCGCATTCTTCCATCCATGCCTTCAAAACAGCTGTTCACCACCTCCTCTTATCTTCCCCCATCCAAAACCACAATCTTTTCTACCCCCGTTAAGCCACCCAAAACCCACCTCCTTCAAATTCCCTGCCTTCCTTCCCAAAAGTTCCCTATCGTGTAAGATCCTGAAAGTCCCTGTAGTTTCCATCTTGTTTACCCCGTGTTCTCCACCCCATCCCTCTCCCTTCCACAGATCTTATTTCTGTTCCACAGTTTTTTCCTTCCCTCTCCCACCCCTCTTGTCTCCTGCCCCCCCCCCCCTGTTGTGCATTATGTGTTGGATTTCATACGAGCCTCGACAATGTTTACAAAAATACAAAATATTCAAAAAATCCTTGGCTATTGCTGGTTAAAAATCCTTGGCTATACAGCTCTGACATTGTGTCCAACAAGTGGTTGCTGAGAGATTTCTTACCTGCATAGTCTGCGAGTCAAAGCTGCGGCTGTATGGACATGTGGCTCATTGTGGCTCATTTTCCTGATGCTGATTCAGCTCACCAGATTCTCTCAACGAGGGAGCCTCGTGAGTGGAGGAGGCCAATGGGCCGACCACGTTCCTCGTGGTTGCAGCAGGTTGATGAGCTTCTCAATGAGATGGGGATGGGCCAGGCATCTGCCTGGGGGATGGCCAACCGGAGGCCCCTGGAGTACCGGAGGAGAAAGTGGACGCAGTGACGCGCTGCTCCGGTGCAGTCTCCCATACCTCACCTGACCTGACCAGACCATTGTTTCCTTTCAGCGACATGGGTTACACCAAAGAATTTCTATTTTCTATCTCGCAGAATTGCTTTTGCGAATAGAAGGTTCCACTCAATAAGGCCAACGGAATATTCGTGGTCGACATATTTTGCATCCAAGGACGGAATTTGCTCTTGCTTCTGCCATCTATTCCAAGGTGAATCCAAAACCCTTTGTTTCTGAACCAGTGTGGGATTGAAAAATGTCTCAGGACTCAGATAAAGAGACATCAAATTCAGTACACATGTGGAGTCTGTAGGTAGAGCTGACAACATTGTTTCTATCTCCTTGTCAAAACAAAAAGATATACAAAGGCAGTCGTCATCCGCCTTGCAAATGCATGTTTCGCAGAACTGCTAGATAATGAAGAGCATCGTTGCTGTGTCATCTTTGTGACAATCAACACGAACCATTGAGAGGAACGAGTAAAAAGAATAGCAATTTCAAGGCAATCATTCATTTTTGTGTCGATGTTGACCTTGTGCTAAAACACCAGTTAGATAATTCCCCAGACAATGCTGAATTCCATCTCCACAGTTTCACAACGAACTAAATGATCTCTTGGTAAACAAATCAGAGAATCGGTTGTGAAGGATAATGCACTAGTTCCGTTTGCCTTAGCTTAATGGCAGGTGAAGCAATGGATTATTTGATGATCATAAACGTTGTCAAGTGCGTGGGATGCATTGTCATACCAAATGCCAAGAAAATACTCATTCAGGAGTAATTCCTTGTCTTTAAATATGCTGATGCAACTTGCTCTTCTTTCTGTGTATGGCAGCTTACATTTTGTTGGAGCATGGCTTTACCCCTATACCAGTACACTGGTACTCGTTTCGCCAACCTCAGAAGGATGACGGGCTGAGTCAACCCCACATGTTGTTAATTGAGTGGCCAACGAGGCTCAAACTCAGTACGCTAAGATCCCAAGCCAGCCACACTAGCTGCTAAGCTGATATCAGGCTTGATGCAATGCTGTAGGGGAAATTTTAGTTGACCAATTTCTCCAGACCCTTAATTAATATGGAATAAACACCACTAAAATGAGGGCTGTGATGGCACACTGATCATGAGTACTGTGTAGTCAACAGAAGGGTCAGTGGAAATGAGTGGTCAACATAGGTCAGGAATTAGAGAGTTCATAGAACACCTTACCCCGGGCAGTCTTGAGAAAAAAAAGAACATGGGGAGGGTCTGCGAGCGGCAAGTTTGATTGGTTGAGATGACGGAAAATGCTGTAATATTTACCTCCACCATAAAAGGTGGATGGAGGTTATGCTTTCACCCCTATCTGTTTGTCTGTGAACAGAATATCTCAAAGGATTGAGGACTGATTCAGATGACATTTGGTGGACATGTTGAGTGTGACAAGGACAAAATCATTAGATTTTGGTGAAGATCGCATACTAGAATTTTTTAATGTGATTCTTCACCATTTAGAGATGGGACTAAAACGATATGGAGTATCGCATGATATTTCAAAAAGTTGCGGACAGATTATGACAAAACTTGGATGAGTTGTGTAGGTGACAAGAACAAGCCAATTCGATTTTGGTTCAGGTCCGGATCCAGATCCGGCCTATCAGTGGGTTCCAAAATGTGAACTGTTCAGTCTGGTGGAGGTATGTTCTCTACCGAGTGTCTTTCGAGTTTGTTCAAGTACTGAAAAACATAAGGTTTTTGAAGGTGCCAAGAAGGTGATTTGTGTTCAAAAGTGTTTAAGTATACAATTCAATTCAAATAAAATGAGGATTTTAAAGGTCACTAGATGACCCGTGAACCCGTTGGGTTCCCGTTGTGACAGAAAAAAATGAAAAATGAAAAAAAATCATTTCAAGAAAAATAAAAGATAGCTCCAGCGAACTATACCGCTGAGGTTGTTTGCATTTATCAAATACTTCCGAAGAGTACTTGACTGAATCGGGAATTGATTTTTTAAATAATTTTTTTGTCGCCCGATTTGAATGAAACTTGATACTGCACACCGCAGCGAATGATGAGTAAGGTGACCCAAAAATATTTGTGCTATCATGTACCGTTTTGGTTGTATTTCGTGAGCATACATGCATACATACATATGTACATACATACATACATACAAGATGAGAGTTTTAGTAATATATATATATATATATATATATATATATATATATATATATATATATATATATATATATATATATATATATATATATATATATATAGATAGAAAAAAGAAAATTATGTAAGTTTACTGCCGTTGATGCAGTCTTTTATACCACCTTATTCAACATGTTACGTTAGTTCTTCATGCCTGTTGTTTGTGTCCTTTATGACGTACTTAAAAACTAAATTTCCTGTTTGGAATGATTTTCAATTTTGTTTGGTTGCCAGACAGACGAGCAGACGGACAGACAAAAACATTTTTTTTTTAATCTCATTCTGTGCGCATCTGCGGTTGGGACAAGATTCCATATAATTTGCCAAATTCAGTCAAAGTGCTGTTAAACTGCAGGTTCATTTTCCGATTCATGTTCCGATTAGTGTTCAAAATAAACCAGTAAATTGAAATCAAGTAGTTCCTCGATCATAATCTGGCATTTGTAGACCGACAGACAGACAGAAAAGTGAACCAATTGCCTAACACCGCTTTTTGCTTTGGGCACGGAGGATAGATAATCTTTATTCAGACAGTCTACATCCACTGTCAGGCTCGCTGTCTCAGTCTACCTTTTGTCCATTGCTGCATGAATGCCTGATGCAAACTTGAGGGGAACCGCTCAAGAAATTGCATTTGCATTTTCATCCTTTGCCAAAAGACATCACCAGAATAAGCTTTCTCTCGAAGATGATGACACCAGTCAGGAGCTCATGAACAATTGGCAAAAATTTGAAACCCTTTGGGAAACAAAACAGTATTTAAACTTTAAAGTATTACACGTATATGAGCTACTTTACAAGGAAGTTCGACTCGGCCAGGGTTCAAACCACTGACTTCTCAGACTCAGCACCAACGCTCTAACCATTAGACGCCATCAGCTTGATGATGTTTGCTGAGGATTCAGATGTAGTGGTTGAAACACTGGGGGGACAGATGTGAGATGACTACCTGGGAGAGTCTTTATAAAGAATCTTCGAGACTTGCTGCACAGTTTGTCATTGAGGCCGTGCATCCCAAGACAGTATGATGTCAGATGCATCAATCCAACATTCCAACCACCGGGCCAAATTGTTATTGGAAAAAGGCCCTCTTCTACCCATTCCGCTATCATTTCATTCGTGACCTGCAGCTAAAACTCTCCTTCTAGTGGGGCAACTTAGCATAACAATTGTGCATTTTGTGAGGAAAGCACCAAATTTGGCGCACTAGTAGCCTATCATATTATGAACAGATTTGGATATTGGGCCATCTCAAAATTTTTGATGGCAGTAGAAAATGGCTGCCACAGCCATCAGTGGCTGAATTTGAGATGGCCCTATATCCAAATCTGTTCATAATATGATAGGCTACTTGTGTGCCAAATTTGGTGCTTTCCTCACAAAATGCACAATTGTTATGCTATATTTAGATAAGTTGCCCCACTATTCAAAAGATCCATTCATTGCCTAATACTTGTTGCCAGTCATTCTGCAGAAACTAAAACCATAATTGAAGGCTAATGTGTTCCACTCATTCACAACAGTTATTCATTAAAAAGTTCAGGCCCTGGAACAAAAGTGAACTCTTGTGATGGAAAATGAAATAGCAAGGAAAGAAAGAACTGTCAACTTCAGTATAGCAATACAAGAAGCAAGTACAGATCTGTACTCAAATGTGTCAACAAACCCTCACAATGTTGCTTACGATTACTATATCAATGTCAACAGCAAAAAGGTCTTTCAGTATCATGCACAGGATAACGACGACATATGAACCATTAGGAAATATGAAAGCATGAGTGGTTGGAGCAGGATACACACACTGAGACTTCTGAAGAGACGTTGACATTGCAATGGCCAAATTTGCTGCAATTACAAGATGCAGATGGTAATGGCTTTGGCATTCTTGAACGAACTGTGAATGAATTGCCTAACTATTCGGACAGATTTCACAGATAGCAAAGACTTGTAAATATACCTAGAGTGTGGAAGAAGTCAAGTGTTATTTATTTATTCTTGTGCAGCCTATGGTTGCCTGGCTGCATCATTTTCTGGGGGCACAGATGCAATGACTCCATTGCCATTCCACTGGTACTCATTTTGCCAACCTCGGAAGGATGACAGGCTGAGTCAACCCCACCTGTGGTAAATTTGACAGCCCGACAGGGGCTTGAACTCAAGACCCTCGGGCCTTAAGACAGCCACCTTAACCGATAAGCCAACACCAGGCCTAAGTCAGGTGTGATTAGCCAACATAAAAATACAGCTCGTGCCTTTCACACTCACTTTCTTATTTTACTTTGCTGGCAATGCCACTGGTGATTGAACGTCACAAGAAAGGCCTTACTTCCTTGTGACCTTCAATATATGGTAACCCAGAATTACTCTCCTTGATACACCACAGACAGAAACTTATCAATATCACTTGTAGCCAAAATGATGAGAATATCATGCATCAGTGGAGTGATCAACAATTTTATAGATAATAAAAGCATGAACTTCTTCGTCTTTGTTTAAGATTAGTAAGTAATGGGTAATTTTAAAAGTCTCAAAAGACAAATAAAACTAGGCATATATTGATGATTATATCATCAGAGTCTTGGTACTATCAATTGTTGCTGGCAGCTTCAAACCTAATTGCCTCCCTGCATCATGACACTTCTGACATGATTTGTGAGCTTTGGCTTTATGTTTCTATAATGAGGGAATCCTAACAAACACATTTGTTAAATTGAAGAATTTTGAAGTATTGTGCAAAGGCATGAACTTATACTGAAATATACACAATTGCTGATGTAATAGTTAGGATGCCAACGTAGTCCTTGACATCCCACGCGTTTGAACTGAATATTCATAAATTGTTTCCAAGTTCGCGAATCAATCACTTTGACACTCAGTTTAATGCCACTGTTGATCAATATTCTTGGTTGCCATCTTCGAATCGATGTTGCAAATAGTAGACCTGTTTATTCCTGAAAGCTGAACTTGGTTCACGTAGACCTGCCGATCGACGAAACTTTTGTAAGTCCTTTGTTTCCACGATGCCACCTTAATAAGTTTTCCCTAATTCTAATTTCCATGTAACTGTCAGATATAAAAGTCATAATTAAATAAAGAATAATAAATCACTGAGGAACACTGTTGAAGAGCAACTATCTCATTATCACATGGACATTCCTTTAAAGGGTAAAATGACATACATCCAAGGGTAAAATGATCTCCCCCAATACGATCCCACCTTTAAGCGAATGACCAGATGACAATGGCAGGCTGCAACTTTGTCACACAAATCTTTTCCACGAATACCAACTGCCGCTTCAAGTCTGCGACCACTTGCTAATCATGAGCATTTGTCAGTCCTCCTCGCTCAATCCTCCTCCTTCCGTCTCTCACAAACAGCACCTCTCAACCACAATCCTCATTCTCCCTTTCCTGTATTCTCTCTAGACTCCTCAGCACTTGTGCTACTTATTCCTTCCACTGACCAAAGGTACTGAACATGCACTCAGTGTGTGCTGCAACATTTCCCAACCCCAACACCTGAAACAGCTCTCTTCCTGCCCTAACCCCCATACCTTCAGGCTTACTGCCATTGGAAGCACATCATACTGGCATCTTACCCACAATAGGAAACTCAAACTTGGCCTCCTCCTCTAAAACCTGTGGAAGCCTTGATAAGTCTGTCTCTGGCGGATGCTCTCTTTTTATCCCTTCCTCATCTTCAAATGGCACCACAGTAGTCTGGCAGCCAAATGGGATTTTAGGGGTATACCTGGAAGTAGAGTATATACAATGTTTTTTTGATTGATTTGGGTCACTGAGACCATAAATATTAACAATCCGCTTGATGACACCCTGTCACCGTTGGGCATTTTTTCTAATCTGCATAAAACCAAGATGGCCGCCAGTGTTCTATTGAATATTCTACAATTAAGATATCTCGGCTTCGAGAAGGGATTTTAAAACAATCTAAAATGTTTTAACGGGGCTTTAAGTACATTAGGAACCCAATAGAATAACTTTTATTGTGATTTGACAACTCCTTCATTTGCATAAACCCAAGATGGCCACCGTCAAACCTCTCGGGAGACCGGTTTTATGTCACCACATTCTGGATACAATTTTGGATACATTTTAAATGATTTGCTTTAGTGTTTTGAAAAAATAGAGATCCCATATAATACATCTTATATTACAATTTAAATATATTAGCCTCATTTGCATATTCCAATATGGCCGTTGTCAATCCGTTAACATTTTGCTGTACTTTTGAATGACATGCTTCATTGATCTAAATGGTGACGATATCATTGAACACCTTCAATATAATATTAGTAGTTTGTCATTGATGTATACGTTAGAATATATTTAAGCTGACAGACACCAGGTCATAAAGTAAACTAATTTCAGATATCCATTATATGGAATAAAGTGACTGAAAAGTCATAATGTTCTAGTAGTGTCTATGCTGAGCAAGCCATGGCGCATAAAGAAATTGTTCACATTTCTTCTCCTTTAACTACTGCAATATGAGAGTTTATAGCACATGACATTGTACACAGTTATCAACATGATGTTCCTCTCATTTGTCTGTGTTGACATTAATACCTTTATGTCTAATTGTCATCGTCGTCATCTGCGTCAGAGGCTACATCACATTTAGTCAGTTCGTTATGACAGTCCTCAGCATGACATCCGCAAAATACAGTGCACGGTAGTTTACCGCTCACACGTCCACATCTTCCTGATTTGCAAGGTCTTTCACTTTCACAAGAGCAGCGAATCAGTTTCAGAATCTCTTGTGGAGCAAGGGACACATCTTCATGTATCGATTTAGGCAACATAGTCTTGGAACTGTCGTCACGAACGTATCCATGTTCTGTTGGATCGAGCGAGGGAAGGTCTAGAACCAAAGCGTGTTTCCACACAGCTGCCTGCAGGTGTGCCCGTTTGACATTTTCCAGAAATGCTTCTGTTGTGGGAGGTAGAGACTTCAGCTTTGGTATGGCTGTGGTGCCCTTTCCACCCTTTGTGGCCAATGACTTCTTCCTTGCCTCAGACATACTGCTACAGTCCTTGTGTCCATAGCATGCGGCCACAAACTTGGATGCCTGTCTTGTTATATCTGGTAACAATGCATGAATATCACCCAAAAGTGACAAGGAGTCGCGTTCTCGCAGTACTTTCAGTACCGTGACTTTAGCAATACCGAAATAGCATGCACATGTATCACAACCCGATAGGGCGTGCATCGACAACAGTCCATCTACTATGCTCTGCTGTTGTTTAACAGTAGCGTGTATGTCAATAACGGTTCTACCATGAATCGGCGATTCTATGATCATGTGACTGGTTAACTGTCGCTCAAAGTAGTGGTGAAGCAGAAGGATGAAGACGTCGGTGTCATCTGCAATCACTGACACGCCTACTTGGCATTCAGTCGCAACTGTTACTGCTTGTTGAACAATGATGCAGTCTGCCTCTTCATGAGATGTAGACATGTCTTCCCAGTGGATCACCACTCCCCCATAACTTATTTCAACAGGTGTGTTATTACTGCTAGTGATGACAAGTTTGTGGGTCATTGTGTAGTCTCGATCGAAGGTAGTGTCTCTGGTCAGCTCTTTACAGATAATTTCCATCAGCTGTGATTTATTTTCTGACACTGTCAGGACAACTTTCTGTGGGGGTAGAGGTGTATCTCGAGCCAGTCGATGTACTCTGCTTGCTTCTGTATTGTTCTATTGCATCTGGTTGTACTCTTGGTACTGAAATCCTGGTACCTGTCAAACACGAGATAGACATCACTAGAAGTTAGTTTATGTTGGATGTACTGTTTGAAGTTCACAACAAAGTCACGGACTGTCCCATTTGCTGGCCAGTGTCTCACCAGAGGACAGCTGAACCATCTTGCACCCTACATTTGACTTTGGGTAATACAATTCTTGATGACATCTCAACTTGTAGTTGCTTCTTCAACTGTGCCTTAGCCTTTCCCATTCTCATGTCACCCGAGTCATTGAACATCGATGTAGGCACCGAGGATAGCTCATACGACAGTAATGTCTTGATGTCTATTGTGTCACGGCAGCTTGCCTGCAAATGAAGGAGTTGTCAAATAATAATAAAAGTTATTCCATTGGGTTCCTAATGTCTTAAAGCCCCGTTAAAATATTTTAGATTGTTTTAAAATCCCTTCTTGAAGCCGAGATATCTTAATTATAGTATATGCAATAGAACAATGGCAGCCATCTTGGTTTTATGCAAATTAGAAAAATTCCCAAAGGTGACAGGGTGTCATCAAGCGGATTCTTATTATTTATGGACTCAGTGACACAAATCAACCCAAAAACATTGTATATACTCCACTTCCAGGTTAAGCGAGTTGGCTGCTGGAATACAGCCGACTCCACTCGTGAGAAGGCCGAATGCCTCAATTTAGTGTTTGCTTCCAAATCTTGTGTCCCCAATCCCCTCACTCTCAGTACCCATCCTTCTCTGTCATACTCAACTGCTCCTGGACTCTGCCTTTTGCACTTGAGAAGGTGGAGAAGGTTCTTTCAACCCAAGACTCTGACTCTGCTGCTGGACCGGATGGTATCAGCTCACATGTTTCATAAAACTGCTCAGCTGGTCTTGCACATCCTCTCACTGCCCTATTGACCCTGTCATTTACCACAGGTCAACTTTCATCAACTTGCAAATCTGCCAACATCACTGCACTGCATAAAAAGATGCAAAAACTGATCCCCTCAACTGCAGACCAACCAGCTTACTTCTAATCATCAGCAAGATCATGGAATCCATCATCGCAGTTGATATGAAAACCTTCCTTTTCTCCAACAATCTCATCTCTGATCACCAATGTGGTTTCAGACAAGGTCACCCCACACTGGACAAGCTTCTTCAACTCACTTCAACAATGGTTGGAGGCCCCCAATGTCAGACATAAGTTCAGGGCCGTCTCTCTGGACATATCTCATGCTTTTGATGCAGACAAGCATTCCGCCTTGTTCTCCAAACTGTCTGCCTAATGCATCCAGGGCCAACTTCACATGCAGCTTCCTGACTTCCTCGACTCTCATAGCCAACATGTGGCATTCAACAGAATCCTTTCATCTCCTCTCCCTGTCAAGGCTGGAGTTCCCCAAGGCAGTGTTCTCAGCCCAGTCCTATTCCTGACCTTCATCAAAGATCTCTCTGACTTCATGAAAAATCCTCTTTATCTATTTGCTGTTGACTCCACCCTCTGCCCTGATGTCACTCATCCTACAGACAGGTGGGCTGCAGCCTCTTCCCTCTCTTCAGACCTTGAAAGCAATCTCAAGATGATCAAACACATGTAATATGTGTTTCATTCATGAAAAATCTCACTCTCATAATCTCTCTCTGAAAGGACCATCTCGCAAACCCTCCTATCTACTTTCTGAACAATCCTCTTGAGGAGGTTCAGTCATTCAAACTCCTGGGTCTCACTATCAGCCATGATCTTTCTTGGACAAACTACATTTCAAAGTTGGCCTCCAAAGCCATTTCTCAATTGGGCAGCCTCCATTGTAGAAAGTCCTTCCTTGGTGCACCTGAAGTCCCATCCACCACCAAGCCTTCATTCGCAGCTTGACGGAGTACCACTATCCCCTCTGGCAAGCTCCCCTGCCTCACAACTTGCTCAGATTGATGCTTTGGAAATCAATGGCTTCAAGATCATTGGAATATCCCATGCTGAAGCTGAGTCTATGGGATTATCACTTTGCCACCAAAGACAGGTTGGTGGTCTCTCTGTCTTCTACAACCTGCTTTCTGGTCTTGCACCCGTTGCTATTTCCATGCTTTGTAACCCCGGGTTTCTGCAGGGCTCACACAGTCCACCATCCACCATCTTTTGGTGAGACTACCCAAATCCAGGATCACTGCTCACCTCCACTCATTTGTTCCTCCTTTTTCCCCACCCATGGAATCAATTTCTACATCCTCTTCAATCTCACTCTTCCCTCCAGGTCTTCTACAGTACAGAAGAGAATAGAAGGAATCTTTCAAATGCTGCCCCAAGAACTCATACCTCCTCTTCAGTAGTTCCAAACAGACCATCCCCACGTCATTGCCAACCATATGCACCACTCCATTGGTCTCATAATCAATGTTCTTTCCCAGAATTAAAAACCCACAACCCAACAAAATGTCATCCAATGTTCCATGAAAAAAAGCATATGCACGCACACACGCTTTAAGGCCATTTTTCCCGACGAGAGCAGGGGTTAACCTTGCAGGTCCCATGACAATCTTCTATCATGGTTCCCTTTTTGAGGAAATGTTTTTTTTCATGGCCAGACGCCCTTCCTGACGCCAACCCTTTAGTCACCTCTTAAAACACACAGGGATACAGTGTACATATTCTAAACCAGGGCATACACTGGGAACATCGCAGCAAGCTGATACTCATTTGGCCGACCTCAGAAGGATGACATGTTTCGTCAACCCCACCTGGTATTTATTCAACAGCCAAGCTGGATTTGAACTCAGGATCCAAAGATCCAAGGATCCCAAGCCCACCACCCTAACCATTGAGCCAACACCAGACCACAACAACAAGCCAATAATTAAGCCACTATTTTTTGTATCCTTGTGACAAAAGGGAGAGTTCACATATTCAATACCCTCAACCCTGACAAAAAATATCTCCCTGGTCACCCTCCCTCACCTCTGCATCCAACACTCACAATCACACACACACATCATCCTCGTGCACACCCACAGCACTCCAAATCAAATGAAAGATCAAGTACTACGTTGGAGTCAACAGAAGTAACCAAACAAAGATAAGCAAAGAAAAAAGATGGAGTCATCAGGAGAAACCTGGATAGGATTTGGGTTTCAGTATCTACTCCACCCTCAAACCCATCCAGGTTCAGCAAAGTGATCCTTACAAAATATTTTTGTAAGAATTCACTTCTCCTTTGACCAGTTGATAAAAAGAGAGAAATTTAGAGTAGAATCAAAAAAATAGAGGAAAATGAACAAAAGGAATAAGCAAGAATTAGAATGAATAAAGATAAATGTCAAAAAGTAGAAATAAGAGTCAAAAGAACTAAGATCAAAGATATCAAGAAGAACCCGGATAGATAAATAGATAGATAGATAACACTGACCACACCAACCGCACCAATAATGCCATCACCCCGTTTGAAACATCCCGAACATAGCACACCCACACGCACAGCCTGCCACCACACCTTCACCCGCACTCTCACCTGTACCCATCACACCCAAACTGTCACCCACACCCTCTGCACCTTCAACGCTGGCAACACACACACACACACACACACACACACACACACACACACACACACACACACACACACACACACACCTCCCATCATCACCTGTACCCTCCACACCAATTACGCCACCCACACCGACTGCACCCCCATGCCACCCATACCCCCACCAATGAGGACACCTATCATAGACCCACCAACAAATACAAATTGACTTTTTTCATCCGATCCTCCACCCTCTGACAAATCACGCAAATATGTTAACCCTTTCTTCATATTGTCCACCAAAGCTCATAAACGAGCCACCTCCAATCATTTGTAACAGGAAAGACCTCCCACGGTCTCCACCAACACGAACATTGCCCACATAAAACATCTAATACACTGATGACAAGCTTTACTAGATTTGTCACCGGCTTTGTACTTATCGAGTGACATTTGCTCATTCTTGTCCTTTTCCTCCTCGGGTTTTGACTCCCCGGCTCTCGCGTCCTAATTTATTTATCTGTCTTTGTATTCTCCATGTAATTCATTTCCATGAGCACCATCTTATTGTCAATAATAAATTATGGTTAAAAAAAAATCACTGAGGTACGTATACAGCTTTGCCATCAGTGCAGTGGCACATAGGTTAGGGAGGCTTAAGGAAATTGAGCAGGGTGCCAACACATCATGCATGACATTCTTTTTCAAAGGCAGTGTGGAATCCTTCGTGTTGACAAGCAAGTGTTTCCAGGGGTAACAAAAGGGACAGCTACTCTAATGTACCCTTGCACAGTATCTTGGATGATGGCACTTGAAATGATAATGGAAACTCCTTGGGAATGACGATACGCTGTTCTTGTTCTGTTCAGTGCCATGTCCGTGCACCAGGACCCAATGCAGCCCTTGCTGTGTCAATGCGCTTCCACAATGCAATGTCAGCAACAGAGCTAGAGCAGTGCAATTAGGGTGGGAGTGATTTTTCAGTGAGATGTTTGCTGCTGCTGCTTTACCAAAAAAACAAAAAACAAAAAACATTCTAACAAAATATATGTACTTACGAGTTGGGTCACACAATCAAGACAGGCTCCTTGGCCCTGACTTGGGTGGGTTGGGTTAGTATCTTTGGATCCTGAGTTTGAGCCCCGTTGGCTGCTGAATTAACACCAGGTGGGGTTGACTCAGCCTGCCATCTTTCGGAGGTTGGCGAAATGAGTATCAGTGTACTGGTAGAGGGGCACAGCATCAGTGCCACGCTTCCAAGAAATGATAGCTACCCCGGCAGCCAAGCTGCCAAACGCAAGAACAGAACAAAATGTCGTACAGGATTGTGCGACCAATCGTCAGACTCAGCATTATCTCGCAGAGACTGTGGACTCGTTGTGTATTTATTTCCATTCCACATTTGGAAAATCAAAATGTACAAGAAAAGCAATAGGTTTGATTTCTCCATAGAGCGATGACCTTCAAAAGCACCGGAGCAATCCAAGCTCTGCTGCTCTTCCCACAGCGAGAGGCACCTGAAGTGCCGTTATTTTATGTTTTTACGTTAATTTAATTGATAATGCACTAAATCATTGTTCTACTCCAGCGATTTATTTCCAATACAAGGATCAACACGAGAGCGAAGTCTCTGGTGTGCCGGCGCAAACCCTCTCGCTTCCCACCTCAGTCAAAGTTGGATGAAAGATGGCAAAAAGTTCCACCAGGAATGACTAAAAATTAAATTTAGAGTTTCATAAAAAATCTTCTGTTTGGACCCCTGTGACCCTAAGTCCCATCCCCCTGAGTCATGAACCGAAGGTCAAATCCAACAAATTGTTGCATATTTCATGCGTTCCCCGGTGTTAATTCCATAAACAAAGTTTAATTAATAAATGTTTTAAAATGCACCTGTAATTTCATTTTTTGGGGATTTGACCTTTTGACCCCACTCCAGGGCCCCATGAGGTGGGGTCAAAAATGATACTGCTCTTGCACTTTCTTGCTTTGTATTCATCATAACTACCAAACTTGGTGAATTTCTGCCAAACCATTCAGGAGAAGATAGCGTGATGGACGGACGAATGGACGGTCAGACAGATAGAGCCGATTTCAATATCCCCACCCGTCCCCCCGCCCCCCCCACAGACACACACACACACACACACACACACACACACACACACACACACACACACACACACACACACACACACACACACACATACACACACACACACTTTAAAAGCGAAGGTATAATAATATCTACTTTTGCTTGCATTCATCAACTCCTGTTTTGCTGAGCCTCAATTCCTCACTGAAATATTGAATTGAAGAACACTTTTCTTTCTTTTTCTTGAAAAGTCGTGGCTCATGGAAGAGCGAGGTGATTGAGGGTATGAATTGACAGTGCGGGCAGTGGGGAAACAGTTGGATGGAGTCAGAAAGGGAATTGATGAACAGGGAAAGAGGAGTGAAAGAGCAGAGGAGGAAACACAGCAACCTGCAAGTAATAGGGTTTGGTTAGGAAGGGTTGATGGGGGATAACAAAATAAGATTTTGAGTTTGGATGGGGAATGACATGAGATGACAGTGCATCACATACATGAAGCCTTGGAGATAAGAATTGGATATAACTATTCCACAAATGATAGCCTCGAGAACAGTGGTTCCCAAACCCAGGGTCGTGACCCAAACTTGAACCCCCCCCCTAAAAATCTGTTTTTAAGAGGGGGTTTCATGTCAAAAGCATTTTCTCTGACAATTTTTATCATAGGTACACTAGGTACCAGTGTCATTTGGGTTGCGAGGCAAATGTGATTTCAAATTTTGGGTCATGGACAAAAAAGTTTGGGAACCACTGCTCTAGAAGGCAGTTCTGCAAATGGGAAAAGTGAGGGGGGGTAGGGGGGAAGAGTTTAGCTGTGCATTCAGCCTGCATTTTATAAGCTTATTCACAACAATGGAAGAACGCATGTATCCTGGACTTCCTGGCGAGGGTCAGAACGAGCAGAGGGAGCTATACCTGAAGAGTTGGCAACTACAAAGAGCCCAAAGACCTGCATGTGATAGGAGAGCAACGGAATTTTCTTTTTTCAATATCTAAGGTTTGTCGTGGAGCTACCTGCTGCACACATCGAGCGCATGGACAGAGATATGAATACATGAGACACAACGCAGGAATGTTGGACGAGCCAAACACAAGACTGCAGGATGAGACAAAAGCAATCACCTCCTGGAGCACTCTGGTACCAGCAACACCCATGGAATGGCATGGCCCTTCTCACCACACTCAGCAGGGCATTTCCAAAGAAGGAATTTCCTCCTCCGCATTGGATGCCAATCTATGGGGTTTGGCCATGCTCTTATCCTTTTAAATGCTGACCGTTGTTGAACTCAAGGAAGCAGCGCATACCGTTTTTGAAGTCTTTGATATTATATGACTTGGCCGCAGTTTGATCCGCAGACCTCCCAGACTCGGAGTGGATGCTCCAACAATTATGCACTACCAATTCTTGAACTTTTCGGCCTCATTGTTCACGATGGATGCCAATAATGTTGCAGTGGTTTAATCCAATGAAGAGTGATTTTTTTTTCCAGCCACCTATCTGAGAGACCATATTCATAATAAGGAAACAAAAATTGTGGATTAATTTAATATGCCATCTCCTCCATATGTCGAGACTAGTTCATCCTCCGACACCCCTTTACCCTCTCTTCTCCAACTGGCATACTTTCTTCCACATGCCGAGCTATTTTTCAAACTCCATGCTCTTTCTCACATGCTGTGCTCTCCTCCATGTACCATGTATAATTTACCTTTCGATGCACCATAAATTATTGCCCAGGTAATGTTTTTTTTTTCCATGCACCTTTTTGGGATGCCATGCTCCTCCCTCACACACACACACACACACACACACACACACACACACACACACACACACACACACACACCCTGCACTGGTCCACTCGTCCAGCACACGTGGTCGTTGAAGCAGGATAGAAAATTTATTGAAATCGCCAAATCAGGATAAGTGCTGAAGGTTTGTGTGTGTGTGTGTGTGTGTGTGTGTGTGTGTGTGTGTGTGTGTGTGTGTGTGTGTGTGTGTGTGTGTGTGTGTGTGTGTGTGTGTGTGTGTGTGTGTGTGTGTGTGTGTGTGTGATGGTGCTTGCTTCATGCTTGGCCACGTTTTCCGTTCCTCTCAGGAGAACCAACGTTCCATTTCAGGCATGGTCGCCCTGTGTCAAAGTCGGTTAATCAGAGGCCTAACCCCTGACACAAGGTACTGTAGAGCATCACTAGGCTAAGTTAAAATTAATGAACATCCTGCGGCAAATAGCCGGCTAATTGCTGTGTGCCACGAAACATGCGAGGGTGTTGCGGGATTCGAGTAATGGAGGGTAAGGGTGTGGGTGATGGTGGATGTACATGGGTGTAGGAGGAGAGGGTTATTGAGGATTAGCAAGAAAGAAGAATACAGGGAAGAGGAAGGGAAGTGCGTGAAGAATGGAGGACAATGTATACAAGTGATTGAATGCGTCCAGGAAAGGGACTTCATTGATGTCGAGGATGGTGGAGGAGAAATTGAACGATGGTCAGAGGGAAAGAATTGTGGGAGTTTCGAGGAGTGAGTTGTGTAAACGATCTCTCTCATGTGTCAAACTCTGTTGCAGAGCGTCAGTGCTGTCGAAGCAGCTTATTAGCAAGGATTATACAGGGTGGTTTGCCATTGCTTTCCCAGCAGTAGTTAGTCCAGGAATTTTGACAATGGTGACGGCTCGCAATCATACTCACTTGTGCATATATATATATATATATATATATATATATATATATATATATATATATATATATATATATATATATATATATATATATATATATATATAATAACGTAATGTTGAATTGCTCGTATACTCTTCGTGAAGGACTCCATCTGATATTTAACATCGACCAACAGCGGGGTCAGGATTCATACCCAGGCTCGGTAGCTTAGAGGAGAGTTTGCATACCTATCGGCCAGCATGCCAGCCCATAAACGATCGAATCAATGTAAATTTCAGGAAGGTCTTAGCTTTATTCATGTGACCCCAAAAAAGCACATCACACGTACTTGTTCTCGTACTCACATACAGTATGAAGTGTATTCAGGGAATTTTGTGAAAATTTCTCCCTGTTTCCATGCCACGTCGTCATGAGCAATCTTTTACACGAGAACATCACTTTAAAACTAACGGATTGATCGATTTCATCAGACAAAACAAATTGTATTCTCGACTTCAGTGGCCAATGTATGCGATGTAGCTTGGCAGGAACATGCTGAAAACTCACATATGTGTTTCAATAATAGTAATAATAACAGTAATAATAATAATAATAATAATTTTAGAGTGTGTCCCCAAAGGAAATAATCAAAACGATCATTCAAAGTCATTCCTTTGGGGTATTGCAGGGGCCAACATGAAAATTGCACGATTGTGCAGCCCAACAAATGACTAATTAAATATGGTATGGTCGCACCAGTACGGCAATCTCTTCTTCTTATGAAATGCACTTAACGTGGTGACATGATGAGATGTTTCCAGTGTTCTCAATTGGACATTGCGTTGACTAAATCAATGTCACACAGCCTGGTGTCCTCAATTTGCTTTTGTTTTTTTGTTTTTTCTTCTTCCTGAGAAGGAACAGCAACCGAGTGGTGAAATAACCATCGCTCGGTCATGTTACAGAGGGTGTGTGTGTTTCACCATTCTCTGAATTAAGTTGTGGTCTCGCTATGCCTGTCACAGAGGCCGACTAAGGTTAATGGTTGAAAATCTGAATATGGAGTGCTGCGACGTTGAAGGTCCATGTGCATTTTGCAGTGAGATATATATATATATATATATATATATATATATATATATATATATATATATATATATATATATATATATATATATATATATATATGTATACATTTATATTTACATTTATATTTATTTAAATATATTTATATAAATATATATATGTTAAAAAAACGACATATAAATGATAAGTAAATATATATTTTAATTAAAAAAATATAGATTGATGTATGTATGCATGTATATATGTATATGTATATATATATATATATATATATATATATATATATATATTTTTCTCTCACACTTTCTTTCTCTCTTTCTCTCTGTCTCTCTCTCTCTCTCTCTCTCTCTCTCTCTCTCTCTCTCTCTCTCTCTCTCTCTCTCTCTCTCTCTCTCTCTCTCTCTCTCTCTCTCTCTCTCTCTCTCTCTCTCTCTCTCTCTCTCTCTCTCTCTCTCTCTCTCTCTATATATATATATATATATATATATATATATATATATATGTATGTATATATATATATATATATATCTATATGTATCAGCTGTACGATTTCGTCTTATAATTATGGTTGCTGATCGATAACCGCCGTGATGATGCAAAGAATGGGGAGAAGTGTACCATACTCAAACAAGGAGGGATGCTCCCCCCCCCCCCCACTGTCCGTCATCGCGCTCCCGGTTATCCCACCCCATAGCACCCACATTATTGCAAGACCGAGAGAAATTTTAAGGGATGTATTCATGAGGAGCTTATCTTGATGGGTTGTGGAGGGTCTTCAAGGTGAGGTGTCGCTCCGGGAAATGTTTATTATTTTTTGGGTTTGTTTGCACGATGATCGAATCCTCAGTTGAGCTGGAATTCCACATTCTTGGATGAAAAAGCTGCAGGAACTCTCTCTCTCTCTCTCTCTCTCTCTCTCTCTCTCTCTCTTTCTTTCTTTCTCTTTCTCTTTCTCTCTCTCTCTCTCTCTCTTTCTCTTTCTCTTTTTCTCTCTCTTTCTCTTTCTCTTTCTCTTTCTCTTTCTCTTTCTCTTTCTCTTTCTCTCTCTCTTCTCTCTTCTCTCTTCTCTCTTCTCTCTTCTCTCTTCTCTCTTCTCTCTCTCTCTCTCTCTCTCTCTCTCTCTCCTCTCTCTCCTCTCTCTCCTCTCTCTCCTCTCTCTCCTCTCTCTCCTCTCTCTCCTCTCTCTCCTCTCTCTCCTCTCTCTCCTCTCTCTCCTCTCTCTCCTCTCTCTCCTCTCTCTCGCTCTCTCTCGCTCTCTCTCGCTCTCTCTCGCTCTCTCTCGCTCTCTCTCGCTCTCTCTCGCTCTCTCTCTCCTCCCGGTGCATAGAGCCCTGTTTTTACGCCACTGTTTTTCAAGTTGCTGGTGAAATACTCAGCCGTGAGGATCCCTCGTGTGAGGCTCCGAGCATTCCCGCCGAATGGGTTAAGACTGTTCCAGGCGGAGCGAGAGAGATCCGTTGGGTGGCCAGGCAGAGTGGCGAGTCACACCCGGACTACCTTTCGTACGCAGAGCTGGCTCGGGCAACCCCCTGAGCGGGGGTCCCGGAGCACACCACTAATGTTGCGCGCACTCACCCTGGGGCTCGAGAGCGCTTTCAACGTGCACGCTTACTACTGAAAATCCCACCTGGAGCAAAGAGCAATCGCGACCACCACCGCAACATTCGTCAATGAATAAGGTGAGTTTTTATACTTGCAATGATTTTTGGACGCAATGAAACCATTGTCTGCATCGCATGGGAAATGATTTTACATCGCTGGGCGGTCTTCAAATATGTAAACAAAGATCATGTACTTTGAAGCCTCTCAAACGCCGCAGGATGGAACTGCACCTGCAATTCAGTCCACCTCGGCTCGAGGCGTAAAAACGCGCGCTCTCTCCTCCAAACGCACTTATCCCCTTGCTTACGTGTTGCCTCCAAGGATTCTCTCCGGAGACCATGGCCGATAGCCCCATGAGTGCGGAGAGGGGCTCCGGACAGGCAGAGCAGCTGAGCTCCCCCATCTCTGCAAGTGCCGTCATACAGGTGGAACAGCGATCGTGCGGGCAGTGTGCCAACGTAGATCAGGAGGAAGATGCGGGGAGCATCTCTTGCAGGAAACCGGAGACCATGGACCTGGTCGTGCTATGCACAGAAGGAACCACCGCATCACCATCTCCGGTTCGGTCTAGCCCGGAGGCCTCCGCAGCAGGTTCCGACACGAAGCCTGGGCCTGAGCTGCCCTACCCAACACTTTCCCCCGTGGCTTTCTTTTGCATGAAGCAGACCACCCGCCCGAGGAGCTGGTGCCTATGGATGGTTTGTAACCCATATCCTTTTTTGTGAAACGCCGCATGAGGTAAATTCACCCGGATCTTGGAAAATTTCACCATGATTTATTTAATGCGCACATCATGCTTTGTCACCTCTATATATGAATTTTGCCATTTGTCGATTTCAAAGGACATTAACTTCCAACCACATCCTCCTCAACAAATATTATAGCCTCAGATAAAACAATACATATTCAAGGACTCAATATGCCAGGTCACAAGTGACGTCGATGTCCAGAGACACGTCATACCGCCCAAAAACGCATCATGCCACCCGAAAACATTTTCCAAACAGACTTCACAGATTGACCGAATGGCATCGTTATGGAAATGCCAATTAAAACGCGAAGCAATTAGCATGCAACAACAAGATACATGGTTATTTATGGTATTGGAGGCTGAAATCGAAGAATATTACAGAAAGCTTGTTTTCATTCCAGTGTAGTAAACTATATAATATCGAACAGCTGCTATGTGCCTGATTTAGATATTTATTTACAAACATTATGGGAATTTGTTTTTATCTTCCAAGGTTTAGTCTCAATACAGCAGTTCAATTGTGATTACAGCTACAACTATCAGTCAAAAAGCAATGCAGTTGCTGAAATCCGGATTGTAAATCAGTAGAAATGAAATTATTAATGAAGATAAAAGATGATATCTGATCATGTTATCGTGGAACTTGCACATTGTCCTGTTGATGGCACAAGATCACCCCCTACCCCCTCACCCCACCTTATGGAGAAAAGAAACACACACAAACACACACGGGGTCATCTCTTGTTCGCCTAATGATGTCAACCTGTAGAAACGCACGGTTAAAGGCGGACATGCTCTCACAATGTCTACCGACACCCACGTCTCTCTCTCTCTCTCTCTCTCTCTCTCTCTCTCTCTCTCTCTCTCTCTCTCTCTCTCTCTCTCTCTCTCTCTCTCTCTCTCTCTCTCTCTCTCTCTCTCTCCCTCTCTCTCTCTCTCTCTCTGTCTCTGCCTCTCTCTCTGTCTCTGTCTCTGTCTCTGTCTCTGTCTCTGTCTCTGTCTCTGTCTCTGTCTCTGTCTCTGTCTCTGTCTCTGTCTCTGTCTCTGTCTCTGTCTCTGTCTCTGTCTCTGTCTCTGTCTCTGTCTCTGTCTCTCTGTCTCTGTCTCTGTCTCTGTCTCTGTCTCTCTGTCTCTGTCTCTGTCTCTCTGTCTCTGTCTCTCTCTCTGTCTCTCTCTCTGTCTCTGTCTCTCTCTCTGTCTCTCTCTCTGTCTCTCTCTCTCTCTGTCTCTCTCTCTCTGTCTCTCTCTCTCTCTGTCTCTGTCTCTCTCTCTCTCCCACCCCTCCCTCTCTCTCCCTCCCCCCTCTCTCTCTCTCTCTCTCTCTCTCTCTCTCTCTCTCTCTCTCTCTCTCTCTCTCTCTCTCTCTCTCTCTCTCTCTCTCTCTCTCTCTCTCTCTCTCTCTCTCTCTCTCTCTCTCTCTCCTTTTTTCGCCTTTCTTTTTTCATACATTCACAAAGCTGGCATACCATGGCAATCGACAACATGCACCATGAACAAGGTCTTCAATTCGGCTTTTAAGACTCGTCTGATCACCGTTTTATAAAAGGTCACGACAAACAACTTCAAAAAAGGCCTCCTGCTAAATTTAAAAAAAGGACTTTTTAATCCCTAAACCACCCATGCCTTTTTATTCTCCAAATACCCACCCAACACTGCACCCCCCCAACCCCCTCCCCCCACACACACACACACACACACACACACACACACACACACACACACACACACACACACACACACACACACACACACACACACACACACAATTACCCCTCCCCGATAATCCACACGGTGGACATGGTGTCCGTTCATCGACTTTCTCTGTCTCTTTTTCTCTCTGCAAGATCGAGGCTCATGGACGAGCACAGTGATGGAGCGTATGAACTGACAATGGGGCATTGAGTGGGACCACAGTTGGACATGATAAGGAAGGCAATTAAAGAACAGGAAAAAAGGAGGGGAGGAAGCACAATAACCTACAAGTAAGACATGAAAGTTAGGTATGGTTAATGGTGCTGCAGAAGATTGTGGGTAAAGACGAGGGATGAGATGACATAGTGGGGATGGATGCCACTTGTGTGAAGCCCTAGAGGTAAGTGTGGGACAGAACAGCCTCTGGAAGGCCCTTCCACAGATAGGAGAAGCGAAGAACAAAGCAGTTGAGGTGTCCAATCAGCCTGGATTTCGTGAGTTTAACCAGGACAGGTTTACTTGAAGAACACTGACATTTGTGCAGTTTCTGGGGGAGGATCGGCAGACCACGAGAGATAAACTAACATACATTTCAATAAGAGTATTACGTTAACCATTTCATCCTCCCTTCACAGTATGACTCATTGGCAACGTTCTTCATGCCAATGAAATAAAGTTGGTCCATCGTTATTCCGAGACATGCAAATAATCGTTACTATCTAAAGTCGACACCTTCAAACATCAATGCACATTCTTGGCTGCGCAAAGGTGGTGTGATCACCAGTGGGAATTAGAACTCGTACATGATTTATAAGATATTTATTGATTACATCTTTGCGAATTAGGAAATCAGCACAGATCTTTTTCTTGTTTTATTATTCAAGTTACTACATTCAAAGGTAGTAAATATACTCCGAAACCAGGTTGACGAGTCCTGCCATTCAGACAAGGTTCATGTAATGTCACACTAGTTTATTACTCCGAATTGAAGGAGAATGTACCAAATGGCATGAGGACTGCAGATCGGAATTCCCTCCCAGAGATTTTAGTCTCTTACGTCTTGCGAGAAATGTTGCCTTCTGCCCTCAAATGATGTCCATTTGAAATGAAGTTAATGAGTGTGTTCCGAAAGCTTTCAACTAGTTGCCTTTACGTATGGGGTTTGTAAAACCACCTGCTACTTTGAGCAATTACAAAGAATGAGATTGATTGTGAGAATTTAAATGAGGTTTTTTTTTCATTAAATATTAAAAAAAAAATTACTTGGCAGGATTGCTTAGCATAGAGTTTACACACACTCTCCTGTTTAATGCCTCATCTGGGTTTGATTCCCTACGCATACTACTACTACTACTACTACTACTACTACTACTGATACTACTTATTTTCTCCACCAGTTATTCCCAGATTCTTATGGGATTGGTTGCGAAAGTTTTTTTTTGCCAAGATATTTCGCAAACCAGCTGGACAGGGCTAACGTGTGACTGGGGGGTGATTTGGAAAGAAATTTGTAATTTGATCAGGTGCCACTACGATAACTCAGCAACTCTTAGCAAAAGACATCGTGAGATCGTTAACATCCATTAACTCATGCGAGCAGATGGGTCACCCAGCTTAACGTCCATCCAAAGGACGACGCACTTTGTGATGCACCACCCGACCAGTGAAGCACCAATTCGACAGTTTTAGTCAGGTAAGGAATCTAACGCAGATTAGACAGCTCCTCCATGTGTGCTCTACCTCTGCAACTCACAACCTGACTACAAACTCTTATTATGCTGTTTCATTGGTAGGCTGTTACATCAATGAGTACACCATCCTTTGGAAGGAAATTCCTCGTGCTGCCCAATCTGCTATCATTTATTTTACACTTTAAAATTCACAGGATGACTTTCAAAAAGCCAAGACAATTTTGTTCTGATGCCCAAATTTTCAAAATTACCTTTTCTGTTTCGGGGACTGCTTTAGTGGCACAGCCAAGCCTCAATGACGATGCAACTGCCATATCAAATTCATAATTGAATTCCATTCAAACATGTGTTCAAATGCGAGATAGTTCAGAAAACATGTCGATAGGCTTCCAAGTGAAGCCCACCACCTGCGTGTAAACAGTGCTGTGAAGGTTGAGTACAATGTCGAAACATTCTATCTTAATTTTGGATATGGTAACAGGCTATCTTGCTTCTTGTTAGTACTTTTCACGTTTTATACTACTGCAAGTTTCCCCAAGCCATCACAAGTTTACCATAGCCATCTACAGGATTAGCAAGTTTACCCAAGCGATCATTTTGTCAAATGGAGTTGCATTTCATTGACCAAGGTGCTGTAAGAACCTCATTGTTTCTACTAATAACATTAAACATTGAGCTGTTTGCATCATGATAAAACACCTGATTTTATGAGCAGGAAAGACTTGCATCTCCAAAAGCCGATAGTGCTCAAAGCTGGCTTGTTTAGTGGACTCCCATGCCCCCAACCCCTGCACAAAATATAATGCATTGTCCACTCAACCGTACCGGCAGTGCTGTGAACAATTCCCACCATACAGGTGGAAACCAAAAATAAGGCTTCAATTTTTCTTGTCAACAAACTTTTGTCCTGTTGTAAACTTCCTCACCAACTGTGGTTCCAGTGCAGATCACCCGGCATCTTGAACCAGGTGCTGCAGGGATAGGTATAAGTGCAGAACAGTCAACATCAAGTGAAAAATATGTTCAAAGGTAAGTCCACCCAGTGGAGATGACATCGTAACAACCGTTTCACAAGATGAATTTATCTTCAGAAAGTGCTTGTTATCCTCGCCAAAAGAGAGGGTATTGCATTTGGGTCCGTTTGTTTGTCTGTTTGTCCGCACAGAACTTTTGTGTTTTTCTCCACAACTGCTTATCGGATTGAGACTAAATTTTCACCATTGGTGTGACTACTCATGTGTGATGTTGCAATGATAATTTTGATGTCGTAGGTCACGTGGTGTGGCAGCCATATTGGAAAAACGGAAAAAAAAACTTTGGACCTCTATCTCTGAAACCCCACAAAGGAAATATAATGAAACGTGGCACATAGCCAGTACTCTTCATGGGGAATGAGTTTAAATATTATGACATCATCATTGCCCTCGTTATGACGTCATAATTGCATATGTAGAACACTACATCCAATCAGTATGAACATTTTTGAGGGTCATTTCGGGATAAAATGGTCCACAGAAAAAGGAAATTAATTACTTCAACAGTCATGTGATTCGGCAGCCATATTGTTTTAAAGGAAAAAAAACCTTCAAAAATCTTCTTCTCCGATGTAGCCACACAAATCAAGGCGAAACTTTACATGTATGACCGCCTATTCATGGGGAACAAAAGGTTCACACATATGATATCATAGATCACATGGTTGGCAGCCATATTTAATTTACCCCTCAAAAGAAGTCCTGGTAAGGGTCCGCAATCTGATTGCTCTTTTTCTTGTTAATTAATGTGACTTTCCCTTGGTGTGTAAATCATTCATCTTGCTCTACGCACTGTTATGGCTCCACCATGTTGGAGTGACAGAGTGTGCTCATTGTAATTGCATGCATTTCATTAAAGCAATGTATACTCACAGAAAGTACTTTCAATTTCTGCAACAAGCAATCTGCCGATTGCAGTCGATTGCCTGAAGCTGAATAATCTAACTGAAAGGGATGTGAAAAACGATCAAATTTAAAGGAGAGATTTTTTTCTGGCTTCGGCACAACGACTGTAAGCATATATCTGTTGCAGAAAAAAAAGTCCTCTCTCAGTTGCTGCGTTGCAGATGTCACATCAGTTCTATCTAGCCATGGGAATACTGAGGTTTACACTGGTATTTGCAGTAAATTTATGAGCAAGCAATCTTTCAGCAATTTAGTTTGTTGGGCTTTCGAAGCAGCAGAGGTTTTGAAGCCGTGGACTCGATACGCTGAGTTCTGTCATTTTTAATTGAATTGTCCTCTGTGATGAGCATTTGGCAGCGAGACGTTGCGCGGAGAGAACCAAAACTTTTGTGATCTGGATAAATTTCCATGCCCTGGTTGCTGGGTGCAAAGCAGATTTGCATGAACCGAGTCAAAACCATAAATGGTTGGGCGGGTGACTTGCTAAGGAGATCAAAGCAAGTTTGCCTTTCGCCATGCTGATCATTTATTCAAGGCCTTAGCAGATTTCATCAGCACTGTGTTCAAAGAGAATAACCCTAAAGGTATCATAGCAGTAACCACATCAAATTGCCTTGACTCCAAGGCTTTTAAACAAAGAAATATGAGTTAAATATATATTAAAGAAGGACAAAGACCATTTGACGGAAATCTCAGGTGCTCCACATTTCGTCGTGTTGCTGCACCTTCATTTTCACCGTTTGTTATTGTTGCGGTGTTTTGCCTGCCAGAATTTTTTTGTTAAAATTCAGTAACGGCGATTAGATTTATTATCTAAGGCAGTAATGGACACCGCCTGTCGTGATTTACTTAATAAGCTTCGACAGGAGGACTTTTGCCATTTTATTTTTCAGAATGATTCAATAAACAATGGCTCTGCTCCTTGATTTTAATAGCTTAGGTCTCGAAGGAGTGTCTCATGTTCTGGGCTGTTTGTGAAGTGGCGCACACAGTTGTATGATGGGGTTTATTAAGGAGATATTTTTTCGAGTTCAACGAATTAACTGAAGGATGGAAATGTTGAGTAACGCTTTCGGGCGACGTCGGTGGACCATTTGAAATCGGAGTTTTGGCACGACCTTGGACATCCTGTTAGCGGTGACCTACTGCACTCGAGCCGGGAGGCAGCAATAATGCAGGTACCGCATTGATCAGCACAATACTGGGTTACGTCTTATTATGGAAATTGGCAAGAAATAAATGAATGTCGTTCATTGCAGTGGAATAGCATTTTATACATGTTACCTGTTTCATTTAAGGAGATGGCCTGTGAAAATGTTAACTCCTTAAATGAACCATAAAGGCACCATTATGTCCTTAAATTAAGGAGGCACCATAATCATGTTCTACACACACTGTGCATACATTCTCTACTGATTTCAACGGAGCAGGAGATAATAGAATTGCACTATATTGTCTTTATAATTGTTTCTATGTGTATTGGATTGAGAGTTATGAGCTCAGCCTGCAGGTGGGCACCAATCTCAAAAGATTGCAGTTTGTACTACTGATGCAGTGTCTCCTGTAGGTCATCGCAATAAATTGTAAGTTGTTATTGTTATCTTGCCAAAACGAAGTTTTTGCAAGATCTGTTACTTGGTAAGTTTTTTTTTTTCCTTTTGTTTGTTTGTCTGTAATCATTGGATTTTTCACCTTTATATCACTCTGTAGAGCACAATTCCCATCGGAAACTCTTGTGGGTACACATAGTGTAGTATTATGACAATACCCTTCAGCACACATAAAGGCCAAGGTCAAATGTCAAGGTCACTTTGCGGTAAATCATGGAGGTCACCGAAACCCTTATTTTTTGAGTAATTTTAATCGAATCATCTCCAAACTTTATTGGAATGTAGTATATGGTCTGGCACTCAGCTGATTAGTTTTTGGTGGCGATTGGCCTTGACCTTCATGGTTTGCGCCTCAGGTCGAAATATTTTGACCCCAAGGTCAAATTTTCAAGTTTTAGGAACCATGTTGTGTAGTACCTCAAATTGAACACCTCAATGAGTGCTTTCTAGATATGTCAAGCTTGAGACATTATGACCTCATTTGGTGACGTTATGAGGCAAATGCATATTTTTCATGGTTACTCTGTAGAACGATTCTCATCGGAATCTCTCGTAGGCAGATATTCCTCAAGGAGTCGCTCCTGGTGGATAGCAGCTCTGTTCACCTCAGTGTGACCTTAAAGAAGTCACACGTGGTCACCTTTTGGCAAGATACGGGTCACCCTGCAGGTGACATTGGTTTATTTTCATTGTTGTGTTGCCCCGGTCAGTTCTGCTCGAACAGCCGATCGATCTCCCAGGAGCGACCCAGAGATCCCTCACATCTATGACGTGCTCTTGTTCAAGTGGTGCCAGGACCACGCAGTCTTCCATAATGTGTTCAGAAATTGTAAGTTGATCAAGCTGCTGGCGAATACTCACCTACGTATCGTTTAAGTCACTGTGGGATATTTAACGACCACCAGGTGATGCTAGCAGATAAGACACCTGGCTTAACGTCTATCCAAGTGGTGTCACACTTTGTAATGGAATGTCTTGCCTGAGAAGCACCAATCTGAGAGCTTATAGCCGGGTAAGGAATCAAACCCAGACTAAGTCCTAAAAAGAACTACTCCTGCTTGTGAAGGCTAATCTTGACCTGCACCTGTGGGCAGGTAGAACAATGAATGGATGAAATCAACAGGTCGTTGATTGAGGTGTGCTAACAGCAATGTGAAGCCAAAGTAAGCTGATATTTCAGGAGTTACCTTTAGTCGGAGCAAAAGAGGAACAGCTAACTCCCACAAAGGGTTAATGCCCAAAAGTCTGCTTTTTGCTTCCCACGGCAGTTAGCATAGCATAGCATAGCTGAATCGACGTTCTGTTGATTTTATCCATTAAATCCAAACAAGGTAAATCAAAATACCTCTCCAGCTGTAAATGCACTACCTCTGAACGCGACTTTCACAAAAAAAAATGACGTCACACCTGCAATTGAAGATTTCCTTTTTATATTCAGCAGATGGTCATTTTTCTTAAAATTAATTGTATAAAAGTTATTGCAAAATAAATATAACAATTAACTTTTGAATATTGTCGATTAAAAAAAAATTTCAGTCAAAATTCCTGAAACCAGTTGTGCTGTCTATAAGAAGACGTCTTGCAGTGATGGAGAAGATTTGACAGAAGGGTGCAATTTAATTTGAACAATTATCATCAGTGTTGTACAGTAGCTCATTGATTCCAGATGCAGGGGGTTCAGGCACTTTGAATCCCCCCTCCCTTGTCCTTCTCCCCCTCTCCTTCTCCCCCAGTTGGTCCATTCACCAACCACATGATATCCAAGCTGCCAGTGGAGGGAACATTATTAAAATACACTCAGCCACTGAAGACAAAGCCATCTCAATCCACAACGATAGACTCTTAATTAAGTCAATTTATGCAACACGTAATTAACAATTAGTGATGTGTACAACTGTACCAGGATATATTAAGTTAATGGAACAGTGAGGATCAGATAGAAAGGCAGTGAATAAACTCTCCTGGCGAGGACAAGCTCATTGTCTGCACTAAATACATGTTTCTTCCCCAAACCAAGATTTGATACTGGGTTTATTATGTCATTGTACTATCATGACATCACTTCCCTTCCAACCTTTTTTTATCACCATGCCCGTCCAGAAAATATAGATGAAATTAATAATTCGAGCATTTACTGAATGCTCCAGGAATTGATCAAATGTTGAGATTATCTACTATTAGGAGGTATCTATTTATGACATCTGCAAATATTATAGTACACATTTTGATGCCCTCTCTCCCACTTCTCTCTCTGTCTGAAACGTTATAGCATTTGGAATATGCCTGATTTATTCTTAAATGCCAAATATTACTTGTAAATTTTGACATTTTAATTTATTGTTAAATTGTTTCAGGCAAAACACAAAATATTTAAATAATTATATTGACGATCATGATTTTACATACTCAATAGCACCCCCCCGCCCCTCCTCCCCTCCTCCTATGTGCATCCCTCTCCCTTTATGAAATTATATATGGCCCCATGTCTGAAGATAACTAAAATAATATTTCGAAATAATTTTATAATCTCACACTGCAGACTTGTAAAGCATTTACACAAATGTCAATTGCTGCACTCATCCTCATCCTCATCCTCATTCTCATCCTCATCCTCAGCCGGTCGGCCAAGTCTAACATTCGAGCGAAGGTGATTTCCGCAAGAATTTGCAATTTGTTTCGGGTGTTGGCGACAACTCAACAACTCTTCACGAAAGACATTTTGGGATCTTTAGCGTCCATCAACCACCAGTGCTTAAGGAAGGGCCATCCGGTGTCACGTCTATCCAATGGAAGGCACACATGTTGATGCTTCTCCCTTCAAGGGTGAAAATTTATAGTTGGGTTGAGATTCCAGCCAAAGCTCGACAAACCAGCCAGCCCATAAGCAAGTCAAATGTACAGTATATGCTGGAAAATCTATGATCATATTCGATATTATTTGTCTGCTGATTGACAGTTTTCTTGAAAACAAGTTAATGTCTTCATTATTTAAGGAAATGAAACTGGAAGGACAATCAAAACTGTTTAGGTGTGATGGTGCTCATTGTTACAACTACTCGTTACAACAATTCCATTCACTTAGCATACAGATGCATGTGAAAAAAAAAAAATGCACGAGTAACAAATCACTGAATGAATGAATGAATGAAAGAATGAATAAAGTCAAGTGAAAATTGGTGATTAGGAATGGAAACTGATATTTCATCATCTCGTGCTCATCGACCTCTGAGCCAACAATCCACTCTTGGCTCAGAGGTCGATGAGCACGAGATGAGTTGCAATGAGAATGAATAAGGTGGCAAGAAAAATTAAAATGGACAAACATTCCTTGTTTGCCAAAACACATTGAAAACCGACACGTAGTGCTTACATGTACCAAACAGTAGTGATTGTAGATGTGCACTTATCCGTTTGATGGTTTCCCCATACTCGTACAACCAATCAAGGCCTGAGGCTCGGAATGTATCAGGAGTGGTGGCTGCATTACAGGACCGACTGCAAACCTGATTATTAACAGTGGTTTTTGCCAATCCCTCGACTACGTTCTGCCGACATTAAATTTGTTGGGTTTTTGAGACATCTCCGTATATGTTATTAGGAGGATGGAATTGCACTCATCTTTGTTCGGCTTGAAGAGAGAGAGAGAGGGAGAGAGAGTGGAGGTGACAGGACAAATTGTAGAGGAAGGGACAAAATGCTGTTGTTCAGTGAAGGTCATTGTGTTCAGTACTCTTTTGACATATAACAGGAAAGATGTTATTGAGCTGATGAATTCCCACAGGGTAATCGACTTTCAAATATGTTTTTGAGTCGGAGAGAAATCAGTACAAGTTGCTCGCCAAAGAGGGATGATATAGGTAATCTTGCTCTTAGCGATTTCACTGAGTGAGGAAGAAGTCAATGCAAATTGATTCTGAAGAGGTGTTATTGTGGGAGGTCAGAAAAGATTACCTGTGCAACAGGTTAGTGCAGAGGCAGCACACTTACCTTTGAGTTGCTTGATCTGGGTTCAATTCCTGACATGTCAGACATCAGAAAGTGCGCTGCCCCTCACAGGGATGTTCACTTGGGAGAACAGCCTCAGGAAGACAGTCCTACAAATGTCAGAAAACAGGAACAAAAGAGTGGAGATGGGTGTAAGGCCTGGGAGCTGGAGAGGATCATGGGGCTCAGAGAGAGAGAGAGAGAGTGGAAGGAGCGAGGCTCCAGGAGAGGTAGTGACAAAATGGAGGCTTCTGGCATGTCTGTGATAGTGTGATGGGAGAGCAACAGGTCTTCTGCTTCATCCTCATCATGGTGGATGCCCACAATGTTGAGTTTGAAAAATAATTTTTATGACATGAGATAAATATTTTCATCTTACTGAAGTCATTCCCAAAGCACTGAGCAGTTTGACTGTGTGGCACGGAGCATAATCCTGTTGGGAAAAATATAGTTTACAGCTAATTCAATGTGATCCCGGATCGTTGGATTTTATTGTTGTTTAAGCACTTGGATAGCCCCGGGCTTTCGCCTTTTTGCCAGGCGAAAAGCAAAGATGGCCAATACCATGTCTGCAAATGCACCTTTATATTATTTCATCCCTGCTTACGTTAAACCATACCCAATCACGTATCCAGGGTGCAAATACAATATTCTCCAGTTTGTCACAAAATGACTCACTGCATGTCTGATGCATCAACGTTGAGGTTCGATTTGTCTGAGAACATTCTGCATGCTCCAGAGTCCATTGCAGGTGTGCCGTCCTCATTCTTTCTTTCAGAAGTGGCTCTTTTTGAGGCCCATGGGCAAGGACATCCCCATCCATAATTTAATTCTGGACAGGACTGCTATTCACAGTCACCTCCAGAATGATCCTCTTTGGTCCACTTCAGATGGATTGATGATCCCGATCTGTCTCTGGGGCAATGGCGCTTCGACATTCATTCATTCTTTTTAACTTCTCAAACATGATTTTGTCTGGCTCGGTCCTTTTGTGGCTTCAGACTGCCATGTTCCTCATCCTTCCACAGTTTACTGGATACATTTAACTTTTGATGCAATTTGTCTCTTAGTCCGTCTCTCGTCACTCAGAGAAACGATTACAGCTTTATCCCACGGTGTCAAATCCAATTGATTGCTCATTGACGAAGCACGCAGGTAACTAGTGCAGGTGGTGATTGGTAACTTTTTTAATTGGAAGAGCACCTTGAAAGATTTCTCGTGTTTGTGAAAGATTAATACAAAATACTTTGGCTATATCGAATTAGCCAACATCTAGTTTGGACAAAATGCGGTGCAAAAAAAATGCATGGGGTATATTGGGACATCTATTTTTGCCCATCTATAATTAAGACGTCACAATGCACCCATGTCCAAATGCTCCAATGATTCCCCCCCCTCACCATGTGTGTGTGAATGTGTGTCTGTCATTCGACTGAAGGTAGGCACGGCATGAATTTGGGATTTAGCCAGAGTGCCGGCGATAACTCACCTCTCTTTGCGAAGGACGCAGTTGGATATTTAATGTCCACCAATTCGAACAGTGCTAACAGAGGAGACGCCAAGTTTAACATCCATTTGATGGACAGTACACGTATTGATGAATCACTCTGCCTGTAAAATATCGGCATGCCAGTTTATAGCTGGGTCGGGATTCAAACCCAGGTAAGACAGCTCAGAGGTGAGTGTGCAGCCAAAACACACCCACACAGATCTCGAGATAACCAGTGATTTTGGCTTAAATAATGCAGAAATGAAGAAAATGACCAAATACCAGGACCTTAAAAACGAGATGAAGAGATCTTGGAAGTTGAAGAGCATCAGATTTGCACCACCAGTGATAACTGGAGCAACAGGAATAATAAAGAAGGACCTCACTGAGATTTTGAAAATCATCCTCGGGAATATTACCACAAACGAACGACAACTGGAGGAAGTCCGGGGTTCGGTGACTATCCTGAAAAGAGCCCTTGGAACAAATCTCTGAGAACAACAAAGTTGAACACCTTGGTCCATGAACTGTGATCCATTCCTGAAGCGGAGGTGGATACTCTGAGTCCTGGGAGGACTTCGTTCCATCACCTCAAACCCACAAATTGAGAAAACCTAGGATATACACACATATATGATGTACAGGGTGTTCCAAAAAGACCCGGACAAATTTGGTTATCCATATATTTTGAACCACAAATTATAAAACGATATCCTTTAGTTTATGTGATACAGAAACTCATGCAGTTTTGTGCAGATCATTAATGCACTTCAACGTGAGCTCCATTTGTTGCGTGCAGGACATCAAGGCAGTACACAAGTTCTTGCCATGTCGGCTCAGCATGTTTGCGTCCACCAGTGTGCAAGCAGCTGTGATCCAAGAACGAAGATCCTGTAGGTTTGTCACCTTGGTGTTGTCGACATCTTCTTTGACAAACCCCGACAGAAAAAAATATCAAGGGGGGTTATGTTTGATGATTGTGGGGGTCAGGCAGTTGGTCCATCTCAGCCAATCCAGCGATCTGGAAATTGTTCATTCAGGACAACTCAAATGATGAAGGCCCAATGAGGGGGAGTGCCATCCTGTTGAAAAATGATATCAGGTTGCAGGTCTTCAATCTCTGGGAAGGCAAATCCTTCCAACATGTTCATGTAAATTGTTGAGGTCACTGGATCCTTCGCAAAGAAAAACGGACCACCATGTGGTCATGGAGAAGACCACACAACAGATTGATCTTTCGACTATCACGTACGTGTTCAATGATCACATGACGGTTTTCAGAGCCCCTTATCTTCACATTGTGCTGGTTGACCTTCCCCGATACAGGAAAGCAAGCTTCTTCTATGAGCATGACCTTTTTCAGGTAATCTTCATTGTCCTCTCTGCGACTGGGCATTTCCAAGGCAAACGTCTTGCATTTGGGACCATCATTTGGTTTGAGTTCCTGCAGAATCTGCACCTTATCGGCATAAAGCTTCAGTCTTTTATGCAAAATCTTGTGTTCAGTGGTGGTTGGTACTCCCAGTTCTTTGGATGTGCATCAAGTTAATTTTCTGGGACTTTGTTGAAATGATTCACACACTCGTTCAACGTCTGCCACACTTGTGCTTGGTTGACCAGTACTTTTCTGTTTCTGACAACTTTCAGTCTCCTTAAAACTCTTGTACCACTCTCTGATACTCGTCCAGGATGGCGGATTCCTTCCATAACCTTGCAAGGAGATTGCACTGAACTTGCGCGTCGGATCTCGTCTCGATAAACCATTCGACGCACTGAGATTTCTTCTGTGGAGTCGCAATTTCGTTTTGCAGTTCACCACCAGACCTGAAAGTAAATAAAACGTTGAGTTTCTGTATCATATAAAACAAAGGGTATCATTGTATCATTTATGGTATTCAATATATGAACAACCAAAGTTGTCCAGGTCTTTTTGGAACACCCTGTATTTTCGGTGCACTTTTAATATGTTGTTTTTCTTTTGTTGTGTTTTGTTGTCCTCTTCACATGAATATTTTAAAACAGCCATTTTTATCCCCATATCTTATGCTGAAAATTAACTTATGTTGCATACTGAGTTGCACTTATATTTTCCAACTTACTTGCACAAGGAGCACGTGCTTCTGAAATTAAAGTACACGTACTATGTATCCGTATCCTTACAATATAATTCACGGACAGGTGTTTGTGTGTTTGTTTGTTTGTTTGTCACGCTCCCACTCCCACAGTTCTGGGACAATTTCAACCAGACTTGTTACGTAGAATCAGCACAATCCCAATTAATGTATAGGGGTGTTTTTTATTTTATTTGCCAGTGGTCTTTGGAGAGGTCGGGTGGGATGCAAATTCTCGATGTAAATGTGTATCTTGTAGCACCGCCTCCAGGTGGGGGAGGGTATTCCAAGTCTTCACTCTACTATTTATTTAATAAACTTCCACTTATTGTGGTGGCATGATTTCATTCGTTCAAATGGCTATGATGAACGGTGCATCACCACTGCTACCGAGTTTGGGGGTACCACTGATGCAATGCCCTTATTTATAGTTCACTGGTCCTCATTTCGCCGACCACGGAAGGATGACAGACTGAGTTAACCCCACCTGGTGTTAATTCAGCATCCAACGGAACTCAAACTCGGACCCTAAGATCCCAAGCAAGCCACCATAGCTGCTTAGACAACAACAGGCTTCTCTTTTCTGGACAGAACAGTGTTGTTGTCCCCACGTTTTCCATTGCAGTAAAGGTGTTTTAAATTATAAGCAGTAGATATGTTTTTTGCTTCATGCACATAACCCAGGTTGTTGTTTTTTTTGCATATACAGAGCTGCCAGTTGCCAATACACCGCCCAAATAAAGGTATGGATCAGAAGAACATGTTGCATGCTTGGTACATGATCGCCCTTAGGGCAGGTACTCTGCTAGTAGTTATAATTTTCAAAATTTGCATGAGTGTGGATCATTTTCTCCAGTGTTGGTTGACATTAATCGTGTTGTAGCTTGCTGGAACACAGTTTATTTCAGGTTTTGCCAAGTTTCTTTGTTTGTAACAGCATTTCTTGCTGTCACTTCAAATTTCCTAAGTATGATATGAATTGGCAACCTCAAGCCCAGCACCTGGATGACAACCTTTGGTTCCATTTTGATCTATTTCATGACTGCAGACACATTTGTGGCCTTATTGTCGTTTTATGACTTTCCTCAGGTCTTCCCTCTGTCTCAGTCCCACAAGGTTGCTCACCTTTATAGAATGTTACCCTTGATGTTACTCACTCCTCATTAAAATGTGTTTTTATAAGACCAAATATTTTGCTTCAAAGTTAAGTACATGTGTTTCAGCTTTAAATAAGATGTTTTATTTTTAGCTAAAGATTTCAACTAGAAATGGTCTTCCAAAATTATGGTTGATGTCAATCTTTATTAAGTGGCATGATCATCTGTATTCACTGCCCGTTTTAGGGGAAATTATCTGTAGATCTCTCCGTAAACCGGTCTCTGTAGATCTCTATTTCTCAATGTTTTTGTTCCTATTGAGTGTTTTTAATTTACTTTCCTTTTGGTCTGACAAGTCAAGAGTTATTGTTGATAGTCTTTTTGGCTTCTCTCATTATATGACAGCAAAATTACTTCCGTTACCAAAGGTGGACGGAGGTGATGTTTTCACCCCTGTTTGTCTGTGAGCATGTTATTTCAAAATGTTGTGGATGGATTCGGACAAAACTTGGTGTCCAGGTTGGGTTGGTGACAAGGATGAATTGATTTGATATTGGTGAAGATCCGGATGCGGATCCTGCTTATAAATGGGATACAAACATAAACTGCTCAGCCTGGCAGAGGTATGCGCTTTGCCAAGTGCCGTTCTCGTTTCGAGACTGTATCTTTGGCCACAACCGATTCTTTCCCTCATTCTGTGTCCTTCATGTTCTCAAATGACCTTGGCTTTGTACAGATTTTCTTAACAGCGACAATTTCTTAACTACTGTTTTTGTCAGCATTAATTTCCAACACCAACAACGATTTGTGCCATTTTTGCAACTCATATTTCCCTATCATTGGTGTAGGAGTGGTGCGGAAATCGTTGGGATGTAACATCTCAAAGAGTGGCAGTGCATTTTTATTTCAATCCAGCGAGCTGCCCAGATGGCAGCATATGCCATCTGACAATTGTAGCTCAATATGCTACCCCGCTGGCATTGGTAAACTCCTCTGGCACTGCGGGTACTCTTGAAGTTTCCGCTGCCTCTTGTATTCTGCTCCTATAATGAATATGGAGGTGGGAAATGTAGGTGGGGGGAGGAGGAAGGAATCATGAGTTATTGGATTGCCGTTGTGTGTACTGTGCCTTCAAGTATCAGAAGAGGGTATGTACCTTAGGTCAAAGCTTTTTATTTTTGTTTTCCATAACTGGCCAAACATAATTTGTCATTCGATCTGATGAGATTCGATGAGATATACATGAAATCTCTGTGAGGCTTTGGCATCAAATGTTGGACGGATTGTAAGGGGGAGTGTAAGATAGGGATGCGATGTCCCAGGCAGAAAAGGTGGGGGTAAAAAATCAACCACCCCTTCCCTACCTCACCCATATGTCACTTCTTCAGTCCTGGCTATATGTTCAGCATCTTGAACATCTGCAGCGGAGGCCTCTCTGGCTCATGGTTTAATTAACGGGCAATTTCAAAGGAAAAATTTTAAGCATATGAAAGAAAATGAGTGAAAATAATGTAAACGTGTGGGCGGGGTGAGGGAGGGTGGGGGGGGATCTTGTCCCATCTTTTTTTCCAATGACCTTTTTCCCCACCCTATTCCAGAAAAGGGGAGCTATGATTTGGACAGAATGTAGAGACTTCAAAAGGTTTCCTCGTATCGCTAATTCACTTTTTGCACTTACGGTCGGCTGGAGGAAATCTTGTGGGATTTCTATGGCAGCCTTGCAGGGCAATGAGAAGACATTTAGCTTGCACACCACTTCAGCAGCTTTCCCTGATAAGGCCTCACCTGAGAGCATGAATTCACAACTCAAATGGCTTGAAAAACGATAACATGCTGGACCACTTTGAATGAAGTTTTCCACTTGTCATGTCGTTTTATGGCTAACGGTATAACCTAGATGTATGTACACTCGCCTCTTAGCTGTCTCGCCTAGTTATATCATCCTGGTGGCTTGAAGTCAGGACGAGGCATTAATGTGTGTGCTGTCTTCCGGATGGACGTTAAACTGGGCGTCCCGTTTGCCAGAATTAGTTGGTGGACATTAAAGATCTCATTGTGTCCTTGGCATATAGTGGCAGAGCTATTATTGCAATCCTGGCTCAGTTCCAAATTCCTGTCCTGATTGTCACTGATAAGGCAATGGCAATCCGCCCAGTGTTATCCTCACTGTGAGTGGCTTCGGCAGCACTGAATCTGCCTCCGGGCAGAATTCCAGAGTTATTCTTCATGTCGCCTTAATTATGCTGTCAGCATTTCAAAACTTTTTTTTTTTATAACCGCAATCATCTGTGATGTGTTTGCATCTTTTTGTTAATTTCTAAGAAATAATAATAAAAATGAAAGCTTTAAGGAAAAATTGTTTTTTGCATTGAAATTGTTGGGAGGTTAGAATACGAATGTCCAGTTTTGAACATTTTCGAAGTCGAAGATTTTACACTGCGGGTACCGATTCCAGCATGGGGTCATTTACAAAGGGATTCGTTCAAAGATGCACAACCAAGCAAAGAATAGAAATGTAAATATAATTGGTAACACCTTTTATCACTGGTAGTATCATCATGCAGATGAAAACCGTCAAAAGGATAAAATGTGTTAAAAGGCTAACAGCTTGATTGTTATTTAATTGTCAGACTCAAAAACGGTATTTATGAAAAAATTTATAAATTTTTTATATTTATATTTATAAATATTTATTTATATATATAAATATATATAAATATTTTTTGGGATATAATTTATCCCATATTTATAAATTATATATACATATTTATAAAACATGTACATATTTATAAATATAAATACAGATAAAACGGTATTTATAAAAAAAAAATACCCTTGCATGAAAAACAAGAAGTGAGGTTAAGCAATCGGTTCACTTCTGTCCGTCTGTCCACAAACATCAGTTTATGATCGAGGAACAACTTGTTTAAATTGAAAGTTATATTTTGAACACGAATCGAAAATGAACCTGCAGTTTAGCAGAGCTTTGGCTCTGAAGTTGACCCGATCGCACATGCGTAGAGATGAGTGTGATAATTTTTTTTACTCTTTCTTGCCTGTCTGGCAGTCGAACGAAATTGAAAATCATTCCAAACAGGAAACTTACTGTTTTTAAGCAGGTCATAAAGGACACTAACGACAGGCACGTATAACTAGTGTAACGTGTTAGATAGGGTGGTGTGATAGCCACTGCGTCAATGGCGGTAAACTCCAGAATTGATTTATTTATACAGCTTTTTCATAATGTTCATTTTATTTAAATTTCATTAGATACTTGAAGACTGTAGAACTGAAATCACCTTCTTATCGTTTCAAAAAAAATCTTCAGTTTTGCGGTGCTGTTCATGGGCGTGGTGTTTAAAACTCCATCAGCAGTTAAATTTCTGGAATTTTTTTTCACTTTGTGTAAAAACCGTTATTCTATTTCAATTGAATTACATATTTGAACACTGCACAGGGTAAGGTGTTCGATGAACTCTGTAGTTGTACAATATGCACCACGTGCATGCATGCGTTTGACAGTTGGCCTCGATGATGGATGGGTAGTACACTTACCTTTGAGCGGTCTAGCCTGTGTTTGATTCTTGACCTGACCATAAACTATCGGATTGGTGCTTCGTCGGCATGGCAGTTAGATAGACGTTAAACTGGGTGTCCCATCCGCTAGCATTAAGATCGCATGGTGTCTTTCAGTAAGAGTAGGTGATCAAGTTATCACCGGCACATTCAACAAATTACAAATTCTTGCCCAAATCACTTTCAGTCGAATGCCAAGCTCGCTCAACCATGTTGTGAATGACTTCCAACAAAAACTTTCTCTGGCTGATCCCGCAGGGTGCGAGTAAATTGGGTCATTAAAAGAAGACAAAGTAGTGGTAGCACTAGTATTTGTAGTGGTAGTCATCGACATATCCGTATGCATTAAATGTAGTACCTATTAGTAAGAAAAAATACATTATTGATGTTATTTCTGCAACAGATACAGCAATATCAGTCAATTTTTGGACGAAATGTGAAAAATCATTAACTGAGACATTCAATTCCAATGCAAAAAGAAGAAAAATTTAGATTAAAAATGACCCATTTTATCCTCGAGTGTGGAGTGTCAACGCTTCACTTTCACCTTCGTTTGACGCATGATTCCTCCATTAAGATTAATACAAGACACCGCAAGATGGCAAAGCAGGAGAAATGGTGGAAGAAGGGCCTCGGTGATTCCAGTGTTTTGTTTGCTTGTTTGGGTGTGGCACGACATGAGTCAAACGAAACCATGTCTGTGCGCAGTTGAAAATAATTTTCACTATCAAGGAGAAAATGTTCCTTACTGATCACGTGATTGAGTGATGTTCCACTTTATGTGAATTATATGGCCCGAAGTAGAAAAAATAAACTGTAAACCCCCATATTTCAGTTCACTGTCGGACAAAGACTTCCAATAACTCATGCTGAGGATTCTTGGGCACACTCGCCATGCTTTCCAAGTGTGGGTTTGCACGAGTGAGTAGCCGTGGGAATCAAATCCATTCCAGTTAGCCGAGAAAGAAGGACTTGAGTGGACAATGGATAAATCAACGCAACAGTATATGGGATTAATAACCTGGGTCCAAGCATCATTAGCGAAGTGCTCAGATGGGAACGACAAACTGGCCGACTCTAATTATAGTAGAAAATATAAAAATACTGGATTTTATGTCTTTATGAATTGTACCATTTGTGGTGGGTAACAATTTTTTCATCGATTTTTCGTTCTTTTCTTTAATCCAAACACAGTCGGGTTTTGTTCATTATAAAATACATTCATAACAAAAAATGGGATTGTTACGTTGGCTTCGTGAGATAATGCCAAGGTTTTATAAAATGCATATTGTGCTGGGAAGAAAAGGTAACGAGGGGAAAATCTTTTTAAAGTACATATTAGAAAAATAGGACCGCGTGTCCTGAAGCTCACCTGAATCAGGAGCAACAGTAACTCGATTATTGTCAGGTCAGGTCAGGCCAGATTAGATCTGCGACTTGCAACAGGAACCATGTAAACCTGTGTTAACCTGATTCATGGTCGGGTTGTCGGTGACTAAACCATCTCCCCCACCTGGTTTCCTGGTGAGGAGGGTGTTTGGATATGGACACCCAGTAGGATTAAATGCAAAACCTGTCAAAGGGCGGAGGAGCTCCTTGTGAGCCAACAACCATCCATATATAGTGCCCAACTGTGTTTGCGGATGTCCTCCTGCAGCTTGGTTACTTTTTCAAGGAAGTTAGTTGCAAGATTTGCACTCCAGCTACCATAAAACACTTCACTCCAGAAAACACAAGAAAAACGCAAAGAAAATTGAAAACCCACTCCGTGGGAGTACCTCCTGTGCAGCTGCCCTCTGCAGTGCAGCTCACAAGATGACGGCATCGGAGCAAAGCCTTCGGAACCCCCACTTTTTGACGATAGAAGGAAAACCACGGGTAACCTTCCTGGGTCAGATTGTGGTGGTGTGTCAGGGTGGTGCCGAGGTGTCTTCCACCAGACAGTGGTCTCCTTTGGATAACCTGAGGCGGTCCCTTCAGGTGGGTGCCTGGAATATCCTCTCCCTGAGAGAGGATGATCATCTCTCTCTCTCTCTCTCTCTCTCTCTCTCTCTCTCTCTCTCTCTCTCTCTCTCTCTCTCTCTCTCTCTCTCTCTCTCTTTCTCTCTCTGTTATCATCTGGGCTCAAGTGCTTGGACATCAGTATTGCAACACTCTCTGAGGTTCGGAGACTGGATAGTGGTGAGATCATGGCAGGTGGTTACACCTACTATTGGTCTGGTCGCTCTGATGGTTACCATGCCCAAGGAGTTGCTGTAGCTGTGTCCAATAAGCTGACCCCAATGATAATTGAGGTAACACCGGTCAACGAGCGTATTATGAGACTGAGGATTCGTCACTCCTTAGGTGTCATTTCCCTGGTCTCTGTCTATGCTCCGACTGAGGCGAGTGATCTCACCGTGAAGGACACATTCTACGCCACGCTCGAGTCTGTGGTTCAGCAGTGTCCCTGGCGAGATATTCTTCTCGTCTTGGGGGATTTCAATGCATCGATTGGAACTGATAGGAATGGTTATGAGACGTGTGTTGGTCCCCATGGGTTTGAAACTGTGAACTGGAATAGCACTAAGTTCCTCGACTTTGCAAGAAGTCATGGACTGAGGGTGACTGGTTCATGGTTTCAGCGCCCACAAGCTCATCGCTGGACTTGGTATTCCAATGCTGGTGGTGTGGCAAAGGAGATCGACCATGTGCTTGTTGATGGTCACTGGAGGATGTTCCAGAACTGCAGGGTCAACTGGAGTGCTCAGTTCCTCAATACCGACAACAGGCTTGTGGTAGCAAATCTGAAGTTGCAGCTTAAATCTGGGAGAATGGGAGCATCACAGCCAAGGCTGGATGTTAGCAAGCTCAAAAAAGAGAGGGAAGCTGAGGAGTTTGTGAACAGGCTGAGTTGGGATTTAGGCTGTCTTGGTGCTTTGGTGAATCTTGAAGAGTTGGGGATGCCTTCAAGACCACCATCCTTGATGTTGCCAGTGGAAGTCTTGGAACTCACCATCAGGCAAAGAAGAATTTTATCTCTCAAGGAACACTGGATACCATTGGCCAGAGCCACAGGGCCTGACTTAATGGCAGAGCTGAGCTGTTCATGGAGTTGAGGCATAAAACTGGATGTGCGCTGAGGGTGGACAAAGAAACCTATGTGCGAGGAATCTGTGAGGGGGTGGAGCATCACCTGTGGTCAAGTGATTATCGTCCTGCTTGCAGGGGAGTTAGCAAATTGCATTCCTCCGAGGCAATCCCTCGATGTACTGCAATTTGAGCAGAGAGAGGTGGGTTCTTTATGGAGGAGTTCAAAGTGAAAGCCCGCTGGGCCGGTTACTTTGAGCGGCTGTACCAGGCTGATTCACCAGCTGTTGATTTGGATGTCAGACATGTTGCTCACCCTCTAATCAACTATGACCCACATTCATTTGTGGAAACGCAGGCTGTGGTGAACCAGATGAAACAGGTTAAAGCTCCAGGGATCTGTGGTATCCATGTTGTAATTCTCAAGGCTGGTGGAAATGCTGCACTCGTGTCATTGCATGCAGTTCTGTGCTCTGCCTGGAACACAGGCATCATCCCAACTGATTGCAAGAGGGGCCTTGTTCTCTCTCTCTCTGGAAAGGGAAGGGTGATCACCAGGACTGCAACAACTACTGAAGGGTGACGCTGCTCTCAGGGCCGGGCAAAGTCTTTACTGAGATAATTCTTGATAGGGTTCGCCACCATCTGCTTGAGCACCACAGCCCAGAGCAGTCAGGCTTTACACCAAAGAGGTCAACGATTGACCGTATCCTTGCCCTTTGGTTCCTCACAGAATGCAGATGAGAGTTTTGGCAGGGGCTGCTTGCAGCCTATGTTGATCCCTGCAAAGCGTTCGATTCAGTGAATCAGGATGCCCTCTGGAGGATTTTCAGTCCTCGTGGGGTGCCACCAAAATTGATCCATCTGATGCCTGAACTATACTCTGGTACTCAGAGTGCTGTGAGATGTTGTAATACCATCTCCAACTTATTTCCTGTTGTTACAGGAGTTTGTCAGTGGTGTGTGCTCGCCCCCACACTTTTCAGCACTTGTATGAACTGGATTCTGGGGAGGATGTCAGAGATCTCAATCTGCAGTACATTGTTTGGGAATGTCAAGGTCTCTGACCTTGATTTTGCTAATGATGAAGTCACATTTGTGGAGACTCTGGATATCCTTTTGGAGGCCCTCAATGTGCTGAATGAGTCACTGGGATTAATCGTTTCCTGGGTCAGAACAAAGATCCAGGCTTACAATGACGTATTGGATGTTGCTATCTTGTCTGTACCTGTTTGTGGTGAGGATGTTGAGGTCACTGAGAGATTCACTTACCTTGGCAGTGATATTCATGTTTCTGCTGGCTGTGAGCCAGAGGTCAATAGATGTTTGGGTTGGGCCTGGGGAGTCATGTATTCACTGGATCATGGGGTGTGGTGCTGTCAGTACCTGTGCAGGAGGATGAAAGTCCGAATCATCAGGTCCTTGGTGCTCCTCGTCTTGCTCTATGGACATGAGACTTGGACTTAGACCAGGGATCTGAGATGGAGACGTAAATTATTTTGGTACCGAGTCTCTTTGGAGAATCTTTGGCAATCACTGGTCAGACTTTGTGTCTGATGAGCGATGGCTGAGAGAGACTCAAATGAGATTTGTTACCTATATAGTCTGTGAGCATCGGCTGCGGCTGTATGGACATGTGTCTCATTTTCCTGATGCTGATCCGGCTCACCAGAATCTCTCAGTGAGGGAGCCTGATGAGTGGAAGGGGCTTATGGGCTGACCACGTGCCTCCTGGTTGCAACAGGTTGATCAGCATCTCAAGGAGATGGAGATGGGCCAGTCATCTGCCTTGGAGGATGGCCAGATGGAGGCTCCTGGAGTACCGGTGGAAAGTGGACACAGCTACGTGCTGTTCCGTCGCATGCTCCCATACCTGACCTAAGTTATTCAAACCCCCCACACAACCCCTTAAACCCTGTTGTTTTTATGCCATGAACAAACTTTGTTTCATCACTGGTGATGAAAGTTGTGGTCAAGTTTCATCAAAATCGTGTGTTTGGTTCAAGCGATAATGACTGAAGTGTTTGCAGACTCACTGACTGACTGACTCACTCACCTACGGACACTGCTCGATCACATAAGCTCACCTGATTAAAATCCAAATGAGATAAAAACGAAAGCAAAATTATAGTTGATCAAGGCGAATACTGTACATCAATATTAATTGTAATATTAATTTCAGCCGATACCCTTTGACTGAGCTTCGGGGTGACTATGACGAATCGAGAAATGTTTTAGGACTGGAACCAATCCTGAACAGGTCAACACTCCGATAAAGGTATATCGGAAGGTGTCATAATTTGATCATATTCCTTCCTGTTGTTCTGTCAGCCATGCTTAAGAGACAACTCGTGGTTAAATTGGGTTAAGATTGAGCTGTTGTCTCATCAACCCTTTTATCAGTGATTGGGTAACTACATCAACAGATTAAGATTAGGGCTCAAGGAAGAGCTGGGTGAAAGAGGCTAAGAAAGTGCAGAGGGTGTACATGATGAGAAAATAATTAAATTTTCCTCTCCTCCGAGCATGTTAATGATTTTATTTTATTTTTTCTGTGTAAACAAATGTGTGACCAACAAACGTCATATGGCATCCACTACTCAATAAATATTTGACTGCCTTCATTCGGTCATATGGCCAATCTTTCGAGTGATGAAATCTTCAAGAGTCCATTGCATCAAATGGTTATGCATTGTCCTCCAACATATGGCTTCCTTTGTCTGTTAGCGTTATGGCATTGCTACTGACTGTATGACGTGCTTGATGTACTGTTATTAGGATGCCGGATTGTCCTGTAAAAGCAGCAATTTCTGAGCTGGATATATGCTCGTAACTAAACAATCTTGCACCCCGATTCCAGGCGTCGCTCTGGCAAGCACGGCATTGCCTGGCCTCTATGATTGGAAAAGCTCCCTATCCATATCCGACCAACATTTCAACCCGGACATAACCAGAATTCACTTAACATGAAAGGCATAAAGATCACATTTTGATTCAGCACTACAATCTTGTAAGCAATTTGACCAAGGGAGAGAGGAAATAAGAGAGGAGCGTATGGTATGCTCGTGTGTGTCCATTGCAGCAAATGTTTATATATGATCATTAGTGAAGTCCATTGGCTCACGTTGGCCTACCATTCAGTGAGCAGCTTGTACAATAGTGAAATGGGTTCTCATAAGCATTGCGATAGCACTGACTTCAAAATCTGTCGTTATTTTGTTTAATCTTGAATGCACAGGCTGGATCTTGGTACCATCTTGTTCCCATTAGTCTCAACATCGACAATATCTTTATATCACACATAGTCTGCCAAATGATGAACTGCAGAGAATCCCATCCTTCCATATCAATGGTTTCAATAGTGTAGGTTTTCTGCAAAGATGTGGCTTAATTCCAATTCCGACAAGTTTATTTGCACTAATACTCATGTTGCAATGATACATCTCACCGAGGACGTAACGACCATCTTCTAACTTCAGGTGATACCTTATGTGACCTTTATGGCGACTGAATCATCTCTGATGGATATATCGCTGAGATTTACTTGTAGAGGGACGTCTTTATGGAATGCATGTTCTGTGTTCTTCGGGTTTTCATCATTAAAAATTGGTGAAACAGAGCAGCCCAAAAGCATGTGAAATGTTAAACAGGTGCGGATGAACGTGTGCAAAGCGAGACCACAAAAAGTCTGCTGCAAATGAGAAAGTGACGACAGTTAAATGAGCATCTGCAGAGCAGAGAGTTGTAGAGATCTACCGAGTTACCTTCAGAAAGAGAGCCACTGCAGATAATGACACCAGCCATCTTGATTTGCCTTGCATTCAGTTCATCATCAACATTTTATGGTCCTGGTTTCTTGAACACCTTGCTGACAAATCCAGTGGCATTGTCACCGTCCAATGATGGATAACGTGATATTGAGCTATGTTCGACCAACTCTCCATCTCTCCGACGCCATTGCATTTCAAGTCTATTAAACCGACCGACTCATTAAACCGATCGACTAATAGCTTTTGAATATGCATTATTTAAATGTTGATAATGATTGCCTCGGTACATTTTCAATTACCCATAAATGAGATTTGAAGGGATTCTGCACCCACCATTGCTCTAACAGATTATTTGCCGACGGTTAATGGACCGTATAGAATAGGGAGGACCGTGGCTCAAATCCCGCCGTTTGGGCAATACTTACAAACCGACGGGGCGTTGATTCGCGGGGAATCGGAGCAACAACTGCGGAAAATGAAAATTAAGCTTTCCAAAATATTCAGACGAATTGTTGTCGGCTAATGTTGCGTGTGTGTCTGGTTCAACACTAAAATTGGACCATGTGATGCATGCAAAGAGCCATGTGTTTTCTCCGCAGGTATCTCACCCCATATGCTGGAAGAAAAAAAAATAATTAGTGATTAATTGTCCAAACAGTAATTTTATACTTGCTCCAGAGATAAAAAAAAAAATCCATAAAAATGCTTGATATTCCAATGGTCTAATTACTTTTTCTCACTGCACTAGCGCGAAGTACGTTCCATTGTCCGAATCATTGAAGTAAGGTGTGTAATTTTTCCTTTCAAACGATCATCCAATTGCACTTTGTAAGCCCGAGTGAAGGAATTCAAGTCTTTCATTTGCCCCGTGGCTGGTCATCGGAACATCAACAAAGCCATTGCCAAGCCCTGGATGTCACGTGGGAAAAGCAGCCTCTGATACCTCCAGGTTATGGGGATGATTGACTTAGTGGTGCAGACCTCTTCGCATTTCTCTTTGTGCCTTTCATGTGATTTTAGGCTTTTCTTTGATGCTGGGTGTCTTACAATCGGGAGCGATGTCTTCACGAGCCTTGTTCAAGGATGACAGATTGATTTTCACACGAGCGTTCGTTATTACTCCCTTGGTGGAACTTTTATTGATGGGAAAGTAAGCCACCTGTAATACCTGATTTCAATGTTGGCACCTGCCAATGATGAATAGTTCACAATTACTTGTTCCTTTCTACTCTGGTCAGTATGCTACAAGTGGATTCTGCAAACAAGTCCAGTGAAAATATGGATAATAATTTTTTTATAGAAAATCGTCTTTGTTTGCAGAAATACCTCTCAATCCTTGGGTTTAGAGAACCCGCAGCTCCTTGAGTAAATTCCCACACACGACTAAAATCGAGCACCCTGTCATTTAAGAAAGATTGAAATGTTTCGAAATTCATCTGACTACCATTCAGTGATGATGTTGTCATCATGGAAAAACTTGCTTAAACAGCATAACCTTTTGACCCGTTTCAAGCCACTACCCGGGTGTATGACAACAACGATCCTATGGCTCAGTTGTCAGCCTGTGATATCTGAGTGTAATGGACAAACAACAATATTGGCAGGCAAAAAATTGTGGATTTACTTGTGGTTTCTGGAACGCTGTGACCGATATGACTATACTGTGAAAAACTCTAATATCGACTTGAATGGGGGGATGGTATGAAGCGCTCCGAGTGCCTCCGTACGTGGTGTCTTACTTTCTGCAGCACCTGAGAGGCATCTGAATCTGATTTAACATGAATCTATGCAGATCAGAAACCTTGTTCTGACAGCTTGCTGGTAATCACGTTACCAAGCGAGTTGTATTTCTGGGAATGTGACATTCATCGAGGGTCTTGGAGCTCAAGTTATCTCTAGATCTCACAATCGCCATGCCGGAGGGAATTGGAGAGGGGTCCTTTAGTTTGCTACTCCATGGTGATATTTACCCTTTTTATCGTTTCATTCCAGCTCTGAGTTGCCCTTTCTCTGTAAGAGCTGCTCAAATTAAACTATCCTGCTTTCCCATTATCTTACCATCGCAGCTTGATGCTTGCTTCCTCAGATATTAAGATTTTGCCCCAGAGTGACCTCATCACCTTTAGTCACCCGACATCTCTTGCGGGAGCAAAGCTGATTTGCTAATGTAAGTTAGAAGAAACACAAAAGCATTGTGATGTCATATTTGGCCAATTGTAACCACATTAATTAATTGCCTTTAACAACAACAACAACAACAAAAACCACAACTGACTATTTACCTTTTATCCAACCACTTCAGAGTGGTTTCTCCATTTGTTTTAATAAAAAGACATTCGTCTTGCTTTCATGATGGCCATGAAATATATCTGCATTTCATTTTCCTCCACATTAAGTGCTTTTGTTTCTTTTCGGACAAAATGGGGATCATTCCATTCAGTTTAAGGGAAGCTGGCAATGGCTTGTTGAAGCCGCTTGATTTATCCTTCAGATTATAATGAGGTGAGCCAGTAGTGTTGTTGTCCTTTTCAAAGATGTTATGCTACAGACGAGCCGGAATACAGCATTCGTTTCGAACAGTGACTATAAGGAGGTCATTCTGTGGGTATAATACATGGGCCATCCTTGACAGGGACAGTAGGTGCTGCTGAAACAGTCTATTTGGCAAGGAATGATTTTTGTGGTTTTACCATTCCTATTATCAGCATGGTTAGAGTGGCAGGCTTGAGATCCTAGGATCCTGAGTTAAAATCCCACACGATCGTTGAATTAATACCAGGTGGGTTTGACTCAGCCTGTCATCCTTCTGAGGTCAGCAAAATGAGTACCAGCTTGCTGAGATGATTGAGTCATTTGAGTATCCTGTGTTGGAGTGTTGACATAACCAGGATTGTGCTCAATAGCCCAGGAGACTGCTTCAGCAGCACCAACGCTCTGTACAGAGTATGGTCCCGATGGATGGATAAACAGTAAAGTGTACTCAGGGTGGAAATTTGGAATGCAACCAAGGTACCAGCATATAATGGCCTATGCTTTTCAACAAGGACATCAAGATCTTTGTCATTTACTACTTAGTAATAGATGGGACTGCAAATTTGAGATCCCCTCCAAATGGACTTTTGGATGGTCGAATGATGCAACAATTCAAGCGCAGCTTCAGGATGGCAGTTTCCTATTTCGTTGGAAGATCAAACTGGTATGGCCAAATTCAAAGGTGATCGGATGCGACCGCTTGAGCTGAACGATCACTGCATCATCACTATAGTTGGGTTCACATTATCTCATCTCACTTGGCTTGAAATTTATTTTGTGAGGAATAGATACTGGATTGAAAATGTTCTGCAAGGCGATACACGGTATGAAGCAGATATGTATCTATCATCAGCTTTAGATATGAGCAAACCCTCTGCTGCAATGTCAACATATTGTCACGTTGAGGGGTCCGACTAAAATCACCCGTCACGCCAGAAGTTTTTCAACTCCTGAAGATCGCCAAGTTTACTGAAGTTGTACTCCGTTGTATTACGAATGAAAACTGCGTTCAAATACCAATTCCAATTCTCCCCAAGGATCGCTCAACAGATAACCGAAACTGGCGGTGCAACTGGAAAGGCAAAAAGCTTTATTCTTGTAATTAAACTGTTTCTCACAAAATAAATACAGGGGATAAGTAAGGAAGGACAGGACGATCAACAAATAACAAAACAAATCTGGTGGTCAACAGACAAAGATAGGGATGACGTAGAAACGAAACATGATCTTATATCCAGCCAGGAAGAGTACACATCCCCAGCGATGGGAAAAGCGAGCAAAAGTATTCGACCACGACGACGGGGAAAAGTTTAAGTTAATCTATCAATTTAAAGAATATTTCATGAACTTTAAAAAGTTCAATTGTGTTGCACTCTTGGTTTCACGCAGAACCAAAGCTCTGAGCTACTTATACCGTGGGTCATCCTTTCACCAGTCCATACTTGTGGTTGGCTTCAGCCAGTCTGAAGTCCATGAGATCCAATCCTCAAATCCGAAGCCATATTTCAATTATATGCTTTAACTAGTCCGAAAGAAGTGATCTTGGCTCCAGGGCGGGTCATTCTTGAACAGGCTGAACAAAATATCGGCTTAAGAACTCAGCAATATGACAGACGGCTGACCAAGATGGCGTGCTTATTTTGTTTTGTTTTTGTGATGAGTACCCCCTAAATTATCTTCAAAGGGGGTGTTTAAATTTAATTTACCCAAACGTCCACTTTTCATTCATGCACCATCTTGGAGTTGTGTTGGTATGCATGCAAAGTTTCGGCCCACTCGGTTTCATGGTTTTGGTGTTATGGAGGACACACACGTGCACGCACGCACACACTCACACTGACATTTGTTAGTTTGTAATTATGGATGCTCGGTATGATTTGATTCGCGACGTTTTTATGTACGAGTCAAGTTCCCTTAATCAATTTGTGATGCATTTTCCTTCATTTATATTTGATGCCACATATGATTTATCCAACAGTCATGCTCTCCTCTCTCTATGAATAAAATATGAAGTTGTCAAATTTTAAGACTCTTCTTGTCCACTATTCCTGCTATTTTTCTAAATTTTCCCAATTTTATTCACAGTTATTCGACTTTTACCAATTTTGTCAACCTTCTCCAAATCCATCTTGCTCCTTCAGTCTTGTTACCTGCTGCTTCATCGTTCCCTTGCTTCCTCGATCTCATGTATTCCTACTAGCCATCCTTTGCAATCCATCATTAATCTGAAAACCTCAAATTTCAGAGGACTCACCTCGATTTATAAACATCTCTCCTGCCAGATTTACTCTCTGTCATCTGTTGCTTGCCTAAATCAAGCTTTTCATTAATTTCATAACTCCAGTAGTCCTTGTTGGCTTTCTTTTCAGGGTAATTGTGATTTTCCACTGTCATCTTTGATTCTTGTCATTGACCTTTCCATTCCTTTGGATAACCTTCTGGATAATTTTGCAAAATATTTCACCTTATGGCAGGTGCTTCCTCACTGTCACAGTGAATGAACTCCTGCTGAATAATTGCCTGCTAATTAGGAAGAAAAAGGAAACAGCTCATCCATCTGGAACATGTCCATCTGTACTCGTTTTCATGTCCGATCTCTGGCTAAGACAAAAGATCAGCCAGCAAATCTTCCCATCTTCTCCTGTAATCAAAGTCGAGCAGCCAGCACTGACTAAAGCCCCTTGAGCTCAGAAGCAGCTAAAGTCTTTTGAGCTCAGCACCTACTAAAATCTCCAACTGGCTTCGGAAGACCTTACCTATCAAGCAAACTTTTGGAACAAGATTTAACCTGGAAATTTTCAAACTGGACTCTGTAATCCTTTCGTTGTTCAAGGTGTTATATCCATCGCTGTTGAGTGCTGCTTCCATTGGAAGCTGAGACACCTGGATTCAATTTCAGATGATATGGTGCAGAGGTAGCCCACACAACTTTGAGCTGTCTAGTCTGGGTTTGATACCCAATATGGGCTTCGGGATATCTCTAGTCTGGAAAGCTATGAAGTTGCTTTGTGAAAAGCTCTTTTAAAACTTCCAAGAGTGTAATAACTCTCGTAACAGTTTTGTGAACATTATGTTTGGGACAATATAATTTTCCAAGTAATTCTCTGGGAAATTATGCTGCTTTCTGAAAATTTTCTTGTCACACAATGCGAACACAAAGCCACCCATATCCCATGATGACCGTACGAAGATTCTGACACATGATAAGGACCACCATATTTGTTTGAAAGGTGTATAAGGAGCTTTGTTTTATGATTAGATTGCCAGAATATTACCTGGGAGATGAATTTGACGTCTGTTTACCTTTGATTGAGTTAGGCTTTAGATTATTCTCAGGCCTAACTGCCTCATTCCTCGACCACCCTCTGGACAGAATACATAATCCACAACTGTTAATGATGATTAATTAATTACTCAAATTGTAAACACCTGTAATTCTTCTCAAATTTAATAAAACAGATGTCATGTTACATATATATATATATATATATATATATATATATATATATATATATATATATATATATATATATATATATATATATATATATATATATATATATATATATATATATATATATATATATATATATATATATATATATATATATATATATATATATACACACACACACACACACGCACACACACACACGCACACACACACACACACACACACACACACATTTCATGGTCTGAGCTCGTGGAAGAGCTATGACACAGAACAAATTAGGAAACAGCAAAACAAAGGGAAAAGCAGAGAAAAGGTGAAACGCCAACAACAGGGCCGAGAGTGAAAGTAGTCTGAGATGGACAAACAAGGGGTGCAGGTAATGATGAGGGGTAAGGGAGAAGGCAAAGGGTGTACAATATGGATACATAACAAAACTTTTGGGAGGGATGGGGTGGGGGGGTGGTTTAACGGGTGTTGAAAAGATAAAGAATTTGGATGGATGATGACTTGAGATGGTGGTGAACAGTTGTCTTGAAGACCTGGAGGCAAGAATGAGATTGGATAGAGAATGGTGGTAGGTGGTTCCATGGGTGGGAAAAGAAGAGGAACGAATGAGTGGAGGTGAGCAGTGATCCTGGATGAAGGTATTTTCCCCTGAAGAGGGTTGAAGGTGGACCATATGGGCCTTGCAGAAACCTTGGCAGGGAAGGAGGAGACAAAACACCGAAAGAGCAGAGAGTGCAAGACCAAAAAGGAGGAGGTAGAATACAAAGAGACCACTGACCTGTCTGCACAGGTGTAGTCATCGGCTCATAGATTCAGCTTCATCGCAGGAAATTCCAATAATCTTTAAGGATAATATAATTTAACTGAGGGTATCCTTCTACAGAAACCTGCTCTCTCTCTCTTATGCAAAGATTCATTCCATCTCATCTTCAGTTATCTTACACATCCTCCTGCCCAAGTTACTCTGAATCCTGTGATGAGGCAGTTGCCTTAAAACAACTTGCATTGTCCTCCTGGAAGGCAAATCCAACCGGACAACATCAGATCATTCCACAAAGCCCACAACAAGTGTGTGTGTCCATTCTCAGGAGAGGCCAAAAACAATCTCTGCCCAACCTCAAGAATCAACTTTCAAACTTGTCTCGCTTCTCCAAATCCTGGTGGCACCTTGACAAGTCTGTCTCTGGTGCACGTTCTCCTTTCATTCCTTTCCTCATTTCAAATGGCACCACAGCCGACTCCATCTGTGAGAAAGCCGAATGCCAATATTCTGTGTTTGCTTCTAAATATTCTTTCTTTCTCTCTCTCTCTCTCTCTCTCTCTCTCTCTCTCTCTCTCTCTCTCTCTCTCTCTCTCTCTCTCTCTCTCTCTCTCTCTCTCTCTCTCTCTCTCTCTCTAGAAAGTGGAGAAGTTTCTGGCAACTCTTGACAACTGGACTGGATGGCATCAGCTCACATGTCCGAAAAACCTGTACTGCTGCTCTTGTGCTTCCTCTCTCTCTGCCGTTTTCACCCTGTAATTTACAATAGGTGACCTTCCATATGCTTGGAAATCAGCCTACATCACAGCATTACTTAAAAATGGTGCAAAAATGGATTCCCTAAACAACAGACTGATTAGCTTACTCCCAATTATCAGGAAGTTCATGGAATCCATCATCACAGTTGATAGAAAAGCTTTCCCTTTCTCTAACAGCCTCATCTTAGACCGTCAATTCAGATTCAGACCTGGTCACTTTACCTTGGACATGCTGCTTCTACTCTCACAACAATGGATGGATGCCCTCAATCGCACATGAGATCAAGCCTGTCTCTCTGGACATATCTCGAGCTTTTGAGACAGTCTGGCATCCTGCCTTGCTCTCCAAACTGTCTGCCTATGGCATCCATGGTCAACTCCATTCTTGGATTACTGCCTTCCTTCACTTTTGGAGTCATTGTGTGACTGTTAATGGAATCCTTTCTTCTCTTCTCCCTGTCAATGCTGGAGTACCCCAAGACAGTGTTCTGGCCCCCATATTATTCCTAATCTTCATCAATGAACTCTATGACTCTCTGAAAAATCCTCTTTATCTTTTTAATGATGACCCCACCTTCTGCCGTGACATCCCTCATCCTTTTCACAGACAGTCAAACACTTGAAATCAAAAACTAGTCAAACACTTGGAATATGTCCCCCATTAACCCTGAGAAATCCCACACACTGACCCTCTTTCTCTCCGAACGAGTTTGGAGATGAAAGCACCAAGATGAGGAAGATGTGAGTCAGGGGAGCTGGAAAAGCATGGGAGGAGACAGAAAGGGGTGAAAACATAACACCTCCTTCACCTTCGGTGGTGGAGGTAATGAGATGCTGTGATGCACTCGGGTATGCCTGGAACGTAATATGACATCAAGATGTACTTGGCCAGCAAGGAGGTGCAGGAGGTTTTAACTTTTAACCTCAGCAGCGTACGAGCGATCACATTTTCCTTCGTATCCGCGGCTGTTTCTAAAGCAGTTGGTTATTTTATATGAACCGGGTGTGTTTTAGAAACGTTAGGTTATATTATTTCTCCTTGTGAGTTTCAAAGTAAAATAAATTTGATAAAACCAGATTTCTGAGCTGTTTGCCGTATTACCGTGTTTTCCAAATTACCGGGCCAAATTTTTTCCTCCCGTCACACGCCGATTGCCAGCTGTTTGTAAAGATTAATGTTTTTTGCCCATCTCCCTGAAACATCTGAAATGCAACATTGGTTTTTTTTTTTTGAATTTGTTTTTTGAAATTCTCCCAAAAAGGGTGAAATCTACTCAAGGTTTTTGGGGTGTATTCAAGACGTACTGCAATCGGTAATCGGCTGATACCGATTTGCGAAAAATTGCCAATACCTGCCCAGCAGTAATATATACATATATGTACTGACATGATGGCATAAAGGTATGCACATTTGCCTCGAAGCTGTCAAGCCTCGGTTTGAATCCTGGCCCAGATAAAAGCTGATATCTTGGTGTTTCACAGGCAGGGTGATCCATCAATGTGTGTACCATCCTTCAGATGCACGTAAACCGGTGTCCCATATACCAACATTTAATGGTGGACGTTAAATATCACATGGTGTCCTTCACAATGAGTTGGTGAGCTATTGCCTGCACCATGGCCAAATTCCTGCTCTGACTTCTGGTGTCAAAGTGGTGATTTTAACCCGAGCCGAATAAACTGCTTCAACAGCACCAACACTCTGCATTGGACATGATTCATGATCTGACACACACACACACACATACACACACATACAACACAACTATGAATTCCAAGTTCAACTGTCATGTTTTCTTTTGGCCACATGTGTTGCAGTGTATTTCCCCACTTGAGACCACATGCCCTGCATTTTTACTGTTTTGATTTTGAGGTTTCTCTCAGTGTTTGCTCAGCAATGGAGTCAGAGGCCTTGGAGCCAGCTCAGGACACCTGGGGCTTAAGATGGATGCCCTTGCCACAGCTGCGTCACCGTAGCCCAAACTGTAAACAGGAAAGTTTGCAAAAAGGCAAAAGTTTCATTGGTGAATTGCACTGCTTAATGGAAATGGTTACAGGAGTAGAATTGCTGTAAGGTTGTGAAAAAAAGAGAAAAACGAGCCCTTGGCCCAGCAGACAGTGATATTTCAAGCCACAATTGCATTGTTGCGAGCATTGTAATGTTAATAGATGTAGTTGTTTTGACAATTGGCAGAGAAATAACTTTTTCTTTGGAGGCATCTGTGCTTGTATCTGTCTTTCCACATTAATCCTCAAACATATAATGCTGGAGCATGCTCAGGTTTGAATTTTTTTTTTTTACTTTAGCTTAATACCTGCAATGTGTTCAAGCTGAAGTGTACTCTATTAAATCAGCTGCCAAGGAGATGATTTGGCTTAAGCAAAATTCCTGCATTGGCTGAACATACAAATTTATTTGTAGATATACAATGAAACCTTGCCGTGTCTGGGGAAATACGCAGAAGGGGAAGCTCTTTGTTCTGGTAGTTAACAACTGTTCATGGTAATGAGTGATGCCTTGTCATTTCTCATGCCGGTGAAGCATCAAACTGAGGACTCCCTCAAAGCAAGCGCAAGGGGCAATTATTTTAATTGCAAAAGCAATTGTCGGAGCAGCACCACCATGAATCGCAGCACAGCGTTATAGCAAACCTGAAAATCTAGGCCAAACGTTTTTGTTTTGCACGTGTTTTCAGTTTCACCCCCTCCGCAGTGCTTCAACTGTTCACTGCCAATATATGGCTGAAAAGTAACAAACATAAAAAAAAGTTATACATTATGCTCAAACTAGCAAAGTTTGTTTGCTATGACAAAGTTAAAGTAATTATTTCACTACATTGACGATTTGATTGATTCTTGAAAGTAAAAGGACTTGCCGTATCCGTTTCCGTGATCTTCGGAAAGGATTTACTTGGTTCTTGCAAAGGAACCTTTTACTGGTCTGAATCAGCCATTTCCCCATGTTGTAATTTCTTTCTTTTTTTTTTAAACAAAACATTAATTTCCAAAGAACATTTTTCTCGAATGTGTTTTTTCTGCTCGTTTGTGTTTCTCATTTGGCCTTAGTCATCCTGATTTGTTCCCTCATTGGCTTTTTTTCAATCCTATCAAATGCTCCACAACCTTCTTATTTTCCCCCAAACCTTTAGTTTGAATATTTTTGAAACACCTATTGATTCCACCCTTTTTTGTGGCCCCTACACCTTCATTTGTTTATTTGGTGTTAATTCTTCATCATTTGTGTGAATCATTTGATCTTCCACACGGTGGTTCCTTTTCACTTTCTCCTTCATCTTCCTGTCCTATACTCAACCCTCCATTCACCCTTTATCTTTCTTCTTTCTCCATTTATCCCTTCCTCCTTCTTGCTCATAAAAAGACCATCCTTTCATTGATTTATTCTCCTCCATTCTCTCCTCTTCCATTCTTTCATATGTGTGACTGTGATTGTTCTTTCTGCATCTTCACACGACATGTGGTGAATACCTTGTTCTATTCATTCCCTCATCTTCACCCTGACACCTTCCCACCCTTCCGGAATGCTCGTTTCCATTTCTCCCTCTTTCTTACTGGCAAGTCAATATGTCCATTCGTATTGAGTCACCATGCAGATAGAGTGTAGCTCATTCAAAAGCCCGATTTATCCACATCAATAAGGATGTATGTGGCCTTTGGTATCCTGAGACGGAAACGCTCTTCCAGAAAATGCAGACACATGTGCCAATCCTTTCCTATAATCCCCAATAAGCCCTACTCTCATTCTGTGCTGAACCCACCTACACTCCCACTGTCGCTGTCAGCTGTTATTTTAATTGCCAAAGCAATTGTCGGAGATGCACTACATTGAATCGCAGCATATCTCATCGAAATGCCAACCCAAGTGATGGGAACCTGCAGTCTCCCCACAAGGACCATAACCATTGTGATTCCATTCTCAGACTTGCCAGAATTCAGATTCAGGACCATCTAAGATCCGATCTCACATATCTTTCACCATCCACAATACTTTGGTGTCAGTTGGTAAAGTGTGTCTCTGGAACATGCTGATCTTTTACGTTCCTTCACTCACGATGGACACAGCTCATGCAGAAAAATCCAAGGTCTCTTAATCTCTTCCTGTACCCATCCGACACACTCTCACTGATAATATCAAACAGCAGGTGAAGATCCCTCCTGTCAAGGTGGAGAAATTCCAAGCTTTTTTCGACTTCTCCACTCCTGCTGGCCCAGATGGCATCAACGCATGACAAATAGGATTAATCTGCCTTTTGTATTCCCCTTTCATTGCCTCTTTCAAAGTTATATTTATATATATCAAAAAATATATATTCATACACAATGTCGAGGCTCATATGAGAGCTCACACACAGAACGTACAACAAGGGGAGCATGAGACAAGAGGGGCAGGAGAGGGAAGGAAAAAACAGTGGGGAACAGAGCTATGAGGAGATTTGTGGAAGGCAGAGGGATGGGACGGGGTACACAGAGTAAACAAGATGGACACTGCAGGGACTTTCAGGAAGGAAAACAGGGGATTTGAAGGAGGTTGGTTTATAGTGGATTAGCGGGGGTAGAAAAATCGTGGTTTTGGATGGGGGAAGATAAGAGATGGTGGTGAAGAGCTGTTTCGAAGACCTGGGGGGAAGAGTGAGATTGAATAGAGTGTGGGAGATTGTTCCAAAGGTGGGGAAAAGAGGAATGAAAGAGCGAAATTTTGGTAGTTTTACCAGAAGGGGGTTGCTGGCGGACCTTGAGCAGAAATATGGGGGGGGGGAAACATATCTCAGACAGAGCGGGGGGGGGTGAGGCTGGAGAGGAGATGGTAGAAGACAGAAAGACCACCGACCTGCCTGCGGTGAGAGAATTTTCCAAGGGCAACCAACTGCACGATGGGAAATCGCCAACTTTACCGCAATTTACAAGAACTACGAGGAACACTCAGGGTCTTGATGTGGTGCAGGCATGATGGGCCAAATAGCCTCCACCTACATATAATTGTCTTGTGAATATAGTTCCACGCAAAACCCTCCCTTTGTTTTGGGCGGTGTATCAGCAGAGAAGCGCTGCCTCACATGTTCCTGGAAGTGTATATTTACTGCTGCCAACCCTGTGTTAATCGTAGTAATCCACACACTTATTTCCAAAAAATAATGGCATAAAATTGTTTTGTTTCAAGATATCAGACGTTGAAATGAAAATCTTTAAAAATAGAGCGATTTGTCTGTGTCTGTGTGTGTGTGTGTGTCACCATTTTTCTCAGAGATGGCTGAACGGATCTTCGTCAAACTTTCAGAGGTTCATCGATGAGTAGCAGTGAGTGTTTTAGCAAAAAAATTGTAAAATGTTGAAAAAAAAAAAGTCTGATTGTTTCTGTATTTTGTTTTTATCCCCCGCCGCGTGGCGAAAGGGGGATATTGTTGTCACCCGGGTCGTCTGTCCGTCCGTCCGTCAACATTTATAGCTGTGAGTGCGATAACTCATAAACTGTTCGCCATATCGATTTGAAATTTGGGTCACACATGTACCACCTGAAAAGGAAGAACAACTATTGATTTTGGGCGTGGCCGGATCCAAGATGGCCGACTGGGGCGGCCATCTTGAAAAAAATGTTTCAATGGCGGGGGATTCCCCATCTCTGATGGGTATACTTTTAATTATCGCTCGATGGTGCCAAAGCCTTTTTGATTAAAGACAGTTATATTCAAGTGCACATACGTTTAAATAAATACAAAACAATTACCAGACATGTAAATACAAATAACCTCTTCTGGAAGCAGTCGAAGTTGGTGGTCCATCTTCTTATTCTTCCTGAACGGGACCAAATTTGCAGACCGGGGGCAAATTTTAACCCAGAAACATCAACGGCGCATTCACGAGCATCCATTTGATGAATAACATCTAATTCCACTTCTTAGGAAACAGTTTTACAATGCCTCTTGGTAAATAATCTGCAGGGTGTTTATAAAGTCCCGGTACCAGCCCCCCCCCCCCCCGCAGAACCTGATAAATTAATATAATGAACATACGAGAAGTGTAAATGTAAACAATGAATACACAAAACTTTCATATTCATAAAAACCAAAATATTATAATAAACGTGAACATATATAAACAATGTACCAGGGGAGATGATGATTGTGATGATTGGGGGGGGGGGGAGAGGTGGGGAGGTGTGGGGAGGGTAATGGAACTTTGTAATCACCCAGTACAGTGCATTTCACATTGTGCAAAGGGATTTTGTGATCTCTTGGTTTCGGGTCTCATGGTCATGGTCATTTGACAGTTGCAATTCCACGAGGTTAACACTAATTCTCACGGGATTGTGAGTTGGACAGGCGACCATGACCAGCCATTTTATAATTTCTCTTTGATGTTTAAGCTTTTGTAGCGATGTGAAAGGTAATAGTAAATGATCACCGACCCCATTCCTTAGTAGGTGTTTCAACAATGGATGGAGATCCTCAATGCCAGACATGAAATCAGAGCCATCTCCCTTAACATATAACATGCTTTCGATATGGTCTGGCACCCTTTCCTGCTCACCAAACTCTCTTCCTATGGGATCCAAGGACATCTCCACTCATGGCTTGCAGACTTCATCTCCTGTCGTAGCCAACGTGTTGCCATTAATGGAGTTCTCTCGTCCCCTCTTCCTATCCAGGCTGGAGTTCCTCAAGGCAGAGTTCTGGGCCCTGTTCTTTTGCTGATTTTCATCAATGATCTCTGACTCTCTCAAAAATCCTCTATCTTTTTGCTGATGACTCCACCCTCTGCCGTACCATCTGTCATCCCTCAGACTGGCAAGCAGCAGCTTCTTTACTTTATACAGATCTGGATTAAATCACAAACTGGTTCAACACATGGAACATGCCTTTCAGTCCTGACAAATCTCACA
>NC_140968.1:86328814-86341314 GCF_056783735.1 Eptatretus burgeri
GACAGACTGTTTTGGAAAATAATCTTCGTGAAGAAGTAGAAGAGAACTCGATAATGAGGAAGAAGAAGAAGAAGAAGAGGAAGAAGAACACATGGAGTTGGAGGAGGAGGAGATTGGGACTATACTCAGTGCAGAGCGTTGGTGCTGCCTAAGCAGTCTTCTTGGCTATTGGGCACAATCCTCGACGGGTCGCCACTCTGACACAGTATACCAGCATACTGGCACTCATTTTGCTGACCTCAGAAAGATGACAGGTCGAGTTAACCCCAGCTGGTATTAATTCAACAGCTGAGTGAGATTTGAACTCAGGACCATTGGATCCAAAGCCCACCACCCCAACCATTAAGCCAACACCAAGCATACATGGGGTAGTCCAGACAGAAATAAGGAAAGTGAAGCATTTAAAATGTAAAATGCTTTGAACGAATAAGTGTATATATTCAATGAAGGTTTAGTTTATAGATTTTGAGAAAATGGAGAATAAAAGGAATGGAGTATGGGAAGTACAGAAAGAAGGAAATTCAAGTAGCTTGAGATTGTTGTGGGGACCAAAAATACAGGTTTTTTTTTTCCATTTTTCTGAAGCGAAGAAGGAAAAGACGGTAACATTGAGGTAGAAAGTACAATACCTGGAAAGAAAGAAGCAAAATGAGGAACACGGCGACAAAAGGGACACATAATCTTCACAGTGTCTCTCTCTCAGGAATGGGTTTTGAACAACACGAAAACAAATTTGACAACTACAGCACAACAAGGAACTGTGCGATTTAACACAGAAAATTGGACAAAAACAGCAACAGCAACACAGGGGCAATGATATAAAAGAAAAACACAATGAATCCAGTTCAGAAAACTTTCCTTTAATGACGTAGAAGGGGCAACTGCAGATTCGACCAACACGAGGAAAAATACCTGAACCGAAAACCTGCACTTACAAACAAGAATCCATTCTTACTGACGGGTTAATTCCCCGAGAATAGGCGTATCTTCATACGACTTGTAATATCTCCCCCCTTTCCACCGAGAGTGGCATTATGCCACACATACTTAAGTAGAGAGAAATGGGGTCTCTCCCCCCCCCCCATCCTGAACTGCCCGGGATATTAATTTATTTTTACTACCTAAAAACTTCCTCTGCACACTCTGAGTAAATTTCAACTCATTCCCTCCAGTAGTTTAGAAATAAAATGTAAAGAAAACAAACAATCAAACACACAAATAAAGAAATACTCAGACCCTTCTCGAATTATGGGTCGAAAGTGTCAAAATGGTTGAAAGGGTTTTAAATATGATATTATTTATCATATTTATCATATAAATCATATAAATAATTTATCATATAAATAAAAAAAGAAAACAAACAATCAAACACACAAATAAAGAAATACTCAGACCCTTCTCGAATTATGGGTCGAAAGGGTCAAAATGGTTGAAAGGGTTTTAAATATGATATTATTTCTCCTATTTATCATATAAATCATACAAATATCATATAAATCATATAAATAATTTATCATTTAAATAAAAAAAAGAAAAGAAACAATCAAACACACAAATAAAGAAATACTCAGACCCTTCTCGAATTATGGGTCGAAAGTGTCAAAATGGTTGAAAGGGTTTTAAATATGATATTTTTCACATTTATCATATAAATCATATAAATATCATATAAATCATATAAATATTTATCATAACAATAATTTATCATATAAATAAAAAAAAGAAAACAAACAATCAAACACACAAATAAAGAAATACTCAGACCTTCTCGAATTATGGGTCGAAAGGGTCAAAATGGTTGAAAGGGTTTTAAATATGATATTATTTATATATTGTACAGGACTCTGCCGGTTAGTAGTGGTTGTTGCTATGTGTGCGTGTGAGAAATATGGAAAAGTCATTGCGTTGTCTTGAAAATGATCCCATTAATACATTATTGTGATGTTCGAGTGTTTGAAAGTGTTTATGATACAATATAATTGAGAGAAATTACCTGCATCACCCTGCCAATTTGGATCCTTTCATATGTGAGATTGGTTTCCATGGAAAATTGTCTTAATTTGGGCATTCATAGCACCTTTGGGCCAATTGTCAATCGAAGAAGCGTAAGAGGAATTGAGGCAGACATTGCATTTTTTTTTCCCCGATGTTGCAATCCAAATATCATTCCTTGGAGATGATAACAGTGCATTATTGAGTATCCAGGCAACCAAAATTATGCATTCTCTCCAAGAGAGGGGAAAAAAACTTCAAATATTGCATCATGTGACTTCAATGTTGAATCACGTGACTTGAATCGTATCTGTCGCCCATGACTTCCCGTTGTTATCCAAAGCAAGTGAACGATGGGGTTAGAGGGAGGGAATAAATGTCTGTTGGGAGAAACCACGGCTGGAATAATTGATATAATGACGATCATTATCTGGAGCTCAATTCTTCACATTCACTGCTGTGTTTGTCTGCAGTGGGGTTGTTTTTAATTCCATATGTGCTGATTTTTTTTCATGCCGAATTGATATACAACACACACACACACACACACACACACACACACACACACACACACACACACACACACACACACACACACACACACACACACACACACACACACACACACACACACACACACACACACACAGACATACACACATGGTGGATACTTTGAGACCTGTAAGGTCTCTGTCCCACCTCCTTAAACCTACCCAAGTGTGGAGATAGCAGCCAACAACAACAGCAGCTTGCACACACACACAAACACACACACACACACACACACACACACGGAGGTGGATACTTTGAGAACCGGGAGGGCTCATTTCTACCTTCTGAAACCTGAAAATGGAGATAACAACCTTCTGCCTTGAGTGACATCCCCCATCCATCAGACAAGCAGACTTCTGCCACTTCCCTCTCTTCAGACCTTGAAAAATCACAAGATGGTCAAACACTTGGAATATTTCTTTCAATCCTGACTTATCATGCACTCTCACTCTCTCTCGAAGAAAGGACAATCTGGGAAACCCTCTTATCTACTTTCTTACCAATCCTCTTGAGGAAGTTGAGTCATTCAAACTCCTGGGTCTCACTATCAGCCATGATCTTTCTTGGACAAACCACATTTCAAAGTTGGCCTCCAAAGCCAACTGCCGACAAGGCATCCTTTGTTGTACAAAATCCTTCCATGGCACACCTGAACTCCTATCCACCTCTGAGGATTTCATCCATATCTTGATGGAGTACTTCTTTCCCCTTTGTGCTGGCTCCCCGACCTCACATCTTGCTCGGCTTGACACCCTGGAATCCAAGGCCTCCACGATTTTTGGAATCACACACGATGAAGCCGAGTCAGACAGGTCGATGGACTCTTACTTCTCACTCACATCACAGACAGGTCGATGGTCTCTCTGTTTTCTACCATCTCCTTTCTGATTTTGTACCCTCTGCTCTTTCCATGCTTTGTCACCCTCAGGTCTCTGCAGGGCACACGTGGTCAACCATCAACCCCTTTCTGGTGAAACTATCTAAATCCAGGATCAATACTCACCTCCACTCATTTGCTCCTCTTTATTCCCACCTGTGGAACCAACTTCAACATTATCTTCAATCTCATTATTCCCTCCAGGCCTTAAAGGCAGCTGTTCACCACCATCTCAGATCATCCCCAATCCAAAACTATGATTTTTTCGACCCTCATTAACTCTCTCCCTTTTCTCCAGCCCACCCCAATCCCTCCTCCTTTCAAATATCCAGTTTTTATCCTGAGAGTTTCCTTCTGTATCCATCTTGTCCATCCCATGCATCCTCTCCTTGTCCTCATTCCTCCCCACACCCATTACTTGTCGAAGTCTGCCTCTATCTTGGCATTCAACCCTGCTGCTGGTGTTTTCCTCTCTCTCTCTCTCTCTCTCTCTCTCTCTCTCTCTCTCTCTCTCTCTCTCTCTCTCTCTCTCTCTCTCTCTCTCTCTCTCTCACTCTCTCTCTCTGTTTGTGTCTGTCTCTGTCTCTGTCTCTGTCTCTGTCTCTGTCTCTGGCTCTGTCTCTGTCTCTGTCTCTGTCTCTGTCTCTGTCTCTGTCTCTGTCTCTGTCTCTGTCTCTGTCTCTCTGTCTCTCTGTCTGTCTCTGTCTCTCTCTCTCTCTCTGTCTCTGTCTCTCTCTCTCTCTCTCTCTCTCTCTCTCTCTCTCTCTCTCTCTCTCTCTCTCTCTCTCTCTCTCTCTCTCTCTCTCTCTCTATCTCTCTCTCTCTCTCTCTCTCTCTCTCTCTCTCTCTCTCTCTCTCTCTCTCTCTCTCTCTCTCTCTCTCTCTCTCTCTCTCTCTCTCGTTCTTTTTGGCCTGTTGCATCCTGATCTGTTCAGTGTACTATTCCTAGCTATTCCATGAGCCTCAACTATGTATCCAAAAAAAATAAAATAAGGAGTTCATACTTGAGGTCCCCTGCCTTTTGGGTGGTCTGAGGAATAGATCTGTTCAACATGAAAGCTAAATCTGGAACGTTTTTTTAAAAATATTGAGCGGTCACCAACTGTCGGTGACATTAAAAAAAAAAAACTGTTCAAGATTTTGCCATGGTAACATGGTTGCAGATTGATAGTTTTTGATGGTCAGAAAACAAACAGAATTCAGCCAATCACAACCATAATCTAAATGCTTTGATATAATGTCATGAGGAATAGATATCTGCAATATGAAAGATAAATATTCAACAGTTTTTGAATTATTGCTAATACAAAAGTATATGGAGGGATGATCGGTCGGTTTGTTGGACGGAGCTCATTTTAATGTTCCCCGTCTCCGACCTTGTCAGGGGGCTGTGGAACAAAAAAAAAAGGCACAACAAAGTAATACAGCTAATAATGCTAATCTAAATGCTAAACTGTTAATATAGCTAAAATGAAAATAGTTGAATATTGAGTCATCCAATGGCACGTCTGGAAAAGTCTCAATATCCCCAGTTCCAGAAAACTCATGGAAACATGAACCAAAAGCAATCACTGTAAACAAGGAATTAATACTCACGTATGACCTAATGATCTCATGGTGCATGAACATACAAAACAAAGCATTGTGACTGGATACAGTACTCAGATACAAAAAGGAAAATAAGCTATTGCTAATTGAGGTTTCAGTACCCAGTGATTTTGGACGAACGAAGCAGAAATCAAGAAAATGTCCAAATAACCAGATCTCAACAATGAAGTGAAAAGATCTTTGAAGTTCAAGACACCAAAATTGTACCAGTGATCATTGGAGCAACGGGAATAATGACGAAGAACCTCACATAGATTAAAGAACCATCCCTGGGAATATTACTACAAACGAACTACAGTTGGAAACTGTCCGGGACTCATTGACGATCCTGATGAAAGCCCTTAGCACAAAACTTTGAGAACAGAAATCTTCACAGCTTGGTTCATGAATCGTGGCCACCCCCCTACTGAAACGGAGGTGGAAACTTCGAGCCATGGATGGACTCCGTTCCATCTGCGTGCGTGTGTTTTTTTTCGCCAGTGCAAATTAATACAGCTAAAATGAAAATAGTTGAATGAGATTTACCTTTTTTGTATATCTTCCACGTCTTTTAGAGAAGGGCCATAATGAAGCATGGGGACCATGGCAGCACCACTGCCATACCTCTGTGCATCTGGGCATTCACAAAATGCAAATTTTTTTCGATTACATCACAGATCCAACTGTCTGTTTTGTTGCCATTTTATTGTCCATTTTCCTTTGTCTGCAAAATGTCAGCCCTGAAAGCTCCTGCCTTCCTCCGAGGAATTTCCCAACATGAGGTTTTGTGTGACAGTGCTGCTTATTACCTGTGCCTCCTGGGTGAAACAGATGGAAACTCTTCTCTTTCCTTTCCATCCTGCCCCCCCCCACCCCCAATGATCTTGAGCTCCTCCGATTTCAGCTTGGAGTCGATTTCTTTTTTTCTTATCTCTGCCAGCTTGTGACCTGCTTAGTTTTCCATCCCTTCACGTTAATATCCTCAGGAGAAGATCTCTTGGTTGGAAAAGGGTTTTGCGATAATTGTCATGAATATGACTTCAATCTATTTTAATGAGTTTGCACAACGATCCGTGCCTGCTTCACCCGTTTGGATTCATGAAGCGCATTTCCCCAGAAGAGAAGCGAATTTGTGAAGCCCTGGTTTCCTGACATTGCATTTGTTCTGCTCCCGAATGGTTTACACCATGAAAAATTACTGCTTGAAAAATAAATATGCTAAAAATTGTAGTTTGAACTCTCTTTGAGCTATGAAGTGTTCTTTTTTGTGGAAGTTTTAAAGCACTCTATGAATCATCGGAAAGAGGTGTAAAATGTCTGGAGTCCTTCAATGGAATGCAGACATGATGGCTTTGCTTGTATTCTTGACATTGTAGTTTGTACCTTAACTTTACTGCATCGCTGTCAACTGATCATGTCCATGGAATTGTTGTCATTCTCCTTGTTCATGTGAAATTAATCTGACATAAAAGATGTTCTTGTTACCTCCGCTACCGAAGGTGGATGGATGTCATGTTTTCACCCTTCTGTCTGTCTGTTTGTGAACTGGATATCTCAAAACGTTGGGGACGAATTCGGCCAAAACTTGGTGGATGAGTTGGATTGGTGACGAGAACAAGCTGTTTAAATTTTAGTTCAGGTCCGAATCCTCATCTGGCCTATCAGTGCGATACAAAACGTAAACTAGTCAGCCTGGTGGAGGTATGTGCTCTACCGAGTGCCATTCGAGTTAAGTGTGATTTTTACAGCAGTGGTAAAATAGTGCCGAAGTTTAGAACAAAAAAGACAGTGCATTATATACTTTACACCAGTGGTTCTTAACGCGCGGCCCATGAACTGCATGCGGCCCAATCAGCATACACTTAAAAAAAAAACACTGCTTTGAACAAAGGGAATTGCCAGATCTTCCAGTAATATAAGTATCAACCCAGATTTATTTTAACAATTAATATAGTTGGACCTAATTTGCTATATTCAAAATGTGCTTGGAAGACAGTTAACAGTGTAGAAATGAGAGGTAGTGCAGAATATTGATTTCGATTGCAATACTGTCAGAAAACAGACACAAAATATATTTTTTAATGCATACATAGGATGTAAGCTGTGTTGATGTGGCTCACAGAACACATTGAGAGTGAAAAGTGTGGCCCACTATGGTAAATAGGATGAGAACAGCTGCTCTATATGCTTCTGCATCACTTCTTATCAGCATCATAACACATGATGAATAAAGTGGAAAAGTTAATAATTACAGATCTGAAAGTTTTTTGTTTAAATTTTGCATTGCTATGATCAATATAGGGCTGGCAGCATAGCACACTTACCTGTGAGCTGTCTAGCCTGGGTTTGAATCTTGACTGAGCTATAAACTGTCACCTGGATGTTTAGAATGCAAGGCAATGCATCAATGTGTGCACCCTCCATTGGAAGGACATTAAGCCAGAAGACCTATCTGTCAGTACTGGTCATTGGTGGACGATAAATATCCTACTTTATCTTTCACGAAGAGTAGGTGAGTTATCAATGGCACTCTGAACAAATTGTAAATTACTGCCACAGTCGGACGTCAGGCCTGGCCAGTTCAAGAAGAACTTGAAGGAGAACCATTCACCCCTCCAACCAACCCCAAAACGTGGAACTAATTGGAGTCTTTAAAGCAATGCAAGAATGTTTAACACATAATATGTAGCCTTATTACTCCTGAGACTCAATCGATAATGAAGCCTCGCTATGCGAGTTACCTCGTCTGTTGTTTTTTTCTTTTTCTTTCGTATACACAGTCAAGGATTGTGGAATAGCTCAGACTAGTACACTTAACAGAGCAGGACACAACAGAACAAAAGGAACAATAGAGAGAAGAACAAGAAAAAGAGCAATCAGAGATTGCAAACCCTCACCATAACTTCTTTTGAGTGGTGTATTTTTTATAGGTTTTAGGGTAAATCCAATATGGCTGCCAAACGATGTGACCTATGACATCATACGTGTAAACCTTTTCTTCCTCGTGGACAGGCGGTCACACTTGTAAAGTTTCGCCTCGATCTGTTCAGCCACTTCAGAGAAGAAGATTTTTGAAGGTTGTTTTAAAAAAAAAAGTATATATATATATATATATATATATATATATATATATATATATATATGGCTGCCTAATCAGGTGACCAATGACGTCATTAATTTTTTTTTCTGTGGACCATTTTTAGCTCGCCTATTGGAAGAACAGAGAGCTATAGCGATACCCCCGGTGTGAGCGTCAGTGTGAGCATGAGTGTGAGCATGAAAAGGTTAAAGTTTTTGGTGCAAGTTATTTCCTTTATAATGTTTTTTATCTGCCACACTATTTTTTAGTGATTACAATATACAAATACATATATTGCTTTAAAATTATTTGGATCAGACTTCACTGGAATGCTTTATAAAAAATATTATTAGACTAGTCTTTTAAAAACAATAAATGTATAAACAGGCGAGCATTGGGTGGCTTTGACACCAACTCTCTGGTTGTCCTTGGTGTGGTTTCAGAGATAGAGGTCCAAAGTTTTTCGTTTTTCCAATATGGCTGCCACACCACGTGACTTTTGACATCATAATTATCAATAAAACATTCTACTTGAGTCGTCACACCAATGGTGAAAAAATTGTCTCAATCCAACAAGCGGTTGCAGAGATGAAAAACAAAAGTTCTGTGCGGACAGACAAAGGCAAACAAACAAATAAACAAACAAACAAACAAACAAAAGGACCCAAATGCAACACCCTTTCCTCTGGTGAGGGTAACAAGAACAACAATGGCTGGGTAGCAAGCTCTCCTACCAGTTCTTCTAAAGCTAAGTTTCCCAGACCATTTCCGTAGTTTTGCTGTTTCCTTTTTGTTTGTTTTGTTTTTCGTGTTTTTCATCAACTTTTCTGTCCCAAATCCTGTCCTGTTGGGTTGAATCATTTGGTTTGTCTCTCGATATCAGTCGGGCCTACCTGTGATAGTTGGGTGTACGTGCCCTCTGTCTTCTGCCTCGTTCTCGCTTCCTTGTTCTAGTTATTACTTCCAGACTGTCAGCTTAGCCCTTTTCCCCTCTGCCCTCCAAAAATTAAAGCAAGGTGTATCTACTCCTTCAACCCCCAGCAAATATAATACAATATAAATAAATTAACAACAACTGTAAGGACGTCACTTCCTGTAGTTCGCAAGAGGATAAGCTCGACGAGTACAAAACAAGTGTTTTTTGTTTTTGTTGTTTTGCGTATTTTGTTATCGAGATTTGTGTCAGGTGCAGTGGGACTGTATTTATTAAGCTCTTGTTGTGTTCATAACAGTTTTAGCGGGTATTTGTGTTAGTTTATTGGAAGAAGCGGGGAGGCCTCGTGTTAAGTTTAGCGTTAAGTCAGTTGGGGCCTTGAAAGTATGGGGTGAAAAGGGGTATAAATGGAGACCGAAGGAGAAAGGAAGAGGAGTTCATAAAATGTGATAGTTGCTCAATGTGGGCCGTATCAACAATAGGGGAAGCAGAGGGGTGTTACTGTTGCAGGAAGTGTGAGGAAATAGCCCACTTGAGGATAGTTATTACAAGGTTGAAGGAACGGATCAATAATTTGCAGCAAGTAGCAAAATGAGGCAGTGGTGGACGGTGCAGTGGGTGCAGGTAGTGGTGGAGGTTCAGCGGGGGCAGGCAGTGGTGGATGGTGCAGCGGGGGCAAGCAGTGGTGGTGGTGCAGCGGATGCAGGCAATGGTAGAGGTTCAGCGGGAGCAGGCAGTGGTGGACGGTGCAGTGGGTGCAGGCAGTGGTGGTGGTGCAGCGGATGCAGGCAGTGGTGGAGGTGCAGGCAGTGGTGGAGGTGGAGGTTCTTCATTCTGCAGGAAGGAAAGATCATCGACATAGAATTCTGTGCAGTTGTGAAGGAGCAGGAGTTAGAGAGATTGAAGGAAGGGTAAACGATATTGTATCGGGTCACGGCAGGAAGAAGTTGGTTGTGGTCCACCGATGGGGCGAATGATGTAGGGAAAGTTTACTCAGAGGTTTTGAAAAACAGATACAGGATATTTGGGAAGTGGCTGAAAGCAAAGGGTTGTGAGGTCATGTTTTCTGGGATTCTCCCAAGATTAGGAAACGAGATGGAAATTATGAGCAGAGCAATAGATGTCAACCAATGGCTGGAATAATGGTGAAGGGAGGAAGGTTTTACATTTAAGAAGCAGTGGGAATCATTTAGGGGACAAAGGGAGTGTTTCCAGAATGATGGCCGTATATTAAATAGAAAAGGGGCAGCAAGGTTTGCAGTGGGAATTGAGGAAGGAATTCAGGATTTTTTCGGTCATTGGAGGGTGGGGAAGGTATTAAGGAAGGAAGTGATGATGTAATTGTGATGAGCAAGGCCAGGCAGGAAAATAGAATTTCAGGAAGGGAGAAGTTAAACATATTACATGGCAATTCCAGAAGTTTAAATCACAAGATGGAAGAGCTTGAAGCCAAAGTAGATAGCGAGTAGTACAATATAGTTGCAGTGAGTGAGACATGCTTTAAGGAGTAGAGTAACTGGAGGACAGGATTAGAAGGCTACAAGGTGTATCGGTGTGATAGGAGGAAGAGCAATCTGGGTAAAGAACAGCATTGCAAAAGAGAAAGGGGTGACATCAAGGAGGGAATTAATGTGGAGGATTCTGTATGGGTAGAGATTAGAGATTGTAAAAAGAGTAAGATGCTATTATAGGCATTAGGTGATTAGGTGATTACATTTAGATGCTTTACAATGCTTTTATAGGTCTCCAGGTGTGAAGGAAGAGGAGGAAGGAGGAGTACAAGAAGAAGTCAAAAGGGCATGTGGAAAGGAAAATGTATTGATTATGGGGGATTTTAACTTGCCAGGGATAGATTTGGTCCAGGAACAGGGAAAGGGCAGAGCAATATGGTGGAGGAGGTGGAGGGAGGGGAGCATTTCGGAGCAAGTGACCACAACATTGTGTGTGCAAAGACTTTGTGGAGGGGTATAGTTCAGGATAGTAGGTTAAGGCTATTCTATTTCAGGAAGGCAAACACTGAGGATACGAGGAAAGAGTTTGGTGATGTCGATTGGGAGACTCTAACAACAGGACAATCAGCATCAGCGAAATGGGAAACCATCAAGGACCAAATGTGTGGAGTTCAGAGTAAATACATTCCAATGAAGTGTAAAACTAGAAGTTGAAAAAGACCAGGGTGGTTGTGGAGTGAGATAAGTAATGCTATGAAGGAGAAGCAAAAGGCATTTATTAGGTAGAAATAACAGGACTGGAGTTAGATTTATATCACTATCGGAGTAAACAGAGGCAAGTTAAGAAAATCACTCTGCAAGCCAAAATAGAGGATGAGAAGGACGTGGCTAAGAATATTAAACATAATAGCAAGGCTTTCTTTAAGTATATCAGGGGAAAAGAACAGGTTAGGATCAGTGGGCCCATTCAGGAATGGCACTGGGAGAGTGGTTCGTGATGAAAGTGAGATGGCAGGCTTATTAAACAGGTAATTTGTTTCAACATTTATACAAGAACAGTCAGGAGAATTTCCAATAGCTGAGAGTATCTATCGAGGAGGTGAGGAAGGGCTTTTGCAGAAGATCCAGGTTGGAGTGGAGGAAGTGCAGTTTTGGTCACTACAACTCCGAAAGAACATAGATGCCACAGACAGGGTTCAGCGCAGAGCTGAATCAACTAGATTGATTCCAGGCCGAGATAGACTGAGTTGTGAGGAGCGGCTGAAGGAGACAGGGCTTTATACACTAGAAAGGAGGTGGTTATGAGGTGATATGATGGAGATGTTTAAGATAATGAAAGGTAGAGATAAAATATGTGCAGATGAATTATTCAACAGAGTAGACAGTGATCGGACCAGGGGGCATAGCCTGAGAGTAAAGAAGAGGAGAGTTAAGATGGAAGCAAGGCCGGGAACTTTCACTCAAAGAGGAGTTGATGCATGGAGTGGTCTCCCTGAAAAGGTAGTGTCAGCAGAAACAGTGGAGAAGTTTAAACTAGAATTAGATAGGTACCTGGAAGTTATGGAGATTGAGGGGTATTGGGACGTTGCCAGGACTTTTTGTTAATTTCAGCATTGACGGGTGATTGTGTACATGTGTACGGAGTGCTGTTGGTGGGGGTCTCATGATGTGGTGTTGTGTGGTTGAGGATGTGTGTTTTTTTAACCAAGCCCATGCCCCCTCCCCTGAGGAGGAGAAAAAAATTACAAAAACGAGAAAAACTTAAAACAAAAAAATAGAAGGGCACTCGGTAGAGTCCATACCTCCGCCATACAATCTCTGATCCACGAGAACATATTGGGCCCATTACAGATTTTATATATTATGCTATATATCGTTTTGGCCCTGTCTCTCAAATGGTGAAGAATCACTAAAAATCAAATAATTCTCGTATTTAGATCCGTTTCCAGATTCGGATCTTCACCAAAATCGAATCAATTCTTCCTTGTTCAACACCCAACATGTCCATCAAGTATCATCCGAATCCAT
>NC_140968.1:86351314-86352659 GCF_056783735.1 Eptatretus burgeri
TGTGTTGAGAAGGTGGGATGGAGTACTTTGAGGAACTGGTGAATGAAAAGAAAATGAGAGAGAAGGTTGGAAGAGGTGGAGATAGTGAATCTTGGAAGTGGGGTGGATCAGTAAGGGACTTGAAGTGAGGGACTGCTATGAAGAAGAGCTGAAAAGTGGAAAGGCGGGATTGGCCCAGATGGTATACCAGTGGAGGCATGGAAGTGCTTAGGAGAGATGGCAGTGGGGTTGTTAACCAGATTGTTTAATAAAGTCTTGGAAAGTGAGAGGATGCCGAAGGAGTGGGAGATTAAGTGTGTTGGTTCCGATTTTCAGGGGAATAAGGGTGATGTCTAGAGCTGTGGAAATTACAGAGAGGATAAAGTTGTTAAGCCACACCATGAAGTTGTAGGAAAGAAGTAGTGGAAGCTCGGTTGGAGAGGAGAGGTGATGATCTGTGAGCAGCAATATGGGTTTATGCCAGGAAAAGAGCACCACTGATGCGATGTTTAGCTTTGAGAATGTTGGATGGAGAAGTATAGGGGAAGGCCAGAAGGAGTTACAGCATTGTGTGTTTGTGGGATTTAGAGAAAGCTTATGATAGGGTGCTAAGAGAGGAGTTTGTGGTATTGTATGAGGAAGTCAGAGTGTTGGAGAAGTATGTCCTTCGAGGATCATTGCAGGATATGTATGAGGACAGTGTGACAGAGGTGAGGTGTGCGGTAGGAATGACGGACCGAAGTTTAAGGTTAAAGTGGGATTGCACCAAGGATCGACTCTGGAGCCCTTTCCTGTTTGCAATGGTGATGGACAGGTTGGCGGATCGAGATCAGAGACTGGGAAGTTCTCCATGGACCATGATGTTCGCGGATGACATCATGATCTGTAGGGAGAGTAGGGAGCAGGCTGAGATCGGAGACTTGAGGGGAAGGTGGAGAATGCGCACTGGAAGAGAAGAGGAATGTTAAGTCAGTCGGAGTAAGGACGGAGTACATGTGCAGTAAATGAGAGGGAGGGTGGTGGTATAGGTGCAGTCGTGCAAGGAAAGTTGAGTGTGGGGATGGTGGATTGGCTTTAAATACTTGGGATCAACTGTCCAAAGTGCAACGGAGAGTGTGGGAGAAGAAGTGAAAAAGAGAGTGCAGGCAGGATTGGAGTGGGTGGAGAAGAGTCATGCAGGAGTGATCTTGTGACATGAAGGGTAGCTGCAAGAGTGAAGGGGAAAGTATACAAGACGCAGGTAGTGAGACCAGCTATGTTGCATATGGTTTGGAGGCGGGGTGGCGCTAACAAAGACAGGAAGCAGAGCTGGAGGTGGCAGAGTTAAAGATGCTGCAGATTCTCGTTGGGAGTGATGAGGGATGGA
>NC_140968.1:86353159-86400659 GCF_056783735.1 Eptatretus burgeri
GGATAAGAAATGAGTGTATTAGAGGGACAGCGCAGGTAGGACGGTTTGGAAACAAAGTGAGAGAGGCGAGATTGAGATGGTTTGGACATGTGCACAGGAGGGAAACGGAGTATATCGGGAGAAGGATGTTGAAGATGGAGCCGCCAGGCAGGAGGAGAAGAGGAAGGCCAAAGAAGAGGTTCATGGATGCGGTGAGGGCGGACATGCGGGAGGTTGGAGTGTCAATGGAAGATGTGGAGGATAGAGCGAAATGGAGACGGTTGATCCGCTGTGGCGACCCCTAACGGGAGCAGCCGAAAGAATATATATATATATATATATATATATATATATATATATATATATATATATATATATACATATACAAGCCGAAAGAGGAAGAAGATATATATATATATATATATATATATATATATATATATATATATATATATATTTATATATATATATATATATATATATATATATATATATATATATATATATATATATATATGTATATATATATATATATATATATATTATATATATATATTTATATATATGTATATGTATATATATTTAGATATGTATATACATATATAATTATATATATATATATATATATGTATATATATATATATATATAAATATATATATATATATATATATATATATATATATATATATATATATATATATATATCTTCTTCTTTCGGCTGCTCCCGTTAGGGGTCGCTACAGCGGATCAACCGTCTCCATTTCGCTCTATCCTCCACATCTTCCATTGACACTCCAACCACCCGCATGTCCGCCCTCACCATATCCATGAACCTCTTATTTGGCCTTCCTCTTCTCCTCCTGCCTGGCGGCTCCATCTTCAACATCCTTGTCCCGATATACTCCACTTCCCTCCTGTGCACATGCCCAAACCATCTCAATCTCGCCTCTCTCACTTTGTCTCCAAACCGTCCTACCTGTGCTGTCCCTCTAATATACTCATTTCTTATCCTATCCATCCTCGTCACTCCCAACGAGAATCGCAACATCTTTAACTCTGCCACCTCCAGCTCTGCTTCCTGTCTTTTTGTTAGTGCCACCGCCTCCAAACCATACAACATAGCTGGTCTCACTACCGTCTTATATACTTTCCCCTTCACTCTTGCAGCTACCCTTCTGTCTAAAATCACTCCTGCAACTCTTCTCCAGACACTCCATCCTGCCTGCGCTCTCTTTTTCACTTCTCTCCCACACTCTCCGTTACTTTGGACAGTTGATCCCAAGTATTTAAACCCATCCACCTTCCCCACCTCAACTCCTTGCAACCGCACCATACCACCACCCTCCCTCTCATTTACGCACATGTACGCCATCTTACTCCGACTGACTATCATTCCCCTTCTCTTCAGTGCGTACCTCCACCTCTCGAGGCTCGCCTCAGCCTGCTCCCTACTCTCCCTACAGATCATGATGTCATCCGCGAACATCATAGTCCATGGAGACTCCAGTCTGATCTCGTCTTGAGATATGTATATATATATATATATATATATATATATATATATATATATATATATATATATATATATATATATATATATCTATATATATATATATATGTGTGTATGGCTCACAAAGTGGGTATGCTGTGGTATGTTTGTGGGAAATTCCACATAATACTATTATGAGGTACTTAGACAAACCATCAATAGTCAGAAATGAAAGTGGACATCTTGGGGAACCTGTAGAAACTGGCAATATCATGCTCTCCATTTCCCTGTTTTATTAAAGATGAATTAAAGCAACAGAATATGGGTATTTTAACCTTAGAAATGTTACAGTTTGATTGGTAAAATTTTTATTTTACTGTACGTTTCTTATGTGACAGTTATTTTGAGTGTGGTGACTCAGAATGTGAACTTTGGTGTCTTTTATGTTTTGATGATGTTCTGTCTCCCTATTCGGGTTTTCTGGCATCTACCCTATCTGATGAAATAATGGTTTCATACATAACGCTTCATGTCCACTGCATCGAGAAAAATATGGTGTCCAGTGTTGATAATGTTTCTTATGATTTTTATTCCAAATCTCCCTTAATTTCTTAGAAATATGACAGTCTAACGGCAGAAAAATATAGATCAAAATTGTGATCAGAAAAATAAAATTCGAACCACAAGTAATCTCGTCTTTATTTTCATGTCAGTCCTGTTATGTACGAATCATCATCTCTCGTCGGACGCAAATAACGCTAACATTAGAAAATCTTGCCGTCTTGCAAACTTCCCCGATTGATGGATATAATAGGCAGTTGCAAGCGTGTCAGCACATTTCCGTTCGCCGTCGAGCGCCGCGTTTGTCTTCGTGTCCGTGTCTTTGCGAGAGCCGTAACGTACGGATCCAGCGTGAGGACGTCGAGCCGAACGAGGTGACTCGCATTTGTCTGATAATTCTTCTTTTTAACCAATGCTAGAATTTTTTTGGTGCTTCGTGAGGATCCGAGAGGTAAGAATTATGTTTTTCTTTTCATGTTTAAAGTAATTATTTTCAAAAGTTCGAAAGAAATAGATTCGATTTTAACATTATTTTTCGCTTACAAGTGTGGCTTTCTTTGCTACTGAACTCGTCTGTGTTTTCTTCTTGATTTATAACATCGGACTCTCTCAAAATGTGTTGTTTTTTTCTTTTTCCTGTCGCATATTGAGCCTGTTTAAAAAGGCAGAGTAAAAATTATCTGTTTCTTATCCCAAAATATAATATTTACATTGTTTTTTTTCATCTGATTCCGTACATAACGCTGACGCCAAGCTCAAAATTCGAACGTGTATTTACAGTGTTGTATATATTCAGAGGTAACTTTAAAACCGGACGTGCTGCAGGTCTAAAAATTTAGATTTAACTATTTGAATACATGCAGATTAACAAAATGAGTGGCATTTCATGTTTCCTAAACTTTTTTTTTTGCCCTTTGTGTAACAGTATGTGTACCCACTTTGTGAGCCGTGCACATACATATGTATACATATATATGTATATATATATATATATATATATATATATATATATATATATATATATATATATATATACATATATATATATATATATATATATATGTGTATATGTATATTTATCTATATATATATATATATATATATATATATATATATATATATATATATATATATATATATGTATTCTTCTTCTTCTTATTCTTTTGGCTGCTCCCGTTTGGGGTCGCCACAGCGGATCATCCATATGATCCGCTTCGTGATTTGGCACATGTTTTACGCCGGATGCCCTTCCTGACGCAATCCTGGTCGCCTCTTACGACACAGGGATATGGTACACCTATTTTAACCGGGGTATACACCGGCCCAGTACACTGGTACTCATTTCGCCGACCTCAGAAGGATGACAGGCTGAGTCAACCTCCTGGTGTATTAATTCAGTAGCCCAACGGGGCTTGAACTCAGGACCTTTTGGATCCCAAGCTACTGCCCTAACCACTGCGCCAACACACCAGGCTATATATATATATATATATATATATATATATATATATATATATATATATATATATATATATATATATATATATATATATATATATATATATATATATATATATATATATATATATATATATATATATATATATATATATATATATATATATATATATATACTGGGGTCCCGATGGCTTTACCCCAATCCCATCATCTGGTGAGCTGCCCTGTGATGGACACAAGCACAGGAGGTACTCCCACGGAATGGGTTTTCAGTTTTCTTTGTGTTTTTAGTGCATTTTGTCGAGTGAAGTGTTTTACGGTGGCTGGAGTGCAAATCCTGCCACGAACTTATAGGAAAGGTTACCCACTACAGGATGACATTCGCAGTTGTGCACCAGATATGGATAGCCGTTGGCTCTCAACGAGCTCCTCCACCCTTTGACAGGTTTTGTTTTTAGTCCTGCTGGGTGTCCATAAGCCATACACCCTCTCCACCAGGTTTCCTGGTGGGGGAGATGGTTTAGTCGTGACAACCAGACCATGAAACAGGTTAGTACAGGTTTACATGTTACCTGTTACAAGTCACAGATCTGATCTGGTCTGACCTGACATTAAATAAGGATGAAAAATGATCTGAGAGGCATGGGTTTGGACTCAGGGATGGCATGCGGGGTTCCACACCTTGAGCCACAATCAAGTGGACATAATGAGCTGGCATCTTGCTGGCAATCACACAAGAAATCTTTATTTGTCGACTGAGTGAAACCAATTGTTGCATCACTGTTTCCAGAGATCTACGAGCCCAACTTAATCTGGCTAATCACTGACGGCTGTCTCACATCACCATCAAAATAGATAGAATAAGTCAAGACACGAATATGTTTTATATTGGTCTTCAACTCTGGCACATATTTACAAAGCAGGTTTATAAGTATGTACGGGGTAAGTATACATTCCCCTTTTTTTCAAGTCGACACCCACACCCTCAGATCATTATTCAGTCACTTAAGAAACTATACGTTAACATTAGTGCCAATCATGTATCCAATCGGAAAAGAGAGATGGTGGAGGGGCAAGATGAGATGAGAGAAAGAAAGAACAAGATGGGGATGTGGCACGCTCTGCACACCTTGCACTGGTCTGGTAGAACTAACACTGCCCAATGGCCCTGGCAGATGATCCTACGGCGCAGACCTCCTCGAGCTCTGCTCTCGGTTCTACCAATGCACAGCTCCTTTCTGTGCACCCAGCGATGAACTGTCTGCTGTGTGATGCCAGGTTTCGACGCCCTGCAAGGCTTGATTATGATGGATGGGATCATCTGCTGCAGGGTTCTGGGTCCAGTGCCCACCAAGCCGGTTTGAGGTGGTTTCGAGGAATGCTTGCAAGGATGTTTCGAGGGGATGGCCGAGCCTCCATGCTACTCTTCAGCAGAGAAAGTGAATAAGTGCTGTAAATTGTGCAGAATGGCTGAAGAAAATGATGGAGAAGAGGAAAATAACATGTGTGGGACTTCTAACTTTACATTTGCAACGCATATCTGCTTACATGAATACAGTACACTTAAGAACTAAACACAATACTATTAAAGTAGAAGGGCACTCGGTAGAGCTCGTACCTCCGCCACATAATGCCTGATCCACGAGAACATATCGGGCCCAATACATTTGTGAAATATCATGCTACACAGTACGATGTCGTTTTTGGCCCCACCTCTCAATGGTGAAGAATCACTTTAAAAAATAAATAATTCTCGAATCCAGATCTGAATTCGGATCTCCACCAAAACCGAATCAATTCGTCCTCGTCACTCACCCAATCTGTCCACCAACTTTCATCGGAATCCATCCACAACGTTTTGAGATATCGTGCTGTATATTAGCTTAGCCCCGTCTCTCAATGGTGAAGAATATAACAATGGAACTGAGAAAGAATATATAAATGATAAATTTCATTGGTTGGCCTTCTCTCCAGAATGTCTCATAGATTGCCTCATTCTAAATGACAGAGGAACCATGTAATCATCGCAAAATGTCACGGGCTGGAGCCTCATGAAATATTCTGCAGTTCAGAATGATTGTGGGATGTTACAACAGACATCTACGCACCGATTACTGGAGTGACTGACAACTAACTACACGTCCAGCTGTGAAGAAGTACTGTTTTGTTTGATTGTATCTTGAGCTTTGTTCATTGTAGCTAACTTATCTTGTAGAAGGTGAATTCGTCACACACACACACACACACACACACACACACACACACACACACACACACACACACACACACACACACACACACACACACACACACACGCACAGTTGCTGAATCCTGGAAAAGCAAATGTAGTGATTTCTTTCCTTGAAGAGATGCAATAATACATGCTTGTCTTGTTTAATGTCACATTTACCCAGATGGTTTTCCTTAATTGTTATTATGTTTAATCAACAAGAACAATGTGCCAGTATACTCTGCTTACTCGGTGTCTGAATATCATATGATGGAACATGACTTGGTGCAAATCTGTTCCACAATAGCTGAATATATACTTTAATAATCTATGAGCTCATCTTTCTCACTACTAAATAAGTAACAAAAAATAAGCACAAAAAATTATCACAAAATAAATCTTCACAGGGAAGGTATTTTCCTCCTGTGCTGATCTATATCCTGAAATTTTTGCATTATGCATGATACGACACACTTGGACGTGGCTTTGTGGATTATTTGGTGAAGGCCAGAAACATATGTGCATTGACAAAGGTCTAATTTAAATCACCAAGGTAGGGTTTAATGAAAATTTTAATCGTTTACAGCTCTTGAAGCAATTTTACATTCGTATGACAAGGATATATGATGAGCAATCGCTGTACTATTATGCTATTTACAAGAACATTGATAGATAAACCAATCCCCATCTCAACCTGTAATCCTTTCCTACGCCTATTAACCTTTTCTAGCTCAACCCTCTTAATTTCAGGTTATTTTGTTTCCTCTCTATCTCTGTCTCTGTCCTCACTCTCATTCTCTCTCTCTCTCTCTCTCTCTCTCTCTTGCCTCTCTCTTGCCTCTCTCTCTCTCTCTTGCCTCTCTCTCTCTTGCCTCTCTCTCTCTCTCTCTCTCTCTCTCTCCCTCTCCCCTCTCGCCTCTCGCCTCTCGCCTCTCGCCTCTCGCCTCTCGCCCCTCGCCTCTCGCCTCTCGCCTCTCGCCTCTCTCATCTCTCTCATCTCTCTCATCTCTCTCATCTCTCTCATCTCTCTCATCTCTCTCATCTCTCTCATCTCTCTCATCTCTCTCATCTCTCTCATCTCTCTCATCTCTCTCATCTCTCTCATCTCTCTCATCTCTCTCATCTCTCTCATCTCTCTCATCTCTCTCATCTCTCTCATCTCTCTCATCTCTCTCATCTCTCTCATCTCTCTCTCTCTCCCCTCTCTCTCCTCTCTCTCCTTTGGAAACGGGCCAAACTGTTCACTGTTGTGCACCACTTTTTCCCAATTCCATATACAGGTGATACATGACGTCATCACCGGGCACCAAAGGATGGGAGTACTCAGTTTTTACTCCGTTTGTTTTCTTGTTTGTCTGAGCGATATCTCAGCCATCCTTTGAGCGAAGAAGCTGAAATTTAGGGACAAAAGTAAAGATGTGCTTTGGCAAATACGTATTTTTTTATTGTTTGATTAATCAATAAATTACCTAATTATTATCGATTATTACTGATTTATTTTATTTTTCATCCTGGCAATACATGTCTCAGGCACCTTTTGAGCTTGGAAGCTGATACTTTGAAACAACAGTGAGTGAATAAGTGATTTGGCTATAAAGAGTATTTTTTTTGATTTATTGATTAATTATTCATTTTTCGATGAAGTACTTAATTTTCAAAAAGTTACAGATTTGGATGATACAGTGATGGTTTCGGTATGCTATTAGCCAATTGATTAAGAAAATAATTACTTTAGATCATTAGTTATTTATTTTAATTATGCAATGAATCAACTAATAAATCAATTATTGTACACTGCTCCCTCCAAATTCCATCTACATATGCTGTAAGGCAGCATTGGCGCCTCGGCAGTATCGCACGCTGGAGGACGAGTTATTTATTTACTCGGTTTGGGGCAGTGTACTTTTAATGTACCTCTACCTGTGCTGTTTTCTTGTTTGTCTGAGCAATATCTCAGCCAGACCTGTGAGCTCGGAAGCTGAAATTTGGGAACAAAAGTAAAGATGTGCTTTGGCAAAAACAATACATCCTTTCATTTTTTGACTGATCAATTAATGGATTAATTATTTAATTATTATCGATTTATTAATTACTTATTTATTTTGTCTCATCCGGGCAATATCTCAGTCACCTTTTGATCTCGGAAGCTAATATTTGGATATGACGGCGAACAAGTGATTTGGCTGTGGTATTTTTTGATTCGTTGATGAATCAATCAATTAATTTTCATTTTGATTGAGAAATAATTTTGATTGAGAAATTATTCGGCAATTGATTGAGAAATCAATTATTTTACGATTATTATTTATTTTAATTATGTAATTAATCAATCAATTATTGTGCATTGCGCCCTCCCAATTCTGTCTCCATGTGCAGCAAGACGGCATTGCCGGAGTGCCGAAGGCGCCCTGGCAATGTTGCATGCTGGAGGATTTGTTATTTATTTATTTGGCATGGGGGCGGTGTACTTTGAATATACCGTGACTTATTTTTTGCTTATATTTGTTGATAGCCGTTTTAAATTGTGACCGAAGATTATTGTCATACTAAGTGGGCAAGTTTGCAGTTATACTGTATCAGCTATTGTGATTTTTAAAAAACATGCAATTTTCCCATATTGTGGAAAATTAGACATAAAAATGTGTGCTCCATCTCATCCTGACTTTGCATTGGAGCACAAGATAAGATTGGTCATGTGTGATAAACAGAGTGAGGGAAGCACATGCAATAAACAGGTGTTTCATTTTTCAGGGAAAAACAAATGCTAATTCAACATCCTGATCAATAGAAACCCCAGAGTTTGTACCTGCAACGTTGAACAAATTCATAAAATATAATTTTGTTTTCAATTTTTCACCTTGACTGCTGACCCTTCTGCTTCCACCACAAAGGAGGACCTTCTGTGGACATATTTTAGGCCATTTATTAAAAAAATCCACGACCAAAGTAAAAAAGTCAATGACTGACATAAACAAAAATCATTTTCTCTCCGTCATTTTTTTTATTCACATCCACTGATAATTTTTCTTTTTGGTCATTTTACAACAACGTAGTTTGGAAAATCTATCACCAAAGGATTTGGAAAGAGATCTTTAAGATCTCAGATGAAGATCTTGAGGGAAAGTTCATTGCAGACTTGCATACTAAAAAAAAAACCTTGGCATTTTTGTGTTCATGTTACGTCGTCGTGAGGCCTGGTTGATCCCAGGATGCCTTCCCATATGTGAAAAGCTTTCGTATAGGTGTGCTGTGGTTTAGAGCACACACGCACCAAAGAGCTTTTCAAGGTACCACGCAAGCGGAACACTACATGAAACAGGTGAGTCTGTTTCAGCTTTGCATGCACATACTTACGTTGAGCATCGATGGAATTGGAGAGAAGCAATTTCGTGGGCTCATTTTGTTATGCTTGGCAATCTCAGCAGCTCTCTAAAGGAACTCATACAAAACTTATTCGATGGAAGCATTAGATAGAATGCCAACCAGATGATGGCTCAAAAATGGATGATTTATAATCGGTATTTTAAGCTTTTTTGATTTGCACATGGGAGGATAATAGTGAAAATATAAAAGTACAATGTATCAACTCATTTAAATTATGTATTTGCTCTGAATTCTTCCTGACAGGTGTTTTGAGGATTTGAGCAGGAGGGATTGCAAAATTGAAAAGCTGTTTTTATTCCTAAACAAATGGCACAGTCTGTGCATGTAATGACCTCAAATTGGATTTTTTTTCCCCCTTTGTCTTTCTTTCTTTTCATTTAAGTCGACTTGATGTCCCAGCTCATGTCATTTTCTTTGTGATGCAAGCTGGAGATGCCCTGATTTTGCCCAACTAAGGCCCTTGTGGTTTTATGGTTTCCCACAAACCGATGCTCCCCAATATCATGCTGTGCCCCATCCTGCAGATCATCAGTAGAACTTTCTCAGGGTCCAGTAATTATAATTAAGGCAGAAATCAAGAATAAAAAGCCAATAGAAAGGGTAGCTCTTCAGGATCCTTCTGTGCCTGGCAGTTCAATGGTTTCAGAACTTTGACATTAAGTTAACAAGAGAGAAATATTTTGGTTAAGGCAAGCATTTGTGCTCCTTAGTATTATGCGTGTGCTTGATAATGCAAAATTCTTCTTCTACTTCTTTTTAACCTTAGTTTGGCATTACCATCTGAATACTTAGCTTACATTTAAATGTGAGGGCTACATGCTTAAATCTCATATACTCTGTCCATGTTTCCTTGTTCTACTGATATCCATTTCCTGCAAGTGATGTGATGCTCAAGCTTCTTCGTCAGCCTTAAACACGACCACTATCGCCTATTTTACAGTCCCAATTATTCCCACCTCTGTGTCAGGGAAGGTTCATCCAGGAAAAGGTTTTGGCCCAGGTCTTTCACAAACTGGCTGGTCAGGCCTGACGTTCGACTGAAGGTAACAGGAATTTCAATTTTTTTTAAGGTTCCGGTGATGCTTCACCAACTCTTCACGAAAGACACAATGCGATCTTTAAATGCACTGATGCTCCACTGGCTTAACCTCCTTCCAGTAGATGGCACACACATTGCAAAACACCACAAATACAGTTAATAGCTTGGTAAAGATTCAAACTCAGGTGATATAGCCTAATGGAGAGTGTACATACCTCTAAGCCATCCCCTGCATACCTCTAAGTGCATATCTTTAATCTCTTCTCAGCCTTACACTTTGAAATAGTATTGTTATACAATGCGAATCCATCAGCTCAGGCTTTCTCCCTTTATTTCCCGCTGAGCTTCACTACACCTGTTGAGACCCTGCTCCCCCCCCCACCTCCCAAACACATTCCTTCTCATCTTGTTGTGGTGCATGTATGTATGTATGTATGTATGTATGTATGTATGTATGTATGTATTATAGTTCACTTGCTTCCCATTCCTCCCACGTCACGCCTGTTGACCCGAACCCTGTTATTGTGCTCTTCAACCTGAGCTTCAGTATCCGTATTAAAAATATTTTTCGCCTTTTCATTCAATTCGCTCTTTCCTGCTTGTCTTAACTAAATCTGCGAAGACACATGGTTTGAACGAGTGAGCATCCTGGTCATCCTTCTGAACTGTGCGACTTTGGGAATGTTCCAGCCATGTGCGGAGATGGCTTGCCACTCTCAGCGCTGCATCGTACTGCAGGTGAGGTCGACATTCATCTGAATTTAAATATGTTGATGTTTTTCAACGAGGTAATCGAAGAAAAACTCATTAAAAAAAAAATTGGGCTGAATGGTTGCTACTCCTCAACTTTGCACCATAATGCTATATACATGCAATAAGTCAAAAATTATTGAGCTAGTCCTATAAGCATCAGTTGTCAGGGCCTTTTATGAACTTTAGGGTCAATCCTTTTTCAGAACCTGTAGATCGAGTCTTTCTCTCCTTCATGTCATGCTATTCTGACTGCATTTTATGTTGCTATTCTCCTTCAATGCTATAGGTTATTGCTGTCATGAGTAATCTATTGAGAGATCACTCCCATGAGTGGTGAAATCAGTTTGGTTGAGGCTTTCTCTCATCTGATTCATCTCCCCAATGATGAACATGGTGAATCCCCCATCTCCCTTCCCTTATATATCCATCCATTAGGACCATACTCTGTGCAGAGCGTTGGTGCTGCCTAAGCAGTGTCCTTGGCTATTGGGCACAACCCTGGATGGGTCGCCACTTCGACACAGTATACCAGCATGTCGGCACTCATTTTGCTGACCTCGGAAGGATGACGGGCCGAGTTAACCACACCTGGTATTAATTCAACAGCTGAGCGGGATTTGAACTCAGGACCCTTGGATCTCAAGCCCACCACCCCAACCATTAAGCCAACACCAGGCATCCTAATATATGTGCTGGTTTATTTATACAAATCAGGCATCCTGCTACACCTTGCTTTTTGGTACCTTTAATGTTGTGTCATGTCACAAACTATTAACAAGCAGTTTTGTCTTTCTGATGTTGCCTGAGGTCAGAAACAGGAAGTGTAGTATATTAGACTGCATGTTATGTCTTTGGGACCAGAATGCTTTTTGCCCTTCAGATGAAGGGGCATGTCATATTTGGACAAACCTTACTATGTACTTTGGTCTTTCGGTTAAATTGCATCTGTTGAGCTTTGTCCCAATATTTTGTATATTTTTCAACCTTTTTCTATAAAGCGTTTCTCAAAAAGGAAACATCAGCCTCTTCAATCACCATGCAACTACCCTAAAGCCAGCATTTAATCTGTTATTTGTAGGCATATTATGCGAAGATGTTGTGTGAAAGAATGCGTCCAGAGCTGCATCGGAAGCAACCTGAATAGCTGTAGCATGGCATGATTTTTGTCCGAGACGATGGAGCACATCATCACCGAAGTGACGTCCAACCATTGCTGCACAAGCGGGTGGTGGCATAGGTACCTCCACACCATCCTTATTCTCCTGAATTGTCGCCATGTGGTTACTTCTGGCATCTGAAGATGAAGAAAACCATTGTGGGGATATCGGAAGGAGACCGTGAGCAACACCATTGGGGCCTGCAAGCACCTCTGAACATCAACATCTCAAATTTTTGGAGTGAGAGTAAAATTTTGGACTAATTTTGGAGTGAGGCACATCGAGAATATTGTGTAAAGTTTTGGTCATCACAACTTTGGAAGGACATAGATGCCATAGAGATGGTTCAGCGCAGAGTTACGAGATTGATTCCCAGCCAAGCTCGACTCAGATATGAGGAGCGGCTGAAGGAGACAGGGCATTATGCATCAGGAAGGAGGTGGTTACGAGGAGATATGATAGAGATGTTTAAGATAATGAAAGGTAGAGATAAAATAAGTGCAAATTAATTATTCAACAGAGTAGACAGTGATAGGACCAGGGGCCATAACCTGAGAGTAAAGAAGAGAATAGTTAAGACCGTGGCAAGGCAGGGAACTTTCACTCAGAGAGTAGTTAATGCATGGAATGGTTTCCCTGGAAAGGTAGTGGCAGCAGAAACAGTAGATCAGTTTAAATTAGAATTAGATAGGTACCTGAAAGTTATGGAGATGGAGGGGTATGGGGATGTTGATAAAACTTTTAGCTGGTTTGATTATTGATCGGTGATTGTGTGCATGTGTACGGAGATTTGTTGGTGGGGGTCTTGTCAAGGGGGTTTGTGTGGTTGATGTGTGTTTTAACAAAGCCCATGCCCCCTCCCCTGAGGGGAAGAAAAAAAACACATACAAAAACTACAAAAAAATTATTTTATTAATTAAAAACTTTTTTTGCATTTTCTTCCTTGGATCTTGTGTAGATAAATTAGTATGGTGTTTGTATAGGCATGATGGGCTGAATAGTTTCCACCTGTGTTAGATTTCCCTGTAAATTCCTCGTAAAGGGTTATTGGCAGTGTGACCACTCCTCATTTTCATAAATGCCAAGGTGAGCCAATGAAAAATGCCAAGAATTCACAAGGTTTCGGAAAAGCGATGATAATAGAAAACCTGTACGCCAAGGAAACCTACAGAAAACCAAGACGCCAAGGTGAACAACGAATAGCCAAGATCTTGTGAAAAAAGCCAAGGAGTGGTCACACTGGTTATTGGTTCTTTCACTGGACAAAAAAAATTAATGGGAGATTTTTTATCCATTCAGGACACGCTCATCCCACATAGTTTTCACTGCCAGGACACAATCGTCTTATCAGGCCTTTCAGCCCCCACAAACCCATAATTTTCCATCAAGTCAAACTGAAAACCAACTATATCACCGAATGCACCCCATCTATGACTGCCCTCCATCAGGAAATGAGCATCTGTCCCACTTTGGACTATTCAGTCTATTTAAGTTCATTCACATAAATAGGTGTTTCTCGATAGAGAAATGGCGAGTGAACTTGTGTGGCCATGTGGTTTGCCCTTTGGTTCACGTTCAGGGTACCCGAGTATTGGTTTGAGGGGAATTGCAACGTTTTTGCATGAGCGTGCATTTTTGTCTTTGGGTGAAAGTATATGTACCTCGTTTTTTTTTGCTTTTTTTTTGTATATCTTGTCGAGGCTCATATGAGAGCTAGCACACAACACACAGCAAGGGGGCATGAGACAAGAGGGGTGGGAGAGGGAAGGACAAAACAGTGGAGAACAGAGACACAAGGAGATCTGTGGAAGGGAGAGGGATGGGGCGGGGAACATGGGGTATACAAGATGGACATTATAGGGACTTTCAGGAAGAAAAGCAGGGAATACGAAGGTGGTGAGTTTGGAGTGGATTAACTGGGGTAGAAAAGATTGAGGTTTTGGATGGGGGAACATAAGAAGTGGTGGTGAACAACTGTTGTGAAGGCTTGGAGGGAAGAATAGGATTGAACAGACTTGGGGAGTTTATTCCAAAGGTGTGAAAAAGAGGAATAAAAGTGAAGGTGAGGAGTGATTGGTGATTTTGGTAGTTTTACCAGAAGGGAGTTATTGGTGGACCTTGAGCACCCTGTGGAAATATGGTGGGGACAAATCGCAGAGAGAGCAGGGGGGCGAGGCTGGAGAGGAGACTGTCGAAGACAGAAAGACCACCGACCAGCCTGCGGTGAGAGAGTGAGAGGCCCAAAAACTCAGCCTCATTGCGGGAGATGCCAATGATCCGAAATGCTTTGGTTTCCACAGTGTGAAGCCGAGAAAGGTGGGAGGTAGGAGTATTAGGATAGCAGTACTCCATCAGGCTGCAGAGGAAAGCTTTGTAAGTGGTCAGGAGCTCCGGTAGGCCGAGGAAGGACTTTGCATGATGGAGGATTCCCAGTCGGCGACTGGTTTTGGAGGTCAGGTTGGAAATGTGGCTTTCACAGGAAAAATCATGGCAGATAGTGAGACCCAGAAGCTTGAAAGAAAGGACTTCTTCCAGAAGATTATTGCGAAATTAGATTTGGGCGGGGGGGGAGGGGAGGGGGGGTTCCAGGTGGTCCTTTCAGGGAGACATAGTGAGTGTGAGATTTGTCAGGATTGAAAGACATGTTCCATGTGTTGGCCCAGTTTCTGATTTTACCCAGATCTGCAGATAGCGAAGAAGCTGTGGCTTGCCTGTTTGAGGGATGACAGATGGTACCACAGAGGGTGAAGTCATCAGCAAATAGATAAAGAGGATTTTCCAGAGAGACAGAGAGAACATTGATTAAAACCCCAAAAAGAACAGGGCCCAGAATGTTGCCTTGAGGAACTCCAGCCTGGACAATAAGAGGGGATGAGAGAATTCCATTTCGGGGCAGACGTTGGCTACATCAGGAGAGGAAGTCTGCAAGCCATGAGTGGAGATGGCTTGGATACCATAGGAAGAGAGTTTGGTGAGCAGGGCAGGGTGCCAGGCCTTGTCAACAGCACGTGATATGTCGAGCAATATGGCTCTGATTTCATGTCTGGCATCGAGAGTACCTCCATCCCTTGTTGGGAGAGCAGGAGCAGCATATCCAGGGTACAATGACCTGGTCTGAAACCAAATTGATGATCGGAAATCAAGCCATTGGAGAAGAGGAAGGATTTAATGTCTGAAGTGATGATCGATTCCATAACCTTGTGATGGTTGGGAGTAGGCTGATTGGTCTGTTGTTGCAGGGATCGGTTTTTGCACCTTTTTATGCAGGGCAGTAATGTTTGCTGATTTCCAAGCAAATGGCAGATGCCCTTGAGCAAATGAGAGGGTGAATAGAACAGAGAGAGGGTGAGCAAGAGCAGAGGAGCGGGTTTTTAGCACACGTGGGCTGATGCCATCTGGACTGGTTGCAGAATCTGAGTCGAGGTTTGACAGCAAGCTCTCCACTTTTTCATAAGAAAATGACACGGAGTCCAGGGACAGTTGGGTGCGACTGGGTTAGGTGGGAACAGAAAACGATGGGTTTCGGACACAAGATTTTAATGCAAACACTGAGTTTAGACATTCAGCCTTTTCACATGTGGTACCAGCAGTGCGGCCATTTGAGGTAAGGGAGGGGATGGAGGGGGAACATACACCAGAAACAGATTTGAATAGACGCCACCAGGATTTGGAAGAGAGAGAGAGAGAGAGAGAGAGAGAGAGAGAGAGAGAGAGAGAGAGAGAGAGAGAGAGAGAGAGAGAGAGAGAGAGAGAGAGAGAGAGAGAGAGAGAGAGAGAGAGAGAGAGAGAGAGAGAGAGAGAGAGAGAGAGAGAGAGAGAGAGAGAGAGAGAGAGAGAGAGAGAGAGAGAGAGAGAGAGAGAGAGAGAGAGAGAGAGAGAGAGAGAGAGAGAGAGAGAGAGAGAGAGAGAGAGAGAGAGAGAGAGAGAGAGAGAGAGAGAGAGAGAGAGAGAGAGAGAGAGAGAGAGAGAGAGAGAGAGAGAGAGAGAGAGAGAGAGAGAGAGAGAGAGAGAGAGAGAGAGAGAGAGAGAGAGAGAGAGAGAGAGAGAGAGAGAGAGAGAGAGAGAGAGAGAGAGAGAGAGAGAGAGAGAGAGAGAGAGAGAGAGAGAGAGAGAGAGAGAGAGAGAGAGAGAGAGAGAGAGAGAGAGAGAGAGAGAGAGAGAGAGAGAGAGAGAGAGAGAGAGAGAGAGAGAGAGAGAGAGAGAGAGAGAGAGAGAGAGAGAGAGAGAGAGAGAGAGAGAGAGAGAGAGAGAGAGAGAGAGAGAGAGAGAGAGAGAGAGAGAGAGAGAGAGAGAGAGAGAGAGAGAGAGAGAGAGAGAGAGAGAGAGAGAGAGAGAGAGAGAGAGAGAGAGAGAGAGAGAGAGAGAGAGAGAGAGAGAGAGAGAGAGAGAGAGAGAGAGAGAGAGAGAGAGAGAGAGAGAGAGAGAGAGAGAGAGAGAGAGAGAGAGAGAGAGAGAGAGAGAGAGAGAGAGAGAGAGAGAGAGAGAGAGAGAGAGAGAGAGAGAGAGAGAGAGAGAGAGAGAGAGAGAGAGAGAGAGAGAGAGAGAGAGAGAGAGAGAGAGAGAGAGAGAGAGAGAGAGAGAGAGAGAGAGAGAGAGAGAGAGAGAGAGAGAGAGAGAGAGAGAGAGAGAGAGAGAGAGAGAGAGAGAGAGAGAGAGAGAGATATTTGAGAGTTCAGACTTGGGATTAGAAAGATGTTGTTTTCTGGCTCTCCTGAGGGTAGATACACACTTCTTCCGAGCTTTGTGGAAGGAACTGAGATTGCCCTCAGTTGGGTTTGCTTTCCATGATGCAAAGGCAAGTTGTTTCAGGACAACTGCCTCACCACAAGCTTCAGTGAACCAAGGGCGGGAGGAGGGGTCCGACTGAAGATCTGAGGGGATAAATCTGTGCATGAGGGAGAGCAAGTTTCTTTGAAAGAATTCCCAGGATGAGTTGATGTGGAGAAAGTAGCGATGAGAGACCAGTCTGGAAGTATGATGGCTGCTTGGAGACCCTGCCAGTCGGCCTGTGTAAAATGCCAGACTCGACGGCACGGAGGTGATTCTAATAACAACGCGGTGGTTCTCTTGAGGTGGTTCTCTTATTTGTTTCAATGTCTTGATTTTATTTATCTTTTTCTGTACAAAAAATGATATTCTTGATCAAAGAACATGCACGAACATACAAGACAGGTAGTTGTTGTGCATTCTTGCACAGAGTTCTCCTTTGATAACTCAATGGAGATCTCTGTTTCATCACTCCATCCATTTGTTTCATTTCATCTTTTTTTTGTTGGATTTGTTGATGTAGTTGGTGGGAGCATTTTGAAAGGTGTTTTGTTTCAGAGCAGAACACAGATACCCTACCCCTCCATCAAACTTCGACTAATCAATAATCTGTGGAGGAGCTTGTACATGAAATGAATGCATGATTAGGATGTGGAGGACGAGGTATCATCAATGGCAGAGGTGCAAATTAACGGCCGCCCGGTCGCCAATGGTGCCGAATTTTTGTGCTGGGCGGGTACACAATACTGCCTTACCTGCCCGGCTGGCAAATCACTGGTGATTCCTGTTATTTTGTACAATTTGTCCTAGCTTCTCTACTAATTTTATCAACGAGAACTGTTTTTGTCCGCAGAAATCACCGGTGATTCTGCGGCGGCCATTTTGTCTGTTGTCATCTCGTTCCGAATCACGCGAGATTGCGCGAGATTTGCCGGTTTGGCGCGGTTCGGGTGCATTTTCTCATGCCCAGGTTGCAGTGTTGGGCACAAAAGCGATAATCCGATAACAGATAATTATCGAAGTTAACATTTTTTATCGGACTATTATTGGAAGTTAACTTCCATTTATCGTTATCGGACCAGTTAACTTCCGATAACTCGATTTTTTTCGTCCGATAATGTCCGTTAATTTTTTGTCCGATAACATTTTAATCGTTTCCGGGTCGCATTTCGCCGAACTAATTATCAAGAGGAGAAAAATGTACATAATTATTATAGATTACTTGTTTTACAAGATAATGCTGAATCAGGCTGCCGTGTGAAGAAAAATGGAAGAAGAAGAGGAAGAGGAAGAGGAAGAGGAAGAGGAAGAGGAAGAGGAAGAGGAAGAGGAAGAGGAAGAGGAAGAGGAAGAGGAAGAGGAAGAGGAAGAAGAAGAAGAAGAAGAAGAAGAAGAAGAAGAAGAAGAAGAAGAAGAAGAAGAAGCCGCCTTGCAATGGCGACTTCCTCAGCCATGCGGCTGTTCGGCTCTGCAGGTACTGGGTTCGGTCAAGGTTGGGAAACGTTCAGATCGGTTAATTCAAACACAAGGACGGTCTCACCTTTGGCAGAGCGACGGACAATCGGACATGAGTGTCGAGGCGTGGAGATACCGTCGCGCCATGTTTGTGACTGTTTTCGGTGTGTTTGTAAGGTCAGGCCTCTCATGTTTGAATCAATGGTGCCTTCCTGTTTGTGTGCGCAGCGTTCCGCGGACCTATTCCCGTTGTTCTTTCGGTAAGAAATGGACATTAATTTGTTTGTTGGATTCACATTGTGTCCTTGACCCGTCCCGTTAACCTCCCAGTGCATGTTGGACTCCGTCCAGTTAAACGTGGTGTGTGTGTGTGTGTGTGTGTGTGTGTGTGTGGTGTGTGTGTGTGTGTGTGTGTGTGTGTGTGTGTGTGTGTGTGTGTGTGTGTGTGTGTGTGGTGTGTGTGTGTGTGTGTGTGTGTGACGACTCATCGACTCTAAAAGACCCATAATGCTTATTTTATTCTTGGGTTGAGCATAAATAAGCCTTTTCTATGGGTTTTGAAGGTTTTTCCTTGTTTTTTTGAATCCTTGTTAAAAAGTAGTTGTCGTCATCGGATTATCGTTAACTTCCGATAACTTTGTATTATAATTATCGTTGTCGAAGTTAACTTTTTGGTTATCTGTGCCCAACACTGCCAGGTTGGTTAAATTAGTGAATTTGGGTGATTGAGTGAGTTTCATGGGTGAGGTTGGGTGAATGAGTGAGTTTGATGGGTGAGGTTCGGTGGATGAGTGAGTTTGTATGTGATGTTGGGTGGACGAGTAGTACCCCCACCATTGTCCATCACCCACAACCCCCCCTCCACCCCATCATCCATCACCCACAACCCCCCCCCGTCGTCGTCCATCAGCCACAACCACCCCACAACCACCTCATCACCCACAAAAACGCCCCCCCCAGCACCACTCACAATCCCCCTGCCCTCCCCCATCACACACACAAAAAGGTCCCCCCCCCATCACCCACAACCTCCTCCTCCCTGCACCATACCCCTACCCCCACCCCACTCATCAAACTCGCACATCCATCCATCCAACTCACTCATCCACCCAACCTCCTCCATCAAACTCACTCATTCTGCAAACCTCCTCCATTAAACTCACTCATCCAACCAACCTCACTGATCAAATTCACTCATCCAATCAACCTCACTCATCAATCTCACTCATCCAACCAACCCCACTCATCAAACTCACTCATCTCATCAAACTCACTCATCCAACCAACCTCACTCATCAAACTCACTCATGCAACCAACCTCACTCATCAAACTCACTCATCCAACCAACCTCACTCATAAAACTCACTCATCCAACCAACCTCACTCATAAAACTCACTCATCCAACCAACCTCACTCATAAAACTCACTCATCCAACCAACCTCACTCATCAAACTCACTCATCCAACCAAACTCACTCATGCGAGTATATTAAAAGTGTTTGATATCAAATTTGTGACTTTTGTCTTTATTTTATCAGGCCGGTAGAAATTCTGCTGGGCTGGTAACTTTTTCTCGTCACCGGCCCTGCTGGCCAGTGGATAAAAATGTTAATTTGCACCCATGAATGGATTGTTCGATGGATACAAAATATATTAATACATGATGGATAAGTCAACACATTATATGGGTATACCATGCATCTATGTGGGTGTAGCATATTGCCTTAATACGAATCTGGGATCCCAATATCATGAGCTACATACTATGATAGAATGCCAAGCAGTCCGACCCAAACTTTTACTTCAAATCTATTGTTGTGTTTTTTAAGTGGTGAAGACACTTCAAAATTTGGGTATGTCCTCCTTTCCATCTGTCTTCAAAAAATGAAGAATAATAAGAAGAAGAACCTTTCTAACCCACTGTGTTTATAATTGTAAAGGGTTTTAAAAGTGCATTTCTGGATGGTTCTTGGAGGTTCTCAAGGGTTATTCTAATAGATTTCGTGTATTTCTTAGTCTTTGCCTATTTCCTTTTAAAAATGCCTAACTGAACTACTTAATTTGGACACGGATGGAATTTTTTGTTTGTTTGTTTGTTTTGTGCATCTTAATGATGTATATGTGTTTCAAGAGTATATAATTACACTCCTGAAATTGTGGTATTGACCGTTGTTTAACAAAATGTAACCAGTGATCATCTTGGATCCCAAGTGCACTTAATGGACATAATCTAACATTACTGGTCCACTCAAATAGATTCAGAGATTGTGGCATTCTCTTTGCAGTAATAAAGATTTACCATTTTAAAAAACGAATGTAAATGGTACTTTTAAAGATTTATTTCTTCTGTGACGCAGTTGAAGGTTGAAAGGAGCTGCACTATTTTGATGTATAATATTTCAATTAATGTCTTGGAATTTTATACAATGTGAGGTGAATTTTTGTATTAAAATGGCAATTGTGAGATGCAATAAAAGCTATATCTAAATAAGGATAACAACAAAGATGTTTAATGGTGGTATGTGTTAGAGAAACGGTGTGTAAATAATTCACAAAGGTCAAAGACTCTGGTATAGTTCTTCATCTTCTCCAGCTGAAAATATTCCTGGATTCTGAGGAGGAATTGATTTTTTTTTAATGTTTTTTGTCCAGATTTCATCCTCTCTCTTACTTCACTATAATGAGCGCTCCCCGACTGTGTCTCAGACTCTCTCAACTATTCCTCCTGTGCAGGCATTTGATGACTTCATATTCTCATTCTTTGCTGCGGAAATGCTGGTGAAGATGGCAGCGATGGGCGTTTTTGGCAAGAAATGCTATCTTGGGGATACATGGAACCGACTGGATATGTTCATCATTTTATCTGGGTAGGGAACGTGTTTTGTTATTTTGTTACAATTTTACAGTAAAACTTGCTATTGGGATATCATCATCATCATCATCATCATCTTCTCCTTCTTCTTTTTATGATTAATGTTATCATCATTAATGTTATTGTTCAAAGCCGAGGATACATACTATAGAGGGCTATTTGTGCAGTCAAGGCAAAAGATTTATTGCATTTAAGAAAATTATCTTGGCCTTTTAAGAAAAGGTTTGCTTTGCATTCCTATTCCATCAGATTGATTTGTAATAATCCACCAATGGACCATTGCTTCCTTACTGGCTTGGCCTGCATCCCTTGTGCTCAATTTATGCTTGAAATACTGAGTCTCAAAATAAAAACAACATGCAAATATCAATGTAAAAACACACAGACACGCAACACACGTGATCCGAACACATAAAAGGTTTTCCTGGCACTGTCAAGGCAGATGAAGACCATAGTGGTTCTTAATGAAGCAAGATGATCAACTCTATATTTGGCCCTTGTTTATAAATTGTAATTTGTTCATTATACTTTGCCAAATGCCTGCTCCTCCAAAAGCCCCCATGGAATTCTAAATGGACAGCCAATCTCACCTCTGTTTTGAAGGAGGTTGTGCTCCCATGCACAGCACCTTCTGTTAGCAAAGCACACCAGGAAAGACTGCGACAATATGTGTCACATGCAAACACATTCCCACTGAGCTATTCTTTCATCTTTGCATTCAGTACAATGAAAGATATAATTGCTATTGATTGGCATCACAACTGCTTGTAAAACACGTGATGTTATTGTTCAGACAATGCAGCAATATATGAATCTTACTTCATGCCTCATTTACCTACATACCATTGGGTTTTGTGAACGATTAAGGAAAAAGATTCAGTCACATGCACAATATTATATGATTAGAAAGAAACTCTAGAGTCGAGAGAAACAGATCTGTGAACCCAACTTGGTTGCATTCTGAAGTGAATTGGTTCAGATTCCCTTCCTGATTGCATTGTCGCCTATGGCTTTTAAGGTATTGCAGATTTAAAACATAATTTGCTCGAAAATGGAAATTGCAATCGAAGTTGCCTTTGAGTTTCAAATCACATTCTCCAATGGGTTTGAAAATGAACATTGTTATATGATAGGTCTTTACAAACATGATATTTCATTCAAAGGAATTGACAGCTCCTTGTATAGAGCAGGGCTTTTAGCATTAATTATAGTTGTGTAATTATAATTTCAGGTTGTTCATTACAAGATTGTGAACCTGGTGCACACAAAATCTCTAATTAAATCTTAAAATTTTTTTGGTGAATGAGCTCAAATTTTGCCATTCTTATTTTAAATTGTACAAATGTATTTTTCTCCTGCGTTAATTGGCTCAAATCTTACCTTTTCCCGATGATAAACCTCAAATATTTAATAATTCATTTTTACCAGGTTAATTGGCTGTAATATAATTGTTCTTTTTTCTGTTGTTAATTGGCTCCATTTTTAAAACTTAATTTGGATTTTTTTATTTCTTATATATTTAGTCTTGTCATTTGTTTCCTGCATGGAAGCTTCCACATGAGTAGTACAAATTTTTTTGTGGTTGGTCATTGCATATTGTTGTCTGTTGCTCGGTGCTCTGCCAGCATAAAATAACACCTCTTATTGTAAACAAGCTTTGTTTTAACAATCTGTGATATCAACACAATCAAATGGACTACATACATTTTTGTGGTACATGGTCATTTGCCCTCATATGGTGCTTGAATTCTTGAAAGCATCGGATCAATGATATTCTGTGTGACAACCAGATACAGGTTTTTCAATATATAAAGAAGATTGTGTTTCAACTCTTGCATACTAATTGCAGAAGGTAACATCTTTTAGTTTCTGATACATATGTTCCCATATGTTTTTGCTGGCGTTCGTGTCACGACTCTGTGATTTCCAAATCTGTGGCAGAGATGGCTTTGGATGTATGGCATGTGGCACCATCTTCCTGCAGTAAATTTGTACTATACTGCAAAATGTCTTGCTGGTTGAGTTGTAAGAGGGTTTCTTGTATACCAGCAAAGATAGTGCCACATGCCATCCCACACGCGGGACGTGCCTTGCATGGTGAGCATGGACTGTGAGCAGGTTTTGTCAAACACTCATGGGGGCTTTTAAGGATTGACGGTTTAGTTTTGAATTTAAAATGGCTTTCCCAGAGTGGAGCATGTATGAATCTGATTCGGAGTGACCTAACCAGAGGGGTGCAAAGTTTGCTGCATGTGCGAGCATGCATGCATGCATCCAGACAGGCTTTTGCCAGGTAGGTAGCATGGGTTTTAAATGCTCCCACCCGGTTTTATATGGAACCCTGTGGTTAAAAAGAAAATGTTGCTCTTTGGGCGTGTTTTATCACCTTCCCTTCCCCTCCCCGCACGCTGCCTTCCCTTCCCCTCCCCTCACGCTGCCTTCCCTTCCCCTCACGCTGCCTTCCCTTCCCCTCACGCTGCCTTCCCTTCCCCTCACGCTGCCTTCCCTTCCCCTCACGCTGCCTTCCCTTCCCCTCACGCTGCCTTCCCTTCCCCTCATGCTGCCTTCCCTTCCACTCTCTGCATGCTGCCTTCCTCTCCCTTTGTGCTGCCTTTCCTTCCCCTCCACTCACACTGCCTTCCCTTCCCCGAACACTGACATTCCCTTCCAATCACGCCGCCTTCCTTCACCCTTCCCTCGTGCTGACCTCCTCTCAAACCTCCTCCCCTCTCCACCCCCCATGGACATCTCCGGACAATCTCCAAAAGCTATATTAAAGTGCTGTTTAATTGTACCCATTTCAGTCAATCCTGTACTACCCCCACCCCTTTCTCCCTTTTTCCACAAGTCCCACTACCAAATGCTAATCCAGAACCACCTCCTATCATGCTTACCCACTCCAAGACCACCACCCCACTGGCCCCCTTCCTCCTTCTTCTTTCCCCCATCCTTCTCGCTCCCAACCCTCCCCGCCCCCCCGTCCTTCCCGGAGTGTATAGCAATGTTTGGTGAAGTGTTACTCGCGCCTCTCCTCCTTCCTCGCTCTTCCTCCATTTCCAGCTCCCCACTTTTTCACCCCCTCCTAGCTCCCCTACCACTTCTCGCTCCTCCCTCTTCACTCCTCCACCCCTCACCTCTCCCCCACTCCCTCCTCTCTCTCTCTCACACTCTCACTCTCACACTCTCACACTCTCACACTCTCACACTCTCACACTCTCACACTCTCACACTCTCACACTCTCACACTCTCACACTCTCACACTCTCACACTCTCACACTCTCACACTCTCACACTCTCTCACTCTCACTCTCACTCTCACTCTCACTCTCACTCTAACTCTCACTCTCTCTCACTCACTCTCACTCACACTCTCACACTCTCACACTCTCACACTCTCACACTCTCACACTCTCACACTCTCACACTCTCACACTCTCTCACTCTCTCACTCTCACACTCTCTCACACTCTCACACTCTCACACTCTCACACTCTCACACTCTCACACTCTCACACTCTCACACTCTCACACTCTCACACTCTCACACTCTCACACTCTCACTCTCTCACACTCTCACACTCTCACACTCTCACTCTCTCACTCTCTCACACTCTCACACTCTCACACTCTCACACTCTCACACTCTCTCACACTCTCTCACACTCTCACACTCTCACACTCTCTCACACTCTCACACTCTCACACTCTCACACTCTCTCACTCTCTCTCACACTCTCTCACACTCTCTCACACTCTCTCACACTCTCTCACACTCTCACACTCTCTCACACTCTCTCACACTCTCTCACACTCTCTCACACTCTCTCACACTCTCTCACACTCTCTCACACTCTCTCACACTCTCTCACACTCTCTCACACTCTCTCACACTCTCTCACACTCTCTCACACTCTCTCACACTCTCTCACACTCTCTCACACTCTCTCACACTCTCTCACACTCTCTCACACTCTCTCACACTCTCTCACACTCTCTCACACTCTCTCACTCCTCTCACTCTCTCACTCTCACTCTCACACTCTCTCACACTCTCACTCTCACACTCTCGCACTCTCTCACACTCTCTCACTCTCTCACTCTCTCACTCTCACACACTCTCACACACTCTCACACACTCTCACACACTCTCACACTCTCACACTCTCTCACTCTCTCACTCTCACACTCTCTCACTCTCACACTCTCACACTCTCTCTCACTCTCTCTCACTCTCTCTCACTCTCTCACTCTCTCACACACTCTCTCACACTCTCTCACACTCTCTCACACTCTCTCACACTCTCTCACACTCTCTCACACTCTCTCACACTCTCTCACACTCTCTCACACTCTCTCACACTCTCTCACACTCTCTCACACTCTCTCACACTCTCTCACACTCTCTCACACTCTCTCACACTCTCTCACACTCTCTCACACTCTCTCACACTCTCTCACACTCTCTCCCCTCTTTCTTCCCACCCATTAATATTCCTGTCAGCAAAGCAACGAGTTGTATTTGCTCGTATTGAATCAGGCAATATATAAATGTCTATATCTATATCAGGTCAGGTATGGGAGCATGTGCCAGAACAGCGCGTCGCTGTGTCCACTTTCCGCCGGGACTCCAGGGGCCTCCGTCTGGCCATCCCCCAGGCAGATGCCAGGCCCATCCCCATCTCCTTGAGATGATGGTCAACCTGCTGCAACCCCGGGGCACGTGGTCAGCCCACTGGCCTCCTCAACTCAACCAACCTCCTAATAAAAAGTAACCCAACTGCAGGAGGACGTCCGCAGACACAGTTGGGCACTAGATATGGATGGCCGTTGGCTCACAAGGAGCTCCTCCGCCCTTTGACAGGTTTTATATTTATATCTATATAAATATATATTTTTATATCTATATAAATGTATGTATATCTGAAAATCAGAGAAAACATTAGGGCTGGTCCAATAGCCACCAAATTTTGCATACATTTTGGTAGTACCCAGGGTCAGGTTGTAGGCACAATAAACCACCCCTTTCCTCTGGGGGAGGGGGGACAACATTTATACGAGTATATGGAGCGGTAGAAAAAAATATGTCGGGGGGGGTGGGTGGGTGGAACTGGGAACTGACCTCTATTGAGTACTATTCAAGATGCCCAACAAAATGTTTTCCACATTTGGCAACATCTCGATCATTTTCCTTCCATCCATCCTTCGGGACCATACTCAGTGCAGAGCATTGGTTCTGCCTTAGCAGTCTCCTTGGCTGTTGGGCACAATTCTGGATGGGTCGCCACTCCGACACAGGATACCAGCAAGCTGGCACTCATTTTGTCGACCTCAGAAGGATGACAGGGAGAGTCAACCCCACCTGGTATTAACTCAACAGCCGAATGGGATTTGAACTCAGGATCTTCAGATCCCAAGCCTACCACCTTACCATTAAGCTAACACCAGAATGGGATTTGAACTCAGGATCTTCAGATCCCAAGCCCACCACCTAACCATTAAGCTAACACCAGGCATGTTGCTGATTAAGTTCTCTTGGCAATTTTGCTCCAAGATTGTGTAACCTCTGAGGACCATATCATTCTGTTATTCAACATGAAAAAGAAAATTCAGAAATAAGTGAGGAAAAAAATGTATGCTAAATATAATAAGCAATGTCGGGATGACAAACCACAGTCTACAAAAGGTTTTAAACAAGATAGGGATGATCTTGGCCTAAAGAGCAGCCAACAGTATTGCCGTCACATAACAATCCCGACATCACTGACTCCTTTACACTTCATCGATTATTGCTTCAAGCTTGTACAAACACTCCATTGGTTATAGCAGTACTTGTTTACTCTTGTAGTGTAGCCACATACTGAGACTCTACAATTTGGCAGCCTGACTACAATGTTAATACCAGCACATAAACATCAACTTCTTACAAACTACATGCACATCTCTAATAACAGCATTCCATAATTATCTGCATTTGTGATGGGTTAGTCTAACTTAATTTTTTTTAAAGTAGGAAAGACAACTGAAGTTGCAAAAACTCCCTATAATTATACACCAGCTTCTTATACTTGTGCTGAAATGAAATATAGGAGGTTTTATACTTTCAGCTGGACAATTGTCTGGAAGCAGTGATGTCAGGATTGTAATGTGACTTACAAAATACCACTGATTTGGTATTTTGTATGAACCATTGGTTGATGTCACTGAAATGCTAAGCATTGTTTGATGCCAAAGGACATACCACCAGATACGACTGTTATTGCATGTAAATCCATTTGATTATTTTTGTATCACACATTGTTAAAATAATATTTGTTTATAATCAGAGATGTTCATTTTATTCTGACCTGGCACTGATGTATAAAATGAAATTATTTTATTGAAAATTATGGAAATACTCAACACTGCATGCAGTATCGTGTTCTATGAACTCTCAAGTTGTTTATGGTTTTATAGCTTTTAGTTTTTAATTCATCAAAAGTAATTCCTGATTGAACAGATTTATCTCCAAAACAAATCCTTTTCTGACTTGCAGAAGCGTAGATTTTCGGCTCAGTGAAATTTCAACCGTGAAGCAGAAACATTCATTAAGAAAGACAAATATTACATATTTTATGAAAAGAAATCATGAATTGCATCTTTGCAGATGAACATAAAATGTCAATTAAACCATTAACTGCAGGTAGAATTGCCCCATAAAGTTATATGAAGCCGATTGTAAGAACATTAGTGAGGGTGGCTGATGTTGCTTTGCTCAGATAATGCTTGACTGTAAAAAATACAGTGGGAAAGAGCACGCAGTACATGGGGCGGAACTCCTGCCCGAGACCTGTAATTGCATCGTGCATCATTGCAGAGCTAAGTGGGTCGCTCAAAGCAGATGCCTTCCTACCTGGGCTAAGTGAATCGGATGTATAGTCTTTGTGTATGCAATCTGGCATGATATCCTCGGAGGGTCACCGTCATCAAAATTTGATCCCTCTTGGTACAGCTGGTTATTGGATGTTTGGCAATCATAGCTCCATATTACGGCCCATCTATAAGTGTGTAATGTGCTTACTGTGACAGTTCTTGAGCTCAGAATTCTGGACTGATTGGTACCTCTTTGTGATACAGAATGCTCGAGTATTCATTGGACATGGAGAGTGTTAGCCTGTCTGCCATCCGTACAGTACGTGTTCTCAGGCCTCTTCGTGCCATCAACAGGGTCCCCAGTAAGTCTCATTTGTTCTTCATGGCATTACTTTATCATGCTGAATCCAGCAAGATTGAATATTTTATACACATGAAATATGCATTGTTTTTTTTCTAAGTTCTGATTCCTCACAGGATACAAGTTCAAACTCCAGTATTATTTAGTTATAGGAATAGACATACACCATATTCACAAAAGTATTTTACAGCAGTCCCATATTTGAAATTAATAATCACCCAACTTGGATGTGCATATGTGCCAGCTTTATTTGACAATGCACATTGTCATACTGCTGTGCATCATAGACATTTGTGAGGACATAGTCCATATCCTGGACTTAATCCCAATCAAAACGATCTGGGGTGTCTTGTAACCCTGCTGGAGGGTCACGGTCAAGATAAACAGAGGAAAATGAATCACTGAACCTGAACTTGCTCTAAATGTGGAATTGTCTAATATTACACCTGATATCATATCTCCCACCATCTTATCTACCAATCTAATAACGCCTGATCTTGTATCCCTGATGACATATACCGACGTTTGTTTCAAACTGTTTGTGCATGCTGCATCCTAAAAAAATTTTTTTAGATTGTTGCCAATTGATTTTAACTAAAATCAGTGATATAATGATTGAAGTGTCTGCTCTAAGTCTAGAAGCTTGATGGTTTGAACCTGACCCTGGCTGAGTCACACCAAAGACTTAAGAAATGGTACGTGCTGCTTCCATGCTTAACACTCACCAGAGGATAGAGCACAGCCAAACTCCATGGAGTGCTATCACATGGGGGAGGAGGAAATTTGTCCTTAATTTGCTAAGCAGGGAGAGGAAAGCGACGTCATAAAAGATGGTGTTGTTGGTACCCAGAGTGCTCTCAGATGTGACGTCACTTCCCGCAAAGCTCAGTGGCTGTGTTTTATCTGAAGTCAAATCCGTTGTTGTCTTATGTATGTGTCTGCCTTTGTTCATGTAGTGGATCATGATTATTGGTGTTTTGTGATTTTGTTTTTTATTCTATTTTATTCCAAATGCAATCCAAAAGCCATATGTTTTTGAATATCGTAGGTTTTGTTTATGAATGATTTCACATGAATCATCCAGCTGATTATACAGGTGGTGTTCCAAAAGCAGTTTTGCGTTTTATCACAGGATGATGAGTGTTCATAAGTCGGTATGCTGACAAATATAGAACTTTGCAACACTCTTGCTATTGACGTCCGCTATCCCATTGGCACTATATAAGCATTTCCTGCATGATTAGAAACCCGCATACAGTGTACATGTGCAGGTAATTTGTACAATCAATGCAGTGTTCTACACCTTCAACTCTCTGTGATGAAATCACATTTTAGAAACAGGGTGGTGACCATCTTGCAAGACGTCGCTCCTTTCTCTCCGTTTAGTCAAGTGCCATGGCATCTAGTTAATAGGACAGTTGCAAACCAGCATCTCAGGCAATTATGTCACATTGAATGTTGGAACAGGTAAACGTAACTGGATTTATTGTGCATTGTTTAAAATATGCAAATAAGCAATTTTTCCAGCTTGATCTTCTGTAATAATAATAAATGTCAGTGTGTGTTAGTGTGTCAGTCAGTCAGTGTGTGTATGTCTCCTCCATATCTCCAAAACCATGAAACCTACTGGCGTGAAACTTTGCATGCATGGGATATCCACGGGAGTGGATGAATGAAAACTGGGTATTTGGGTTCATTTAGACACCCCTTTTGAAGATAATTCACAGACTTATTTAATTATCCTTTATCAAGGCATCATCCTTTGTCACGTCACGGTTCCTCACTGGGGTCTTGTTTTTAAAAATGAGCCCAGTTTTTTACTGGGCTCAAAAATATTTTTTCACTTTCCTCACTCGTATCATCGAATGCCTAACTGTCATACCTACAAATTGCTTATAAACAACCGGAGACACCAGTGTCCGTGGCTTTATTCCATTTCTGCACATTCGATAACTTCTAGAATCTCAACCTCAACCTTTTTGTGTGATCTGCTTTCATTATCCACCTGTCTCTTTGACATCGAAAGAGATAAGAATCATATTTGGAGTGAGTCTACCGGAGGGTTGCAAAGGTCGTTGTATATGTGAGCATGTATGCATGCAGGCAGGCCTTTGCCAATTAGATAGCATGGATTTTAAATGCTGCCACCCAGTTTTATATGGAACCCGGCAGTTAAAAAGAAAATGGTGCTGTTTGCACACATTTTATCACCATTTCCTTTCCCTCGACTCATGCTGCCTTTCTCTCCTTTCAACTCACTCTACCTTCCATTCCCCACATGCTGCCTTCCCTTCCCCTCATATCACATTCTCTTCCCCTCTCACACTTACCTTCTCCCCAAAGCCCCTCCCCTCTCCACCACTCCAGGCAGTCTCCACATGCTGTATTAACATGCTGTTTTAATGTACCCTATTTCATTCAATCCTGTACTGCACCCCCACCCTTTCTCCAAAAGTACCACTTCCAAACGCAAGCCTAGAACCCCCTCCCCAGAGGCGGATTAATGCACGGGCATGCGGGGCCTGTGCCCAGGGGCCCTGAGCTCAAGGTGTGCCCTGAGCTCAAATGGGCCCAAGGAAGAGGCAGCGTGAGGACCATGCAAACCCTACAATTGCATAAGGCTCCCAGATAACGTGGGGCCTCACACGACCGATCGTGGTTCACAATCTTTTGAGATGGGCCCCGAAGGTGTGATCTCACTTTGCCGACAAAACGTATCAACCTGTGAGTGATGACATACACAGTGCAAAGGGAATGCTCCATCTTAAGGAAAGAAAGGACTGTCATCGATAAAAAAATCGATTAAAAACATTTTTTCCCCTAACGTTTAACTCGACAGGAGTATTACGAAATTAGGGCGTGATGTTAGGTTAGTAGAGAACGAGAATGGAATAATAACGATGTTTAATGCACACAATTGTCACAATAATCACAATACAATTCCTCATGTTAAAACATATTGATATTGTTTTGGAAATCCACACAACAATTTATAATATGATCTCAAAATACCCTTCATTAGTAGGTGGACGAACCCATGCGCATGGCAGAACGTTGCAGATTTAAAATCTGAGCACCTGTCGCAAGGATGAAACAAAATTACCTGCGCAGTACCGACAAGCGAAAAATGGTGAAAATCACCAGAAATTAACTTTTTCGTTACATAGAACGGCAGAAAATTAACGGCAGAACAAGAAAAGGATCCTCGGTCGAGCACATCTGGGGTGTGTCTCATTACCTTAAACACTTAGCTTGCTATCACTTACTAAGCCAGCCCTTCGTCAACGGTTTCATTGGACTGCTTACTTGAGTGCTTAAGCCACTTGACGAGCGCTCCACAAGAAACTTTTCGCTCTTCCACGAGCCTTGTCTATGTGTACAAACAAATAGGACCGTCTGTCCTGAAGCTCACCTGGATCAGAATCATCAGTCACTCAAACCCCACGCAGACCCGAGACCATGATTTTTTTTTCAATGCTGTGAACAAACGTTTGTACATCATGGGTGATGAAGGTTGTGGCCAAGTTTCATTGAAATTCTGGATGTAGTTTCGGAGAAGAGAACAAATACTTATTTGGGGGGGCTCAAACAGCCCGCAGAACCCTTTAGTCCCTGTTTTTTTTTTTAATGCAATAAACAAACTTTGGTACATCACAGGTGATGAAGGTTGTGGTCAAGTTTCATCAAAATTGTGTGTGTACTTTCGGAGAAGAGACCAAATAGCCATTTTGAGGGGTGCACCGCCCCCCCCCCACCTCTACCCCTGTAGACCCCCTTAATGAGCGCAGATTTTGATGCAGTCGATAAACTTTGGTATATTATGGGTGCTGAAGGTTGTGGTCAAGTTTCGTTAAAATCCTGTATGTAATTTCAGAGAACAGACCAAATCGCCATTTTGTGGGGCTCACCCCTGAAGACCCCCTTATTGAGCACAGATTTTGATGCGGTGGATACACTTTGGTACATTATGGGTGATGATGGTTGTGGGCAAATTTCATTGAAATTGTTTATGTAGTTTCAGAGAAGAGAGCAATTACCTTTTTGAGGGGGGGGGTCAAAATCCCCCCACACCCCTCCCCACCCAAAGACAGCCTAAATGAGTGCAGATTTTGATGCGGTCAATGAACTTTCCTTCGACGTCAGATATGAAACTTGTGGCCAAGTTTCATCAAAATCGTGTGTTTGGTTCAAGCGATAATGACTGAAGTGTTTATGGACTCACTGACTGACTGACTCACCTACAGACACAGCTCGATCGCATAAGCTCACCTGAGTAAAATCCAGGTGAGCTAAAAATAAGAAAATAGAAACTTGGTAACTGAACACACTCTTGCAAGTGCCGGGGTGTGTTCCCTGACCATTTACCGATCAACTTGTAATGCACTTGCCAAGTGGCTTAATCACTAAAGCAAGCACTCCAATGAAACAGTTGATAAGGAATGGCTGGCTTGGCAAGTAATAGCAAGCTGATTGGTAATGGAACACCTTAACATGGCATGTTTTATCCGAGGGGAAAAGGCAATAAAACATGGGAATTCCTTTGGATTTTTTTGTAGTCGAGTGCAAAGCAATGTAGGTTAAGTGAGTGAAAGTAACATGGAGTCCTTTTTTGGGGGGGGGGGGTCCCTAAAATATTGGTTTTGTGCCCAGGGCCTCAAAAAATCTTAATCCGCTTCTGCCCTCCTCTCAAGTTTACCTCCTCCCAAAAACCCCCCCTCCCCACTCCCCCCCAACTCTTCCCCATCCTCCTCACTCCCACTCCGCTTCCGGAGTGTATAGCGACGTTTGGTGAGGCGTCGCTCTCCCTGTCCCTCTCCTTACTTGCTTTTCCCCCCCTCCTCGCTCCATCCTCCTCATTCCTCCACCCCTGCTTGCTCCCCTCTCTCCTCCTCTCTCCCTTCTTCTTAAATTCTCATCAGCAAAGCGACAGGTTGTATTTGCTCGTACATAATGTAGAATCCATTTTCTTTAGAAAAAAGAAAGTTGATAATTAAGGTTGAACCACATGACTTGCATAACTTGCATTACTCGATGCCCTGCCTCTGGGTTGTGTTAAAGGCACTTCCTGCATTTTGGTCAATGAGCGTCACAGGAGTATATGTAGTTAAAATGGCAATGCAGTGGCATCTTTCTTTGTCAAAGGAAGTCGTTTTCGACTAAAGAAGGTATTGCATTATTCAATGGATGGAATCGAGAGAATGTTAATCAAAGCATGCTAACTAAGTAAGAAGAAGCTGGCATTTTGGGCATTAACACTTCGATTGTGTGCAGGCACCCAGACCAAATTCCACTTCTTCATCCATGTGGAAAATAGTAGGCCATGCCCTAATGTACAGGGGCACTGCATCAGCAGCGCAAACGCACCTCAATCAAGACTAAAACAGTAAACTGAATTCATTTGATCCTGGTCAAATATGCACCTGAAAATATAAAAATCTGTACAGAGAAATGTTTTGTTTTATATTTGTATTTATTGGTGATATGCCATGAGCAGCGGGGTTGCAACCTGCCAAGTGAAGCGAAAGTCAGGATTCATAAAACAGTATCTGATAATCAGATTTTTCACTTATATTAACGCCTTCATCTGAAAAATAATGCACCATTAAGCAGAAAACGCAACATTTATCATTTTGTTTCAACGCGAGGCTGTTCAATCCCACTCTTCCCTCCAGGGGTTTAAGCAGGTGGTTCACCATGATGCCATGTGATCCTACAACCTTACCCAAGATCCTTTCCTTCTCCATTAACCCTTTCTAACCCAACTCTCTTGTAGATTACTGGGTTTCCTCTCCTCTACTCTCCCTCTCTTCTTTTCCCTTGTTTATTCTGTCCAACCGTGGCCCCAATGTGAGTTCGTTTTGTTTCTTCCTTGATCTCGCTCTTCCACAAGCCTCAATCTTGTAATACAAACAAAATATTTACTTGAATGAAATTGCCAATAATTTCTGTGAGAACAGTCATGTGTTGTTCCACGATGGCACAAAAATTGCATGTACTTTTACGTCCACCCGATTCCATATAGGACAGATGACTTGGTGTCCAATGGTGGAGTCCTTTCTTTGGGTACCAGAGCAGAGGTCAAATTTGGTATAATCAGATTTGACCAGTAATTGAAACCCAGAACCAATCAGCACGGAGACAGTAATTTGCGTGCGACTGAAATTTCCTGCCATTGCTGTTTGAATCACCTACGGTCCCAAATAGGTCAAAAATCAATGGATCATTCTTCCTGTGTCACCTATATACCCCTTTCACACTACAGACTGCTTACCCTGGGGTATGCCTGTCCTGGGGGAAAAAAATATTACCCCATGTTTCTTTACCAACCCCCCTTCCCCTTCCACACCAGATTTGCTAACCCCGTGGTTTGCTTAACTCGGACAATCTTCCCCGGGGTATGTCAGTGCCTTCTCAGGTTAGCCACAATGCTTTGTTTTACAGTTGCTGCATTCACAGTACTGTCACAATGTAGAAAATTTCACTCGTTCCTGTCGCTGCCCTTTTGTCATTTTTCTCTTGATTTCGTTTTTTTAATATTTGGCGATGAAGGAGTATATGGTCCAGCCAGAGTAGGCGACACTGTCGACAGCTTCAGGGATTAAAAAGATTTAGAGCGTTGTTTGGGGGTTGTCAAAGCCAGCAGCGGCTGATTTTTGTGCTCGTGTTGTCCATGGCTTTGGCGGACAGCATTGTACATGTCGACCAACTTCCAGTAAACAGTACTTTTGATATTTGACCACACAAGATATGGCAACCTTTATCCCACAATTTATTAAACCACACTCATTTCACACTGCATCCAATACCCCGGGGTACAGTGTTACCTCTGAGATAACCCGAGTGCTGAGCAAGGTGAAAATACCACAGGGTATCAACCGCTAAAAATTCCTTTTCCTGGGGGAAGAAAAATGTGGAGTGAAAGCTCTGAATTTGTGGAGGTAGTGGTGGAGTAGAATCTGATTTACCTCCAATATACCTCAAATATTTTGTAATGTGAATGGGGTGATAGAATGGTACTCGTACCATCGCCACTATGACTGGTGTTCTTCATTTGCGGTAGGAAGGCATTGACGAGGCTCTTAGTTGGTTTTATATTGAGATGATAGGCCGTTCTTTCTTAACCAACGCAGAGACAGCACATGGGTTACAAGGCGACAAAAAGTACAGGGCGTCCACAAAGTTTTGTTCCAGTTTTAAAATGTCATTACAATCAAACGGGAACAAAACCTTGTGGATTCCCTGTATATAACGTTGGCTTGAAACTTTTATCTCTGCTTTTATACCATCATCATGTCAGCAACGGCCTGAAATAGAACGCTCATCAAGTGAAACGTTCATTTCAAAAGACTGTTTTACTGCCACACAAGAGAACCTCCTTCCTACATCCGCAACGGTGCATATTAAACTCCCACGAACTCGGTTCTTTTGTACCTTTTCGAAATCATCCAAATGACTTTCAACTCGGTCGATTTATTGTGCTTCTTTTTTGTACTCGCCACATATCTACAGTATTTATTGGCCGATTCATTGCTGGTGGACCATTCTGGCTTGAAATGCATGCGTGGATGGCTGAATGACCACCTTGGGGTTTTTGTAAATGATTTTTGAACCCTTACATCAAAGTGGAGGAATATTTTTGAGATATGAATAATGTCTGTCCTCCTTCCACACAATGCACATGCATTTGCTCACATTATGTTACACCAAGTGTTTTTTTTTTGTTTGTTTTGTTCTTTTTGTGGATTTACTTCTTTCTTGTCCACTGCAATCGGCATGCACATTGGTCCATTTGTGTGGAAGTCTGAGCTTTGCTTCATAATGTGCATGACTGGCTTTGAGTTGCTATACTTAGTGAAGCTTCAACAAAGCACTTTGCAATTATAGATTACACCCAACTGCCATCAGGAGCTGCCAGCCTGGAGTGGTCTGAATTTGAGGTCCAGGGCACCTGTCAAAGACTTCTTTGCTGATTGTTTCCACAGTCATTATCTTGAAATGAGGAGTTTCATTCTCAGCTCAGAAAGCTAGCACTTTGCCCAGATTGGTACGGCTTCTTGCAAAGCCGTCACTGAACCATAAACGTGCTCCGAGGGATGATGCGCCAGTTGTCCCTCACCACCGTTCATGCATTTGTTGTATAAAACTGACAAATATCGGGCAAAACAAACAATCAATCGGAGATTGCAGACCCTCGGCAGGACTTGTTTTGTGTGGTGTATTTTGTGGCGTTTGTTGACTGACTGTGTTTCGCAATTAATGAGACAATTAGAACTGCCACTTTATAAATGCTGGCAGTGATGACTGGTTCAGCAATTTCAGAGAGGAAGATTTTTGAAAGTTTAACGAAAAGAAAATAATATGTGACTGCCGCATCACGTGACTGATGTCATCAAAAATTATTGTGGACCATTTTATCCCGAGATGACCCTCAAAAATTTTCACAATGATCATATGTAGTGTTCTACATCTGCAATTATGACATCATAAAAATTACACTCATTCCCCATGAGACATACTTGCTATGTGCCAAGTTTCATTTTTTGTCCTTGGTGCAGTTTCAGAGATACAGAGGTCCAAAGTTTTAACCTTTTTTCCAACATGGCTGCCACACCACGTGACTGTTGACATCATAATTATCAGTGAAACATTCTACATGAGTAGTCACATCAATGGTGAAAATTTTGTTTCAATCCGATAAGGGGTTGCAGAGAAAAATAAGAAAGTTCTGTGCGGACAAACAGACGAACAGACCCAAATGCAATACCCTCTACTTCGGCGAGGGTAATGATGGTGTTGATGTTGCTTGATGCAAAGTTTATCAAAGTACCAAGTGTATTACGCCCCCCTCCCGCCCACCCCCCACCTACCCTCGCTTCCCCCCTGCACACGAAGCGAAAAGCAAGGTTAATCAATTGGTTCCATGTCTGTCCATCCATCCAACCATCTTACATAGAAGAACAACTTATTTCAATTGAATGTTATATTTTGAACATGAATAGGAAGACAAGTTTACCGTTTTACTGTAACATGGCTCAGAATTCGACCCAAACACACATGCGCAGAGAGGAGTGAGATAATATATTTTACTCTTCCTGACGGTCAAACAAAACTGAAAATCATTCCAAATAGGAAACTTACTGTTCTTGAGGATGTTATAAAGGACACAAACAACAGGCACGAATAACTAATGTAACCTATTAGATAGGTTGGTGTCATAGACACTGGGTAAAACGCCGGTAAAACCTGGAATTGATTTCACCTTTAAACCGGAAATTTAAATTGAAGTATATACAGTACGTGAACACTATAACACAAATCGCCTTCATTGTACTTCCAAGATCCATGCAATCTATCGATATATATATATATATATATATATATATATATATATATATATATATATATATATATATATATATATATATATATATATATATATATATATATATACAGTAGCATTAGAGGGCACAAGTGAGAGGGTTGGAGTGAAGAAGATGCCTATTGACGCTGCATTCGATGGTGATCAATAAGGCCTTCATCTCCTAAACTGTGACTCAACAACATCTCATGACAGTGTATAAGGGTGATATAAATTTTTTTGTAAACATATTCAAGGCTTGTGGAAGAGCTATTAGTAGTACACTGAATGGATCAGGACACAACAGGCCAAAAGGAACAGTTGAGAGAGTGAGGGAAACACCAACAGCAGAGTTGAAGCCCAAGATTGAGGCAGACTTGGACAAACAATGGGTGTGGGGTTGGAATAGGGGTAGAAGAGGATGTAAGGTGTGGACAAGATAGATACAGAAGGAAACTCTACCCTCGATACTCCCAGGAGGGAAAACTGGAAATTTGGAATGAGGAGGGATTGTGGTAAAGGTTAATGAGGGTAGAAAAGTGATGAATATAATACTGCTGAAGCCTGGTGTTGGCTTAGTGGTTAGGGTTGTGGCTTGGGATCCGAGGGTCCTGAGTTCAAGGCCCGTCGGCCGCTGAATTGATACACCAGGGGGTTGACTCAGCTTGTCATCCTTCCGAGGTTGGCGAAATGAGTTCCAGTTCCAGTGTGTGTACTGGTAGAGGGGCACTGCATCAGCGACACAGTTGCGCTTCAATAAATGATAGCTACCCCGGCAGCTAAGCTGCCATCTGACCACCACCACCAGACTGCTTCATTCGCGCTAAATTTACGGATTAAAAAAACATCTTTAAAAATGAAGTGTTATACTTGAATGCTGAGTGTGGTATCTTGTTCTATGAACTCTAGTTATACATGGTTCAATCCCTCTGTGACATTGTGTGTCACTGGAGAATTGCATAATGCTATTTATAAAACAATGACATCACCATGCTAATTACCTTAAATGATCTCCACTTAAAGGCCCAGTCACACCTTGACGTTTTAGCCTGCAATGGCAACGTATCAAAATGTATGTAAAACGCTGGCTTACGTTGAACTTTTGATGTTTTTTTTAAAGATTCGGACGTATTCATAACGAGTTGGTCGTATGCATAACATATGAGTAACGGACACACAACGTTTCGTTGCCTTATAGATAACTTATACCAACGAAGCTTAGCCTGTTGTCGGTGTTCACAACCTATGTCCAACGATAGTCTAACTTATGCTAGCGCTGCACGTATCGCCGACGATCACGTGGCGTAGCCTATTAAAAACCTGCCGCTCAACGATTCAAATCATAACCGCCGCAGAAATGGAAGTGTCAACATCGCAGTCACACCTTGGTGATCTTGCCAGCGTATGCCGACCTCTGAAAAATGCGTCTAAAACGCTGGCGCACGTCACATACGGTATGGGTAAGTTTGGGATACATGAATATAACGCGAAAGTACGCTATCATACGTCGTAGTAAGTGGAGTGCGTCTTGTAATTTTAAACGTGTTAAACATTTTACGACGTACTTGCCTTATGCCTCACACATTCCGCATGCGATGGGAATAAGTTGTACGCACGATATGCGATCGTTGGCACACGTCGACAAAAGTTACTTGTAAGGTACTCAGAAGTCGAAACGCGTCAATGTAATGGTTCGCGTCAGTATTCCAGACTCCCGGTTTTTTACTTACGAAATCTAAAGATTTCGTAAGTATATTGATGCCTTCCGTATGCTCCGGTTAAAATAGGTGTACCATATCCCTGTGTCGTAAGAGGTGACCAGGGTTGCGTCAGGTAGGGCATCCGGCGTAAAACCTGTGCCAAATCACTATGCGGATCATAACGGATGATCCGCTGTGGCGACCCTTAACGGGAGCAGCCGAAAGAAGAAGAAGAAGAAGATTGATGCCTTCCGTTTCTGTTTGTTACTTATGAAATCTAAAGAATTCGTAAGTATATTGATGCCTTCCATTTTTGTTTGTTTGTTTGTTTGTAGGCACGATAACTTGAGAACGGAAGAAGCTACCAATGTCAAATTACACCACGTGATTCAGGACGGTGATGGCTAGTGCTGATTAGATTTTGGTCAAAATCGGTCAAAGGTCAAGGTCACAGTGAGGTCAAACATAATTCCGTAAATTCATGTGGAGAAATGAAGTATTTTTGCTTCGCTCGACGTTACGAGTTCGTTTTAACTTCGATTTTAATTTTGTCTTCGGTTTTTGCGATCGCTTAGGACGCTTAAAACTCGGTTGTCGAAATTCTGGAACAGCGATGAATAACTGATATATATAATAAATAATAAGTCTTTGATCAGATTCTTCTGAAAAGTAATACACCAATTATCTGGCATATCCTGCTGGTACTGAATCACTTTTTTAAAAATAAAAACAAAAAAATGGAATTTTTATAAGAAATCTAGTTTTTGTCGGGGACTCATTATCTGCAAACCACAATGAATTCAGAATTCAAGCTCCCCTTGGGCTTCTGACTGATTCATGCTTTTATTAGACAAGGTCAGAGGTAAAGTTGACGATTTCACAAGTACCAGTCCATGACTGCTTGTTTGTTTCTTTGTTTGTTTGTAGGCACAATAACTCGAGAACCGAAGAAGCTACCAATGTCAAATTAAACCACGTGATTCAGGAGGGTGATGGCTAGCGCTGATTAGATTTTTGTCAAAATCGGTCAACGGTCAAGGTCACAGTGAGGTCAAACATTCAATTTTTGATGGTTTGGGACAATCATCGTAGAAACTTCTGGTTGGCATCACTACCTTCTCGAGAGACGGCTTTTATTAGACAAGGTCAGAGGTCAAGTTGACTATTTCGTAAGTACCAGTCGATGACTGCTTGTTTGTTTGTTTGTTACACGATAACTCGAGAACGGAAGAAGCTACAAATGTCAAATTACACCACGTGATTCAGAAATGTGATGGCAAGTGCTGATTAGATTTTGGTCAAAATCGGTCAAAGGTCAAGGTCACAGTGAGGTCAAACATCCAAAAAAATGATAACTCGAGAACGGAAGAAGCTTCCAATGTCAAATTACACCACGTGATTCAGGAGGGTGGTGGCTCGTGCTGATTAGATTTTGGTCAAAATCGGTCAAAGGTCAAGGTCACGGTGAGGTCAAACATCCAAAACATTCGATTTTTGATGGTTTGGTACAGAATCATCGTAGAAACTTCTGGTTTGTGTCGCTACCTTCTCAAGAGACAGCTTTTATTAGACAAGGTCAGAGGTCAAGTTGACAATTTCGTAAGTACCAGTCTATGACTGCTTGTTTTTTTTTTTGTTTGTTTGTTTGTAGGCACGATAACTCGAGAACGGAAGAAGCTACCAATGTCAAATTACACCACGTGATTCAGGAGGGTGATGGCTAGTGCTGATTAGATTTTGGTCAAAATTCAAGGTCACGGTTAGGTCAAACATAATTCCGTAAATTCACGTGGAGAAATGGAGTATTTTTGCTTCGCTCGACGTTACGAGTTCGTTTTAACTTTGATTTTAATTTTGTCTTTGGTTTTTGCGATCGCTTCGGACGCTTAAAACTCGGTTGTCGAAATTCTGCTAAAAATCGGATGTTTTAGAGACGTTTTAAGATTGTATAAAAAATATTTCACTCTACGCGTCACGGGTCGTCCCATGATGCAGTGCGCTCGAGCAGACGCGTCGTTGAGTTACGTTAAGGTATAATTGCATGGAGAAATGGAGATTTTTGCTTCGGTCGACGTTACGATTTTTGATGGTTTGCTACAGAATCATCGTAGAAACTTCTGGTTTGCGTCGCTACCTTCTGTCGAGACAGCTTTTATTAGACGAGGTCAGAGGTCAAGTTGACGATTTCGTAAGTACCAGTCTATGACTGCTTGTTTTTTTTCTTCGGTATGACGGTGTTCAGTGTACAGTGCGGTTATGATTTAAATCGTTGAGCGGCAGCCTATTAATTATATTATATTATAACCGCACTCGAAATCGAAGTGTCAACATCACCATCATACCGAAGGAAGGAGGAAGAAGAAGAAGAAAAAAACCAGGGAGTCTGGAACATTGACGCTAACCATTACCTTGATGTGTTTCGACTTGTGAGTACCTTACAAGGAATGTGTGTCGATGTGTGTCAACAATCGCGTAACGTGCCCACAACACGTTACTCATAGGTTCGAAATAAGTTTTGGGGACGCTAAACATTACCTTGACGTGTTTCGACTGATGATTAACTTACAATTAGCGTGTGTCGACGTGTGTCAGCGATCGCATGACGTGCCTACAACTTATGGCCAGCATTATGCGGAACGTGTGAGTCATACGCTGGCATAAGTCTTAAAATTTCAAGCATGGAAAATTTGAGGACAACCGAAAAGTACAACGTTGAAAGCCAGCGTACAACGACGTATGGCAGTGTTTTTCAGCGTGCTCTCAATGTTATCAAAACTTACCCATAACGTATTCGACGTGTACCAGCGTTTTACACAAATTTTCCAAAAATCGGCATAAGCTGGCTAAAACGTCAAGGTGTGACTGGGCCTTAAGCTATCCAGTAATCAAAGGTGTGTTGAACTCAATTCAATCAATAATTTGGTCTGCTGGTGCTTCATTACTTAGATGCAGCTATGCTATTGATGCAGTGCCCCTTTACATTGAGACATTAATTTGGAATTTAGCCAAAATTCAGAAATCAATGACACACTTTTCATCAGGTCGCTTCTATTTTTTATGCAGAAGTCGAAGCTGATTGAAGAGCTCGACAAAAGACGGTGGATGGTTAATAGACTGAAGGTGGGGCAGAATGGAGAATGCACGTATAAACTCACAGGTGTACTCCAGCTTTTGAAGCAGAGTGACATGAAGGAAAATGTGTACAGGGTCACCAAGATGTGGTTGTATGTTAAACACCATGACGTGGTGTTGAGTCGCAGTCATGAAGAACTGAATCCTGGAAAACGAAATGAAAGAAAGAGAGACTCGGTTCTGCAGACGAGGGAAAGAGATGAAGGAATGGAAGTGGAAATTAAGATTGGATTTGAGCAAGGCAACATGGTGTCGGTTTCTGAAATAATCCAGGACCTGCAAGGTATGGCAGATGGAGGGAACAGAAAGAAAGTGTGGTGAGACTTGAGAAGTGGTAGAGATTTGAATGGCGACAAACTCAGGAAGGATGATAATGGATGCCGAAACCATATGCCAACCGATTTTTTTTTTTTTTTTTTTTTTTTTTTAATTGGTCTGACTTGCATGCAGCCTTGCCATTCAGGCTCTAAAAGGTATACCTCGGCCCAACCTGTTAGGAATGGAGGCAATGGGAGAAATGGCAATGCCGTTGAAGCCTGGCTTCAGTACCGGTGACCCTGGAGAAAACTTAGAATTAATTCGTTGAATTTGCTCTCGAACGGAATGAAATTCTTTCTTCGTGTTGATATCAAAAAGCCATTGCTGCTTTGTGATGCTTTGTTTTCTCGTGTCTCCCTCTTATTATCAGGTAGGAAATTCATTTGAGTGATCTTATGTGCAGATTAAATAACGTTCGAGGAAACCTGAACATTATTGCACAATATTCTTCTGTAATAGTTAACGAGGTCTATTTTTTTTCCTCCCCTAATATGGCTCTTCAAGAGGTGTATGTTTTCCACAACATTAAACTTTCTTAATGTCAGGTTGAACATGAAAGCCAATAAAGCTTCCTGTTATTGTGGGCATTTTTGCATCCAAATTGGTATGTGCTAACAAGCAGGGCTTGTTGAGATTCCTCGTAATGAGGTGGGCAGACTGGTGATATGTGTCGAACCACTTAATGCCTGCCATGCATAGCTTAGGGCAAGCAGGCTGATGTTATGCATGGCACATCCCAAAGCTTTTCCTTCAACAGGACTGTATAATTCTTCTGGTGTGCTACTGCAAAAAAAAAATAAAAAAATCGGTGTGCTACTGTAGCATGCAAACCTGAGATAGCTTTCGACTTGGTTTTTGACTTGGTAATTCCATTGGTTCTCTGCAAACGTTTTGTTTCGTGAAAATGCTCCTGCCATGAGGTGCAGCAAAGTAAATCCCTTGTTGGAAAGTTTTTTTTTTATTCAGTCCCAAAGGCTGAATTTCTAGGTCATGCTACTTGAGTGCTTCTTCAAGTTGTCTGACTCGTTCACAAGATTTTAATAAATAGTCGCCAGCAGCATTCCTGAATATAGTTGCACTCACCTGTCGGTACACATCTGTTTGCTTGCAGTCATTTTCAGGTTCATGGCTCTATTCCAAAATCTCTGCAATTGTTTCTATCTTTCTCCAAATTCAATGAATCGCTGAAGAATTTTATTTCTTTAAACGTAAAGATGGCTGTGGGAATTTGTGACATTAAGGAGCAAAACAAGTTCGTAAATTGAATTGAAATTCAGAGATGTAAACTTCCTTTGCATGAAGAACTAGAACGGCACTCTGTGAAGCGCATACCTCTGCCAGGTTGAACAGTTTACGTTTTGTATTCCACTGAGAGGCCAGATCTGGATTCGGAACTCAACCAAAATCGATTTGGCTTGTTGTTGCCACATAACCAATTCCTCCACATAGTTTTGTCATAACTCGTCCACAACTTTTTGAAATGTCATGCTGCATGTCGTTGTTCGCCCCATCTCTCGATGGTGAAGAATCTCTTGTAACAAGAATGCAAAAATTCTCGGATCCAGATCCGGATCTTCACCAATATCTAATTAATTCGTCCTTGTCACACACCCAACCTGCCCAACAAGTTTCGTACGAATCCATCCATAACCTTTTGAGATATCCTGTTCACAGATAGACAGACAGAAAGACAGCGGTGAAAACATAAGCTCTGCCCACCTTCGGTGGCAGAGGTAAACATACCAACAGACAAGCAGACAGAAAAACAAGCAAATTAACCCAAATTCAACATCCTCTCCTCTGGCGAGGGGAAATATGTAAACAGGTACACATTGCCAGTAAATCGGACATGTCTGAAAATTGATGTCAAAAGGAAAAAAGACAACATTTAATTATTGTGGATACGATATTTGAGTATGTTTCAATTCTACAGAAATCATTGAATGATTAAATCCGGCAGTTCAAGGAGAAATGCAGACATTTAATTACACTTCATGTCATATTTACAATCTCTCCAACTGCTAATGTGTGAAGTGTTTATGACTTACAAATGGAGCCAGTGGTGGGATAGTTGTATGAGCTCAGAGTCTTTGTGTACCGATTGGAATTGGGCTGAACGAAGGGGTTCTTTACAAATGAAACTTTTTCTTTTTTTAATACAATGTCGAGGCTCGTGGAGGAGCTGGACTTAACAGGATAAAAAAAGATCGATAGAAAGAGAGGGGGAAAACGCATCATTTTTTGTATTTTTGTTTTTGTATACAGAGCAAAGACACAACGTAAAACAATAGGAGCAGGAGACAAGAGGGGTGGGAGGAGGAGGGGAGGAGTAAACAGGAGGGAACAGAGACATGAGGAGATCTGTGGAAGGGAGAGGGATGGGGTGGGGTACTCGGGGTAAACAAGATTGACACCACAGGGACTTTCAGGAAGGAAAGCAGGGAAATAGAAGGAGGTGGGTTTGGGGTGGATGAATGGAAGAAAAGATCATGGTTTTGGATGGGGGAAGATAAGAGATGTTGGTGAACAGCTGTTTTGAAGACCTGGAGGGAAAAGTGGGATTGAAGAGAGTGTGGGAGTTTGTTCCAAAGGTGGGGAAAAAGAGGAATGAAAGAGTGAAGGTGAGAAATTTGGACAGAGGTTTTCTTGGGAGGGTTAACAGATGTAGAAAATGTCATTGTTTTGATGGGGGATGATCTGAGATGATGGTGAACAGCTGTCTTGATGAAGAGTGAGATTAAAGAAAATGTGGAAGTTGGTTCCAAAGGTGGGATAAAAAAAAGAGGAATAAATGAGTGGAGGTGAAGAGAGATTCTGGATTTTGGGAGTTTCACAAGAAGGGCGATGCTGGTTGACCATGTGCCCCACAGATACCTGGGTGGGAGAAAGCACAGAGAGGGCACAGGGTGAAATACCAGAAATGAGGCAGAATAAAATAGAAACCACCAACCTGTTGGTGATGGCAAATTGATAGGCCCATAGACTCAGCTTCATCACAGGAGATTCCAATGATCCTGAAGGCCTTGGTTTCCATGGTATCAAGTTGAGCAAGGTGTGAGATCAGATCAGGTCAGGTCAGGTCAGATCTGTGACCTGCTACAGGTACCATGTAAACCTGTATTAACCTGTTCCATGGTCGGGTTGTCGGTGACTAAACCGTCTCCCCCACCAGGTTTTCTGGTGAGGAGGGTGTTTGTATATGGACACCCAGCAGGAATAAAAACAAAACCTGTCAAAGGGCGGAGGAGCTCCTTGTGAGCCAACGGCCATCCATATCTAGTGCCCAACTTTGTCTGCAGACATCCTCCTGCAGTTGGGTTACTTTTTTATTAGGAGGTTGGTGGCAGGATTTGCACTCCGGCCACCGTAAAACTCTTCATTCCGCAAAACACACAAACGCAAAAAAATCTGAAAACCCACTCCGTGGGAGTACCTCCTGTGCAGCTTCCCTTCGCAGGGCAGCTCACCGGATGATGGGATTGGGGCAAAGCCTTCGGGACCCCCAATCTTTGATGAAAGGAGGGAAACCATGGGGTAACATTCCTGGGTCAGATTGCGGGAGAGTGTGTCGGAGTGGTGCTGAGGTGTCGTCCACCAGACGGCGGTCTCCTTGGGTTAACCTGAGGCGGTCCCTTCGGGTGGGTGCCTGGAATGTCCTATCCCTAAGAGAGGATGATCACCTGTCTCTGTTATCATCTGAGCTCAAGCGTTTCGACATCGGTATTGCAGCACTCTCTGAGGTTCGGAGACCGGATTGCGGCGAGATAATGGTGGGTGGTTACACTTACTATTGGTCTGGTCGCTCTGATGGTTACCATACTCAAGGAGTTGCTGACCCCAATGATAATTGAGGCAACACCGGTCAACGAGCGTATTATGAGACTGAGGATTCGTCACTCCTTAGGTGTCATTTCCCTGGTCTCTGTCTATGCTCCGACTGAGGCGAGTGACCTCACCGTGAAGGACACATTCTACGCCACGCTCGAGTCTGTGGTTGATCAGTGCCCCAGACAAGATACACTTCTCGTCTTGGGGGATTTCAATTCATCGACAGGAACTGATGGGGATGGTTATGAGACGTGTGTTGGTCCCCATAGGTCAGGAACTATAAATCAGAATAGCACTAAGTTCCTTGACTTTGTAAGAAGTCATGGACTTAGGGTGGCCGGTTCATGGTTTCAGCGCCCACAAGCTCATCGCTGGACTTGGTATTCCAACGCTGGCAGTGTGGCAAAGATTGACCATGTCCTCGTTGTCGGTCGCTGGAGGATGATCCAGAACTGCAAGGTCTACCGGAGTGCTCAGTTCCTCAATACTGACCACCGGCTTGTTGTAGCAACTCTAAAGCTGCACCTTAAATCCTGGAGAATGGTACCATCCCAGCCGATGCTGGATGTTGGCAAGCTCAAGGATGAGAGTGTAGCTGAGGAGTTTGCGAACAGGCTGACTGGACATTTGGGGTCTCTGGGTGCTTTGGGGGGTCCTGAAGAGTTATGGATTACCTTCAAGACCACCGTCCTTGATGTTACCGGTAGATGTCTTGGAACTCACCGCAGGGCAAAGAAGAATTTTGTCTCTCAAGGAACACTGGATACCATTGACCAGAGTCGCAGGGCCAGGCTGAATGGCAAAGC
>NC_140968.1:86418159-86443159 GCF_056783735.1 Eptatretus burgeri
AGATTCCGATGAGAATCGTTCTACAGAGTAACTATGAAAAATATGCGTTTACCTCATCACATCACCAAATGACGTCATAATGTCTCAAGCTTGACATATCTAGAAAGCACTCATCGAGGTGTTCAATTTGAGGTATTACACGATATGGTACCTAAGATTTCAAAATTTGACCTTGGGGTCAAAAACTTTCGACCTCCAGCGCTCACCATGAAGGTCAAGGCCGATCGCCACCAAAAATTAATCAGCTGAGCACCAGACCATGAACTATATTCCCATGAAGTTTGAAGACGATCCGATCAAAATTACTCAAAAAATAAGGGTTTCATCGACTCCCCTGATTTGCGACAAAGTGACCTTGACTTTTGACCTTGACCTTGAAAATTGTATGCGCTGAAAGGGACCTCTATAGGCCTCTGATATGCGAAGTTACAAAAATTTCCAATGATAACTGCTCTGCAGAGTGATCGATACATGATTACAGACAAACAAACAAAAAAAAAATAAACCAATGTCACCCTTAGGGTGACCCGTATCTTGCCAAAAGGTGACCACGTGTGACTTCTTTAAGGTCACACTGAGGTGAACAGAGCTGCTATCCACCAGGAGCGACTCCTTGAGGAATATCTGCCTTCGAGAGATTCCGATGAGAATCGTTCTACAGAGTAACCATGAAAAATATGCGTTTGCCTCATAACATCACCAAATGATGTCATAATGTCTCAAGCTTGACATATCTAGAAAGCACTCATCGAGGTGTTCAATTTGAGGTACTACACGATATGGTTCCTAAAACTTGAAAATTTGACCTTGGGGTCAAATATGTTTGACCTCAGGCACGAACCATGAAGGTCAAGGCCAATCGCCACCAAAAATTAATCAGCTGAGCGCCAGACCATGAACTATATTCCCATGAAGATTGAAGACGATCCGATCAAAATTACTCAAAAAATAAGGGTTTCGTCGACTTCCCTGATTTGCGACAGTGACCTTGATCTTTTTTTTTTTTTTTTTTGTATACTTTGATCTTTGACCTTGACCTTCAAAATTGTATGCGCTGAAAGGGACCTCTATAGGCCTCTGATATGCGAAGTTACAAAAATTTCCAATGATAACTGTGCTCTGCAGAATTTTTTTTCGTGATTACAGACAAATAAACAAACAAACAAAAAAAAAACATAGACTGACTAACATATCTTGCAAAAACTTCGTTTTGGCAAGATAAAAACAAACAAAAAAAAACATACAAGCTGACTAATATATCTTGCAAAAACTTCGTTTTGGCAAGATAAAAAAAATAAACCAATGTCACCCCCAGGGTGACCAGTATCTTGCCAAAATGTGTACATGAGTGACTTATTTATTCGATTAAAGTTACTCAAAAAATAAGGGTTTTGTCGACCTTGATACTTGACCTTTTTGTGACCTTGACCTTTATATTTTCGTACGGTTAATGGTATCTCTCCAGGACCATTGTACATGAAATATCAAGAGATTTTGATGAGAACTGAGGAAATAAATTTTTCATGAAAAATCCGTTTTGACGTCATCAAATGACGTCATAGCGTCAAACTTTTGACAGATCTGGAAAGCACTTATCAAGCGCTTTTATATGAGGTATTACTCAATATGGTATCTAAGATTTCAAAATTTGAGCTTTGGGTCAAAAACTTTCGACCTCCAGCGCTAACCATGAAGGTCAAGGCCGATCGCCACCAAAAATTAATCAGCTGAGCGCCAGACCATGAACTATATTCCCATGAAGTTTGAAGATGATCCGATCAAAATTACTCAAAAAATAAGGGTTTCGTCGACTCCCCTGATTTGCGACAAAGTGACCTTGACCTTTGACCTTGACCTTAAATTCTATGCGCTGAAAGGGACCTCTATAGGACTCTGATATGCGAAGTTACAAAAATAAAAAAAATTAAATGAAATAAAAACATACAAGCTGACTAACATATCTTGCAAAAACTTCGTTTTGGCAAGATAAAAAACAACCCAGCAGGCTTCTTTCAAAACACATGTGAACTGAAGGCCAATTTATAAAGTACCAAGTTATAAGCTTCCCTTTTCTAACTCAAATGCCAGTACATGGAACTCATATGCCAGTAACACAACATTTATGAAATGAACACCTATTCACTCTATTAAACTGCAACTTCTATAACTACCAAGGTTAATGACGAAGCTCTGACATTTTGCCTAACCATTCACAGGTTTCTCCGACCCCCACTCATTTCCTCATTCCTCATTCCTCCATCTATTATCCCCACAATAATTGCACTTGGTTACACCCCTTCTCTATCTCATCCCTATCGGTTAATGGTTTTCCAAGGTCACCACCCTTACCAGGTGGGTGTGTAGTCAGGGAGCCCTGGCATAATTCTGCTGTAATACTCCCAGAGCCTTGGCCATTGATGCGTATGTATTCATTTTAATATTAATTAAGAAAATTTTAATACAACTGTTCAGTAATTTTGAATTGTTTTATCGTAACAAACATTAGAATTGGAGGGTACATTTGTTTAGCAAAATAAAATAAAATAAGAAAACGCCAACAAAAACTGTGGGGATTTTCAGCATATCAGTCGGTGCACGAGGGTAATATTAATTCCTTGCAAATTTTGATCTTCGTCGTTGTGAGAGCTTTTCCCATCACTTGGGGAGTAAATTGGCCCCACTCGTGGTTTATTCGCTTGATTTTTTTTTATACATTGCCAGCTTTGTTATAACAAAAAAAATCATGCTGGAGTCCATTATGCGTCCGCTACGATTAAAAAAAGGTGCAAAATAATGTTACAACACATAAATAATTAATATTTCCTGCCTTTCTTTTTACATATTGTTTTATGAAAGTAATCTCCACTTCCGTTAAAATGTACATTGATAGGCTCTTTATCTTAATAGCTTAATCGGCCCATGCAGTTTACTTAAGCCATTTTTGGACTTGGAGTTGTTTGAAGGTTCAATAATGGCAAAGGATGCACTGGCACTCTGGCACTTTGGTATTAAATTGTGGAGGCAAGCATTCATTGAATGAAAAATGTGGTTGAAGAGACACAGGAGGGGAGGGGAGGAGAGGGTTACACTTGTTTGTGTGGTTAGAACAAGATTTTAAAAATCAGTTTGTGCTCAAAAAGGATGCAGCGTACATTTATCATTTTAAAATGTCAGATGTTAACACTTCCATCTATCTATAGTTCCAGCAGTGTGTGTGTGTGTGTGTGTGTGTGTGTGTGTGTGTGTGTGTGTGTGTGTGTGTGTGTGTGTGTGTGTGTGTGTGTGTGTGTGTGTGTGTGTGTGTGTGTGTGTGTGTGTGTGTGTGTGTGTGTGTGTGTGTGTGTGTGTGACCGCTGTTTCTCGACAACCACTGGTCCAATCGAATTGAGACTTGCCAGGTATATTGCTGAGGCCCAGTGGATGTACCTTTTCAAGGTTTGATATTAATCGGACAAGTGATTACCAAGTTATGGCCATTTATTTACCAACCAATGACAGGACACGGTGCTGCATGGCCGATGGGGAAGAACTTCTCCCCATTACGGGTTACAACGTACGGACTTCTGGATAGTGATGACTTCGTGTATTCTAATAATTTTCTCAATTTCTTATGCGCATTTATAGATAAACACAATGCCCCAATCCAGTCGTTGTTTACGAGAGCGAAGGAACGGCCTGTGTGGTTGTTTGAAAGTTTTTTTTTTCTTTTTTCCTCTTCTCTTCTCTTTGTGTTTTTCCTTGCGATGACATTGCGAAAGGCAAAATACATTGGCGCGAATTGAATAATTGGCCATTAAAACTAGATTCCGAATAATCGTAACTGCGATATGCGAACTTCCGGGTGACGCACGTACGGGCACGCGAGAGCGAAGGAACAGCCTGTGGTTGTTGTTTCTGGCCCACGGTTTGAAAGTTTTTATATTTTTTTTGCTGCTTGTACGGCCACACATGTACGGACACGTACTAGTTAATACAATCGCCTCTAATACAGAATCTTTTGATGACATGGGAGGATTTTCCTCGAGGTATGGAATTAATGTCTCCCCCCCCCCGCCCCCCGGTAGGTATTGCAATTTCAAGTGCGTTGCTGGGGATAAAAAACAAACAGAGCCAGGGAAATCCCCCCCCCCCCGTTAAATCTCACCCTGTATATAAGAAGAGGATGGCTGTCTGTTCGTCCATTAGCTGTTACGCTGATTGGCTGTGTGAGTCAAGGTGCAATGTGATTGGCTCCTGGCAAGATTGTCGTATAATCTTATTAACAACTGATATTCGAAATCTGATTCCACATTTGACGATTGGAACTCATGGCCTAAATAATTATGTTGAAATCTACAGTTAAATTGAATAAAAATTAGAAAAAAAAACTTTCTTTCTTACCCTATATAATTAAATAATACGCTTACGAGAGGTTAGGTAAAATGGCTCCAAAATGCAATTTTTTTTTTCACTTTTAAAGGTAATTATTGTACTTTTCTGGTCTGATTTTTAATTTTCACCGTCCAGGGACACAAGTAGTGATGTTTTTTTAGATTTGGATTATACTTTTATTTTATGTACATTTTTAACATATTGTGACGTTCACGGGGCTTGAACAGTCCCGCCAACGTAGAATGAGCCGAAACGATGGAGGCGGTTTATTTATTTATAACCCAAAGATGGCGGTTCGAATCGCTCTACCGCAAACGGGATGAGGAAGGTGGCACGAGTCGCTTTTCACTGAGTTGATAACGTTTATTCCTCTAACCAAAAATAACAAGACTCGGCAAGAAGAGGGATCCGGGGCGATTCGACGGGATGGTGTGGAATCGGGCATGGGGAAAACACAGACAATTCCAATGAAAAGACAAATCTCAAACCCTCTAAGGCGCCAGGTACACACACACACACACACACACACACACACACACACACACACACACACACACACACACACACACACACACACACACACACACACACACCGCAGCTATTCCTGGTAGTCAGGCTGGACTGTGGTGTGGACGCAACAGTCCTTGGATTGGCGTTGGACGAGCTGGCCTTGCTCTCGTCAGGGGGGCAGGAGAAACCGTGGTGCTGTCGACCTCCTGGTCTTGGCCCAAGTCCGCTCACAGCCGCCAGGGAACCAGCTCCGGTGCCAAACCGTGAGCAGGAGAGGGAGGCAGGTCCGCCCGCCGTTCGACCCCGTACTCCGAGCCAGCAGAACCCCAGAGCCAACGAAGGTGAGGCACGAGGCTCAGCAAGGCTACAAGACACGAAGAAACCAGGGCCGAATCAGCGCAACAACAAGCACGCTCCCAGCACAACAACCTCCACCCCAAAAAAACGGTCTTTCTCTCCCGATCTTCTTCCTCTTCCTTTTCGACCCCGAACAGAACCTTTTTATCCTCCCGTCCTCGTCACTTCCAATCAAGCCGTTTTATTGGCTCACCGCCATCGCCTTCCGCCAATCGTGATCACGGGGCGGAGCCATCCGCAGCACTGTCCTGTGACGTCACGGCAAGCCTCCAGAGAATACTAAAAGGGGTTTACGCAGACACACTTACCCTATCCCGTGTCCCTATCTAATTACGTGACAATTATCATTTCCCCCTTGAAGAAATGGACATTTACTGGACAACTTATCACCACTGTATTGCTACTTATTACATCGAGATCCTGGTACACTCGAACAGCATGGCATACCTAATTAAACATCCTAATTACCCTTTGAATGCATTCCCCCCCCTCAAACGTAACACTGCCCCCTTCTCTGGTACTGCAGCTCCTGAAAGGTATATCACAGGTGCTACCGTACCAGCCTTAACACTTACTGACTCACACCTATTTAACCTAACGAAATAAAGTAGGAGGGGCAATGGGCAGCGAGTCGCAGCTAACTTACCTATCCTGCTTAATCTACTACCCCCTTATGGCCTTATCCTCGCCTAAACAATCATTCATTTTTTTTATTTATTTATTTTTTTTATCACATGAGAGCACTGAGCGAAGTTGCACTCCATCCTCTGGATCATCGCTCTTGCCCAACACTCTTCCAGTGATCTGGGGAGGGGAAACAAAAGGTTCCACAAAAACACAACACTTATACTTTACATTCCTACTCTAAGCCTTAACGACACAATTCACAGGATATTTACACTTGACCGCGTCCCCCAGTGGATGCTAATAGACCCAGCGTTATCTGGGGAAACAATTTTCAAATTTGCTTGCCCCAAAATTATGCGGACATCATGCCCTTTCTGCACATGTCAAGTTGTGTGGGATCGAGTGGGACTCACACATCTTCACAACACTCACACCATGGTCATCATCACATTTCTAGGTCATGGTCCTCATTTTAATCATGCAGGCTGAATCCCGCCGTGGGGTGCGTTACCACAAGATGATGGGGGCATCTCAGGTGCAACCTTGCCCACAGGTAAGCTTTAGTCCAACCCAGACGTTTCTCCGCCCCGCTCCCTTTGATTCCCACCCCCCTGGTTGCCATCAGCTCTCATCCCGTACAACACACTAGAAGGGGTCTCACTGGCTCCTCTGGCCTTCCTGGGTCACCAAGGTCCTACCCGCCTTGGTCGCCCAACCAGACCCTCTCCCAGTTGCCTCCATACAGTCACCATTAGCCACCAGGGGTGAATCTCCTTGAAGGGGGTCGCAATTCCCGCTCACCGTGAGCTTCAGCAATCCCTGTAGACAAGCACATCATCCCCACTCACAAAACCCACAGGACTCCCCCCACCCCATCGGCCTTACATGTGACACCTGCATTTCTAACACTTCACCGACCATGACCTTCCCTGTTACCACACCATGTCCAATAAAAAATCAACGTGTGCACCATACATTTCACTTCTTAACTTGAAACAACTCACACAGCACTTCTCACCCGATCCACGCACCAGCCATTGGACAGCCACTCGTGCCCGCTTTGTTTCCAATTACCCACTGTCCCGATTGTCACTCTAAAACCCAGCAGAACTTACAAACCCATGCCAATTTTCCCACAATTCATTTTTTTCCACCAAAGGAGGGCACTTCGCCACAATCTCAGCAGCCGAGCATGGCCCGAAATGTTCAGCCCAATCTAGTTTCCCCGACCCCCGACAGTGATTTCCGGACCCGACCTATGAAATGGCATCTCGGATAGACCTGGCGGTTCAGCAGGAGGATTCACCCTCTCCGAGTCTAAAAGTCTATTGGAGGGTCCCTCTATCGCCGGGTACCGGCAATATCGTTGCATGTGTCCTCTTCGCCCGCACCGGAAACGACTCCCCATAAAAGGCCCCCGTGAGTATCGGTGAAATGTCTCTTCCGGTTCCGGACCCCCTCGGCCATAATCAAATTGCTCTTTTGGCTGGGCTGGACCCCGCCGCTTTGGCGCATCAACTACCGAATTACCCCTTATCAAACTTGACAGTTTCTGGCAAATTTCCTGAAACATTTGGGTAATGCCAATTTCTCCCAGCCCCCCTGCCTGATCCTGAATCTCTGCCTGTCGGATCGTCACCGATGGCCTCTCGGGCACCCGACCCGGCCGCCTCCACGAGGCCAGCCTGGCCGCGCACTCGGCCGCTCGGTGCACGGTGGGTGGATCCTGTAGCTCTACGAGCGCTCGGACCTCAGGGTCAGGAAGAGCAGCTAAAAATTTCTCGAGTGCCAGTCTGTCCCTCGCCTCCACTGTAAGGTCCCGATACGCGATCCTGACTGATTGGTAAATGTCCTGTGCCAGCTCCTGCACTGTCTCACCCGGCTTTAATCTGCGGTGCTGGAGCTGGGCCCGCACCAGATCACAGTTCGCTGCAAACCCAACCCGACGGCTCAACGCCTCGCAAATGTGGGAGCTGGTCAACATCCCCTCCGCGATCACGTTTAACACATCTGCGGCTGGTCCCCGCAACGTTGCCACCAAATTCCCTGTACGTTCCCGCTCATTCCACCCGTTTAGTCGGGAAATACACTCAAATTGCGTCATAAAAGCTTCAAGGCTCCCTGACCCGTCAAAATTTACCAGGGGGATCACTTTTACGGTGGCCCGCTTCTCAGTTTCTCCCTTGTCCGAATCAAGCCCAGGGATCAAACACCCTTGTGGCTGCGTATCCAATTTCGGAGCCCACTGTGAACAAAGATGTTTTGTGGTGAGGGTCTCTTGGGTCAATTTTGCCTCCTGTTCCAAACGTTGAATGGACCGATTCACCTCCTCCCGCAGGATCTTCTGGGCCCACACAACCTACTCCAAGGCTCCGTCGCGAGTTTGTAGCTGCTCCTCAACCAACCCGGACACTCTACTTACAAAAGACGGCTTTACCAGGCCTTTATCCAAGACTTCATCTTGGCTCATAATTTTATCTTGTTCGTCCAAACGAGCCTCCAGTCCTTTTACCTCCTCCGCCAAATTCATCCCTTGCTTCCTCAGCTCTCCCCACTCTTCTACTTGCAGCTGCATACGAGCATCCACACAGGCACGATGACGTTCCAGGTTTTCATCCACTTTATCAACCCGAATGTTCGTTGCATCAATTTTATCTACCAATTTTTTTCGTATATTTTCCCCCTCCAATGTAATTTCTACCTTTGTTTCCTCCAATCTATCCTCGAATTTACTTTGTATTTCCCCCAATTGAACATCCACACACTCCTGCATCTCAGTTTTCATTTTCTCCATCTTTTCCCCCAATTCATCCCTCATTAAATCAATCCGTGCACCCAACTGTTCCCCCATTACCCCTAATTGATCTGTCATTTCTGCCCTCTGTGTCACGAATTGATTTTCCATTTCTGCCGTCATTTCTGCCCTCTGTGTCACGAATTGATTTGCTATTTGTGCTGTCATGTCTGCTATTAAACGTTCCAACATTGTCTGGATCGTCATCGCACCGGTTTCCGGCGCTGCCGGCCCCGTTACGGGCGATGAAGCACGGTCCACGCTCGGAATGGGGGAGGTTCCAACTGTTCCCCCGTCTCTCCCTTCTTCCCCCGACTCGCTGCCAGACACGTGGCCTTCCTCCTCAAACATCTGCACATCCGCCATGGTGCAGAAGTCCCGTTTGCCGCCAATTAATTTTAATTTGAAAAATCCCGCCAAAATTTTCCCGTGCTCGCGCGCTTTCCTGTAGTAATTTTACATTCCAATTCGTGACGAGATTCTAATCTTGGTATATTCTTTAGAGGGGTTCGAACATCCAACACCCTGTCACCAATGTGACGTCCACGGGGCTTGAACAGTCCCGCCAACGTAGAATGAGCCGAAACGATGGAGGCGGTTTATTTATTTATAACCCAAAGATGGCGGTTCTAATCGCTCTACCGCAAACGGGACAAGGAAGGTGGCACGAGTCGCTTTTCACTGAGTTGATAACGTTTATTCCTCTAACCAAAAATAACAAGACTCGGCAAGAAGAGGGGTCCGGAGCGATTCGACGGGATGGTGTGGGATCGGGCGTGGGGAAAACACAGACAATTCCAATGAAAAGACAAATCTCAAACCCTCTAAGGCGCCAGGTACACACACACACACACACACACACACACACACACACACACACACACACACACACACACACACACACACACACACACACACACACACACACACACACACACACACACACACACACACACACACACACACACAACGCAGCTGGACCGTGGTGTGGACGCAACAGTCCTTGGATTGGCGTTGGACGAGCTGGCCTTGCTATCGTCAGGGGGGCAGGAGAAACCGTGGTGCTGTCGACCTCCTGGTCTTGGCCCAAGTCCGCTTACAGCCGCCAGGGAACCAAACCGCGAGCAGGAGAGGGAGGCAGGTCCGCCCGCCGTTCGACCCCGTACTCCGAGCCAGCAGAACCCCAGAGCCAACCAAGGTGAGGCACGAGGCTCAGCAAGGCTACAAGACACGAAGAAACCAGGGCCGAATCAGCGCAACAACAAGCACGCTCCCAGCACAACAACCTCCACCCCAAAAAACGGTCTTTCTGTCCCGATCTTCTTCCTCTTCCTTTTCGACCCCGAACAGAACCTTTTTATCCTCCCGTCCTCGTCACTTCCAATCAAGCCGTTTTATTGGCCCACCGCCGTCGCCTTCCGCCAATCGTGATCACGGGGCGGAGCCATCCGCAGCACTGTCCTGTGACGTCACGGCAAGCCTCCAGAGAATACTAAAAGGGGTTTACGCAGACGCACTTACCCTATCCCGTGTCCCTATCTAATTACGTGACAATTATCATTTCCCCCTTGAAGAAATGGACATTTACTAGACAACTTATCACCACTGAATTGCTACTTATTACATCGAGATCCTGGTACACTCGAACAGCATGGCATACCTAATTAAACATCCTAATTACCCTTTGAATGCATACCCCCCCCCTCAAACGTAACAATATACATACAACATAGAATCACAGTTTGTTTATTAACAGTGCATTAAGATACTGTACAACCTCTGACACTATGTCCTCGAGGTACCCACGCTTCTCGCCTGGGTTTGACTCTCGACCTTGCTGGAAAATGGTATCCTGGTGTTTCACAGGCAGGGTGAATCATCAATGTGTGTGTCGTTCCTCCGTTTTAAACTGGGCGTCCTGTTTTCTGGCATTAGTTCATGTCCATGAAGATCCCCACGGTGTTCTTCATGAAGAAGTGAGCGAGTTATCGCCAGCACCGTGGCCAAATTACACATCCCTGCCCGAATTACTGTTGGGAAGGCAATGACAAACCACCCAGTCTGAGTGGGGGAGAGAGGGGAGGGGAGTGGGGGAGAGAGAGGAGGGGACAGAGGAGGCAACCATTGTGCTGGCTGCATGAGCCGAATGGTCTCTTTCTGTGTTGAAGTACATTGGAAGGGAAGTCATCTATTGTATATTGTTAACTGTGGTGTCTGTCTGTGCGTTCATCTGTCTCCAATTTACGGAAGTTGCTTCTCACACTGCATTGAAAAGCTCAATATTCACTTTTGAAATTACGGGAGAACAGGCATGAGTTATGTTAATGTGAAATTTTATTTTGCAACCAGGATGCCCAACCTCCGCTCATCAGCGTGTTATTCACCCATTCTGTCACCGCAAGATCTCCTGGCATTCATCTGGCACATTTCTGATGTCTGTAGTTGTTTTCCCAAAAGTTAAAAAAATTTTGAATACAGTGTCGGGGCTCATATGAGAGCAAACACACAACACACAGCAAGGGGGGGGGCAGGAGACAAGAGGGGTGGGAGAGGGGAGGACAAAACAGTGGGGAACAGAGACATTAGATCTGTGGAAGGGAGAGGGATGGGGTAGGGAACATGGGGTATACAAGATGTATACTGTTAATCCACTGCAGGGATTTTCAGGAAGGAAAGCAGCGAATATGAATTAGGTGTGTTTGGGGTGGATTAACAGAGGGAGAAAAGATCGAGGTTTTGGATGGGGGAAGATAAGACGTGGTGGTGAACAGCTGTTTTGAAGGCCTGGAGGGAAGAATGGAATTGAAAGAGTATGGAAGTTTATTCCAAAAGTGGGGAAAAAAAGAAATGAAAGAGTGAAGGTGAGCAGTGATTCGTGATTTTGGTAGTTTTACCAGAAGGGGATTGTTGGTGGACCTTGAGTGACTTGTGGAAATATGGTGGGGAGATATCACAGACAAAGCTGAGGGGGAGGGTGGGGGAGACCGGAGAGGAGACAGAAGAAGACAGAAAGACCACCGACCTGCCTGCGCTGAGAGAGTAAGAGGCCCAAAGACTCGGCCTCATCGCGGGAGATACCAATGATCCTAAATGCCTTAGTTTCCACAGCGTGAAGCTGAGAAAAGGTGAGAGACAGGAGCACCAGCCTAGAGGGAAGAGTACTACTCCAACAGGCTGTGGATGAAAGCTTTGTATGTGGTCAGGAGCTCAAGTGGCCCGATGAAGGAAATTGCCCGATGGAGCATTCCCAGTTGGCGACTGGCTTTGGAGGCCAGGTTGGAAATGGTGCTTTCCCAGGAAAGATCATTGCAGATAGTGAGACCCAGAAGCTTGAATGAAAGGACTTCTTCAAGAAGATTGTTGAGAAAGTAGATTGGGGGGGAGGGGGGGTTGGGGTTCTAAACGGTCCTCTCAGAGAGACATAGTGAGAGTGTGAGATTTGTCAGTATTGAAAGACATGTTCCACGTGTTGGACCAGTTTTTGATTTTATCCAGGTCTGCAGAGAGCGAGGAAGCTGCGGCTTGCCTGCCTGAGGGATGACAGATAGTTCGAGAGAGGATGGAGTCATCAGCAAAGTTCTCCCATCACTAAACATACAACCATAATCACAAGTTCCAGTTGGCCTCAAGTCGATCCTATTACCAGCTTCCTCTTGCATTATGTTCCAATGGTCAGGGAAGCAGACAAAATGTTCCACTTCACTTGACATATCCAACCTCCGCCGCCCTAATTTGTACCACCATTTTGTGGTGGGCAGAATAAGTAGCTCAGTGCTTTGGTTCTGAGCAAAACCAAGAGTGCAACACAATTGATGTTTTTAAAGTCCATGAAATATTATTTGAATTGATAAATTAACTTAAACTTTTCCCGTCAATGGGGACGGATACTTTTGCCAGCTTTTCCCATCACTTGGGATGGGTCCTCTTCCTTGTCTATATTATAAAGCAGGCGTGTCTGTCCGTCCCCGAACTACTCCCTCAGTTTTGCAGCTTGCCCTGTCAAACCTCCTGTGGAACGTTTTGGGGTCCCAGCAGAAGGATGTCCTAAGGTTTGTGGGAAGTTTCATAAATACCTCAATACAATTATGATTTTGACTTTCGATCCGTAAAAAATTGCTCCCTATCCAGAAGTGAACACAATCACGGGTTCAGCAGAAACATTCATTGGTTCGATAATATCTCAATGCAATTGTGATTTTTCATTTCCACCTGAACAATACGGCTTTTATCAATTATAAGGTGGGTGGGAGGTTTCATAAATTTCGAAATACAATTATGATTATAATTTTCGATCCGTATGAGGTGTTTTGTGTCCACACTTTCTCGCTGGCAGATTTGTCTGTATTGGGTGTCACGCGAGAACAGCGTCGATATTCCTTTCCCTCACAAGTGTTTGTATTTTGTCATATTAATGGTATCATTTTAAGCTGTGATTGGAAGGATGCTGTTTGTAATGAAAATATAGAGAGATTGAGTTTAATGGAGAATGAGGAAATTATGTGAGGGTTTCCACCTGTGACATTCGCGGATTCGTCATTTGCAGTTGTGCCATTGTGACATCACAGAAATATTACCCACCTCAATTATGTTGGGGTCAGCTGGAGTAAATTTTTTGCCCAAGTCATTGACGAACTGGCTGTCCATGCCTGACATTTGACTGAAGGTGTCACAGGAATATGAAATTCATTTGTTCAAGGTTTAGCCTGGTGTTGGCTTAGTGGTTAGGGTGGTGGCTTGGGATCCCAGGATCCTGAGTTCAAGCCCCGTTGGCTGCTGAATTAACACCAGGGGGTTGACTCAGCCTGTCATCCATCTGAGGTCGGCGAAGTGAGTACCAGTGTACTGGTCCCGGTGTATGCCCCGGTTAGAATAGGTGTACCATATCCCTGTGTGTCGTAAGAGGCGACCAGGGTTGGCGTCAGGAAGGGCATCCGGCCATAAAAAAACATTGCCTCAAGAAAAAGCCAACCCCTGCACAGCAGGGAAAAATGGCTGTAAAAACGGTCTGTATTTGTTCAAGGTTTGGCATTTGCCGTTTCCACATTGTTTGTTTGTTTTTGGGGCTTCTTCCCATGCAAAGCACGGGCACCTCGCTCGTGTGTATATGTATATGTATATATATATATATATATATATATATATATATATGTATATATATATATGTATATATATATATATATATATGTATGTATATATGTATATATATATATATATATATGTATGTATATATTTTTATTTATATATATATATATATATATATATATATATATATATATAGGACGGGGGGGGGGACATGTCCCCCCCCACTTTTTATCAATGGGGGTGACGACATATCGATTGTCCCCCCCCACTTTTTTCATTGAACGTAAGTTACGTAACACAAAACGAGCTGCTCTTGTACAACCAGGCCGAGATGCTCCTCAAATACAAGAATAAATTTTTAAATCTCTATTAAAGTTTTATTGGTCTATTATAGTTCTATTAAAGATGATAGGTTAACAATTCAACATTGAGAATCTGTGCTTCCCAAGCCATGGTCTCCCACCGGCCAAGCGTCCAAAGTGATGTCACTTTTTGATCCTTCGATGTCGGCTCTTCCTATCATTGCGAAGCAGAATTCGCCAAGCATTGAATTGTTCACCCACTAACAGGGAACGTGACCTGGACATTTTGAGGTATGTTGGGACGTTTTCGGACTTTGTATCGTCATTTTATGAGTGTTTAAAGAAATCGCGGCTTCATGGCCCGGAGCGCCACGCCTCGGATGGCGTTAGGCCGCAACGGCTCGGGGCCCCTTTAGCGACCAAAATAGTTTATTTCACTTTTCTAATTTATATCGCCGGATGCCTAATATTATTACCTGCACGATGATGTGTGTGTTTAATTTTGTGACTTTGCACCGTCGAATTATAAGCCAATAAAAGATTTCGTGGTCTGGCATGCTGATTGAGATGGTGGAGCTTGTGCAGGATGATGCGGTTCCACTCTACCGACTCGCACGAACGAACGGAAAGCTATTTTGTAATTCTGTTTTCATATTTCGCAGTCGATAACAGTGGCCTAAATGCCAACGTTGAAAACCGGGTGAAAATCGAAGGAAAGTGGGTATTTTGGCGACTAAATTAGCTTTGAACACTTGGGAAACAAAATAAAATGCGCTGATTCACTCGCTTTTGCGGCGGTTAATGTAAATAATGTTTTCATCAGTACTTGGACTAAGGGGAGGTATCATTCAGTCGTCAGACTTATGAGGATTAAATTATAGATTTTAAAAGGTAGCTGTTGAAAAATATGCATAATTCACCTAAGCGGTTCGGACAAACGAACGGAAAATTATTTTTGAATTCTGTTCTCGGATTATACATTATCTAGAGCAGGGGTCGGGAACGTGTGGCTCGCGAGCCAGGTATGGCTCTTTTGATGATTGCATCTGGCTCGCAGATAAAATTGGAGTTTGAAACTTGGAAAGCCCAATATTTCTCGCAGAAGCTTTACCTATAGTTTGAATGGTGTCGTGCTTCATTCATGTGCAGGGCTGAACTTGGCAGAAGGAGAGAAGAAAAAACACCTCCGAATTGTCTGAAGCGGTTTTTGTTTCGTCCAGTCATGCAGCCGAGGCGAGTAGTGATTTCGGTTCCTCCAATGACGTGCCGCCGCCGAGACGCGTCACGGAATTCATCTCGACCAATCACGCGCCACCGCTGAGGCGACTCGTGATTTCGGTTCCTCCAATGACGTGCCGCCGCCGAGACGCGTCACGGAATTCATCTCGACCAATCACGCGCCACCGCTGAGGCGACAGCATCCCAGAGTCGGCCGGCCGCGCCGCACCTCTCGAGTATGTCAGCCCGTGCGCAGGCCAGCCAGACTCACTTGGGTCAACATCTCCCTCTCTCTCATTTGCTCAAAGCTAACCCTCCGACGAAGAAGATGGCGAAAAGAAAAAAAGATGAGGAGTATCGTACATTTCAGGACGAATGGGCCGAAGAATTCGCCTTTGTGGAGAGAGCAGGTTCTGTGGTGTGTCTAATTTGCAATGACAAAATTGCATCGATGAAACGGTCGAATATAAAGCGGCACTTCGACACGCGCCATGCTACCTTTGCATCAAAATACCCTGTGGGAGACAGCAGAAAGAAAGCGTGCCAAGAGCTACTGAGCAGGGTGCAAGCCAGCCAGCAGCAACTCCGCGTATGGACCCGGCAAGGTGACGATAATTCCGCCAGCTTTGCTGGATCTTTAGCAATAGTGAGGAACGGAAAACCGTTCACAGATGGCGAGTATGCAAAAACGTTCATGCTGGATGTCGCCAATGAACTTTTTGATGATCTTCCGAACAAAGACAAGATAATCAAACGGATACAAGACATGCCTCTGTCGGCAAGAACTGTTCATGATCGTACCATCATGATGGCAAACCAAGTGGAGGAAACGCAAGTGAAGGACATAAATACAGCGCCGTTCTTTTCCCTGGCTTTGGATGAGTCAACAGACGTAAGCCATTTGTCGCAGTTCAGTGTGATTGCAAGATATGCTGCTGGTGATACACTGCGCGAAGAAAGTCTTGCTGTTCTGCCAATAAAAGGGTCCACAAGAGGTGAGTATTTATTCAAGTCTTTCATGGAGTTCGCTCAAGAAAAAAATCTACGAATGGATAAACTTATCTCGGTGTGTACTGATGGTGCTCCGTGTATGGTGGGGAAAAACAAAGGATTTGTGGCGCTTCTCCGTGAACATGAAAATAGACCCATCCTAAATTTCCATTGCATTCTACACCAGGAGGCACTTTGTGCTCAGATGTGTGATGGACAGCTTGGCGAAGTGATGTCGCTGGTCATTCGTGTGATCAACTTTATTGTTGCCCGAGCCTTAAATGGTCGCCAGTTTAAAACACTGCTGGATGAAGTTGGAAATAACTATCACGGTCTGCTTTTGCACAGCAATGTGCGTTGGTTGTCAAGAGGGAAGGTGCTTATCCGTTTTGCGGCTTGCCTGAAGGAAATCCGGACTTTCCTTGAAATGAAAGGGAATGAGCATCCTGAGCTAGCCAAACTGAGTGGCTCCTCAAGTTTTACTATCTCGTGGATATGACTGAACATCTGAACCAGCTCAACGTGAAAATGCAAGGCATTGGAAATACAGTGTTATCCCTTCAACAAGCCGTGTTTGCTTTTGAAAACAAGCTGGAGCTCTTTATCATGGATCTTGAAACAGGTCGTTTACTACATTTTGAAAAACTGAGACAATTTAAAGATGCATGCACAGCATGTGAGCCCACTCAAAACTTTGATCTCCACCAGTTAGCTGGCTCCACATCCAGTCTCCTACAGTCATTCAAAGCACGCTTTGGAGAATTTTGTGAGCACACTCGTCTTTTTAAGTTCATCACCCATCCAAACGAGTGTTCACTGAACACAGCCGACCTGAGTTACATTCCTGGTGTCTCCGTCAGAGATTTTGAAGCAGAAATGGCTGACCTGAAGGCCTCAGACATGTGGGTGAATAAGTTCAAGTCACTGAATGAAGATTTGGAAAGAATCGCACGACAGAAAGCGGAGTTGGCGAGCAAGCACATGTGGACAGAAATGAAAAAACTTCAACCCGAAGACGAGCTGATTATCAAAACTTGGAACGCGCTTCCTGTCACATACCTCACACTGCAGCGTGTGAGTATTGCTGTATTGACCTTGTTTGGATCTACGTATGCATGTGAGCAGTCATTCTCACATCTTAAAAACATCAAGTCCAACCTACTATTACGTCTAACGGATGAAAGCCTCAACGCTTCCATGAAGCTTAACCTCACCAAGTACCAACCAGACTACAAAGCCATCAGCAAATCCATGCAACACCAGAAGTCCCATAAATGGTGAGTATTATAACAACATTATTACAAAGAATAAATTCAGAAGCTTATTATACTCACATTTAGTTGAATTCCGTCTTAAAATATATTATATGGCTCTCACTGAAATAGATTTCCAAATATTTTGCTTTCATGGCTCTCTGGGTCAAAAACGTTCCCGACCCCTGATCTAGAGGGTCGTAATGAGATTACCTCGAAAATCCGATTAAAAAAGGCTTGGGCTTAGTAGCTGAGCCACGACTTGCAATTTTTACTAGGAAAAATAACGTTCCGGAAGGAATTTCTCTTCTGCCATCATCCAAATCATTTTTGGTTTGCACGAGGACAAAGACGAAGGATAGACCGACAGAATAAGGTGTCTCATTTATCTGTGTGATTTAGAATGATTAAATTAGAGATTTTAAATGCAGCGTTGAAAATAAAATAAAGGTTTGTCAGCTTCTTCTTCACCATGTCTTCCCCACAACGGTCCTGGGCCCCTTTAGCGACCAAAATGGTTTATTTCACCTTTCTAACTTATACCGCACTATACTTAAACAAAACGTACGGGCACGCACTATTCTTAAACAAAACGTACGGGCACGCACTATACTTAAACAAGACGTACGGGCACGCACTATACTTAAACAAAAAGTACGGGCACGCACTATACTTAAACAAAACGTACGGGCACGCACTATACTTAAACAAAACGTACGGGCACGCACTATACTTAAACAAAACGTACGGGCATGCACTATACTTAAAACGTACGGGCACACACTATACTTAAACAAAACGTATAGGCACGCACGATACCTAAACAAAACGTACGGGCACGCACGATACTTAAACAAAAGTATGGGCACGCACTATACTTAAACAAAACGTACGGGCACTCACTATACTTAAACAAAACGTACGGCATGCACGATACTAAAACAAAGGCACGCGGTTTCAAAGTTGTGTTTTTTTTTGTTTTTTTTTTGCACGTACGGGCACGCACGTACAGGCACACACTCGTGGAAATGAAGAATGTATTTACAAATCAACAAACTATGTACAATAATTGGAAAGAAGAGAGTGCACGTCCGGACAGCAACAGATCTTAATCACTCATCTCCTGGTCTCGTGGTTTGTAAGAGGTAAAGAATTACATAAATGTTCACATTACAACTGATTTTAGCTCATTCCTTTTTGTGAACCCTTTTGATGGCGTGCAAATCAAGAACACAATCTTTAACGACGACACTAACTATGAACCAATATATATATATATATATATATATATATATATATATATATATATATATATATATATATATATATATATATATATATATAAAGTTGAAAGTGTGTCTGTGTGTTTCTTTGTGACCTATGCACGCAAAAAGTACAGGACTGATCCTCACCAAACTTCACATGCTGACAGAACATGTACCCGGGAGTGTCCTGATGAAAAAGAATTGTACTTCCGACTTCCGGTTTCCGAATTATGACGTCATCACCTGATTTCGTAACGTTAATTTTTCAAGTTCAGCCGATTGACATGGTGCCAACGCCATATACAATATATCTAACATATGATTTTAAGTTCTTGTTTGTCTGTTTGTTTGTTTGTCTGCACGTGCTCATCTCGTGAAAGATAGGAGCGAACCACTGGTACAAAAATGTGGGGATGGGCCCCGGGAAGGTTATAAGTTATGTGCCCCTCGGCCGGGGGGGGGGGGAAGGGGGTGTGTTTCCCCCTCACCAACCCCCTTAGCCTATGACTGCCATGGCCCAATAGGGAACTGATACTGTGCTCGTGTCAGACATATGTATAGAAGATTAAATTCATTCAAAAAGAACTCGAGCAGCGCCGGGTGCATTCACCGAGTAATATCATAATCATCTCACTCAACTTTAGCTCATTGGTTAATGAAATGCAGATTAAATAAAATGATGAATATTAATCCCAGGTAATAAAATACCAGGGTATCTGACCCCAACCAAAAGTAATAAAAATAATAAGCACGTAGCCGGAAACTAAGCGAGTAATGGAATGCTAAATTGGGAGCTCAGATGCTAAATTAAGAACTGAACTCGAATCGGCGCTCTTTTAGTGTTACATGTGCTACGCAAAGCTTATCACATGTCGACATTGTGCCTGGAGGTATATTGACCCAGCCAAAAGTATGTTGACCTTAAAAATGCCCTGTTACGCAAAAATAACCCTTATAATTCACATGTCAAAATTTATTCAACTGAAATGTAATTCCCTTCTTGTTTCATAGAGGATATGGATATCAGAAAGTTTTTCGCGACAGCATCAAGTAGCACATCCCCGACCACTCTCCTGGAACAATCAAGTTCCCAGGAAGAGGTGAACGATTCAAAGGAGAAGATAGCAGAAAAGGGTGCATACTCGGCCTAATTTCCCAGATCAGCCTTTTCAACCTCATGATGTCAGTTGTATCCCAGTCCAAATACTGTCAAACCGAAAGTTGAAGTTTCAACAACAGTGGTTCAAAGATTTTCCGTGGCTTCATTTTGATCAGAGCATCGACGGTGTATTCTGTCACACCTGTACGGACGCTTCTCATGAAAAACTTACCGAACTTGCCCGCTGTGCAGAAGACGCATTTGTCTCAAAGGGCTTTCGGAACTGGAAAAACGCTAGAGGAAAATTCAGACAACACGAACGATCAAACACACATAGGCTTGCCTCTGAAAATCTGAAATGTCGCAGAAGTCAACCTGGTGTCCATGTGCAGTTGAGCAGAAAACTGCTGGAAGAGCAAAGATCTGCACGGTCTGCACTTCTGAAGATTATCACCTCACTGTAATATTTAGCCCAACAAGGTTTTGCAATTTGTGGGAAGGATGCCTCTGAAGGGAATTTCAAAATGCTCCTGCAGTTGCGGGCCAAGGATGATGTAAACCTCAAGACGTGGCTGTCAAGGAAGGACGTTCACAAGTGGAGAAATTCAGAACGAAATTATACAGTTGATGAGTCATGCCATCCTCAGAAATATCTGCAGTAACGTGAATGAAATGTCCACTCAGTTCGGACTCGTAACTGATGGAATGCAAGATATTCAGGGTAATGAGCAGGAGTCGGTGTGTGTGCGCTATGTGACGGATTCCTTTGATGTTCAAGAAATTCCCATCGGCCTCTACCAAGTATCGTCAACAACAGGAGTATCACTTTGTAAGATGCTTCAGGATGTCCTAATTCGGTGTCAACTCCCTATTGAACACCTTAGAGCGTAGACTTACGATGGGGCAAGCAACATGTCCGGAAAGTACAAGGGCTGTCAAGCACAGCTAAAAAAACTCCAACCGCTGGCCAATTATGTTCACCGTGGAGCTCATGTCACCCAACTCATTACATCCAAAGCCCTACAAACTGCACCGTTCATAAGAGACGCCCTTGATTATGTCCAGGAACTCAGCAACATCTACAACTCTGGAAAATTCAAGAATCTGTACTTGAATATCCACGCTGACGATGCTGACACTCCTTGCCCTACACGCCTGAGGCCAATTTGCCCGATGCATCGGTTAACTCGTTCTCCTGCCGTGAAATCGATATTGGATCGGTCGTGGATGCCCTTCAACAAGCAAGTGATGACTTTGGTACGAACACGGCATCGCGAGCCAACGGCATTCGAAGCTGTCTTTCATCAGGAAAGTGTGTTTTCGGTCTGTTTGCATCATTGCCCATTCTCCAATCCCTTGAATACCTCAATAAGGCACGTCAGGGTTCACAAGTTACCGTCTCTGGTATGCTTACTGCTGCAAAGGTAACTAGACAGAATCTCCAATCTCTCCATACCGACCAGACGTTTAAGTGGGTTGTCGAAGCAGCACAACAGAAGCTCCAGCAGTGCCAACTAGATCCAGTGACCCTCCCTCATAAGCACAAGCTTCCGAAGAGACTTCATGGAGGCACGCAGGAATACACTGCCAATTCTGCAGAGGAGGTGTACAGAGTTGAATTTTTCAAAGTCATCGACAGCGCATCCGAGAACTTGAACGAGTACTTCACATCAGCCGACCTCATGGCGTATAGGGACTTGGGTGAAATGCTCCTGTCTGGGTCATTCAAACCACAAATAGTCGCCAAATATCCCGAACTGTTGGATTCCCGAGAGCAAGAACTTGGCTTCTTTCGTTACCAGTTCAGTGGTTCATCTGTTGAGGATTACCGCAAGATATTTGCAGACATGGTGCCGGAAGTCAGTCGAATGTTCCCACACGTAGAACGTTTGCTTAGGCTTCTATTGGTTTCCCCAGCAAGTTCATGCGAAGCTGAACGGTCATTCAGCGCACTCAGACGTATGAAGACTTGGTTATGCTCCACAATGACACAACAACGCCTCAACCATTTCATGATCTGTCATGTTCACCAACATCGTCTGACTGCACTTGACCCCCAAGATATTGCTACAAAGTTTTTAACTGGATCGGCAGACAAGAGGGTTCATATTTTTGGCAAGTTTTAAGGGAAGTTGACCATACTCGTGTGATATCAATTTGGATGTCAGTCTAGTTTTCAGTTTATGTTTGGTGAATCGGTTCAAGGGTCGTGAGAAGGAGGCTTGATAAACAATTCATTATATATATATATATATATATATATATATATATATATATATATATATATATATATATATATATATATATATATTAATACATATGTATTTCTTTGATGACACTTGAAACTTTAAAATGCGTATGATTAATGTTTAATTAATTTCGCTCCGTCTGCTTACATATGATAAAAAGATGGTCGATAGATGGTCAGATTAATTTAAGGGATTTGTGTGATCAGAAGGCAGCATGTCAACGAGCATATAAAATCAAGAATTTGCAAGGGTGGACTTGCTGTGTCCACGCCGGCATGAAGTAGGCTTCGTGGTCTGGACATGCAATGTCCCCTCACTTTTCAAAAGCAATCGACGTGTGTGTGTGTGTGTGTGTGTGTGTGTGTGTGTGTGTGTGTGTGTGTGTGTGTGTGTGTGTGTGTGTGTGTGTGTGTGTGTGTGTGTGTGTGTGTGTGTGTGTGTGTGTGTGTGTGTGTGTGTGTGTGTGTGTGTGTGTGTGTATATATATATATATATATATATATATATGTATATATATATATATATGTATATATATATATATATATATATATATATACACACATACACATACACATGTATACACCAGCTGAAATACCCGGGAAATTTGCCCTATTTTCCTCACGCGAGTTAGACTGAGGCATTAGTTGTATGGAGAAAATTAGGAAGGCTTCTTTTATTCCTTAGATTTATGGAAGGAAGGGTTTATGCTGCCGTAATCCTCAGATAGGTCATAGTTGAAGGCGGCCTTGAGCCACTCAATGTTTCTTGCAGCAGTGGCAACTGTCCTTGATGTCCTGCCAAAACCCGGACCTAGAAAGCTGGAACGTGAGTTTTGTGCTTCTTTCGCCCGTCGTTGTGACGCTCTATTTGCAGTCAGGCGACGCTCTCTCTCTGCAGCCGACTCTGCTTGCCTGGCTTGTTCATGAGCAGATATATTAGCAGTAAGATGTCTCTCTCTCTCTCTCTCTCTCTCTCTCTCTCTCTCTCTCTCTCTCTCTCTCTCTCTCTCTCTCTCTCTCTCTCTCTCTCTCTCTCTCTCTCTCTCTCTCTCTCTCTCTCTCTCTCTCTCTCTCTCTCTCTCTCTCTCTCTCTCTCTCTCTCTCTCTCCAGCTGACTCCGCTTGCCTGGCTCTTTCATGAGCAGATCGATCAACGAATCCGAACATTTTGTATTTCAAAACACCCGAGCGTTTTAAACCATGAAACCTTTTGTTATGATTAATACGCCGGCGCACTGTTCGAAAGCCATTTTTTTTTTCTCATGGAAATTTTAGTTATTTTATTTATATATATGTATATATATTTTTTTTAATATATATTTTTTCATTTTTATGGAGAGCCACTTTGCGCATCCTGGAGCTGAATGTTAGTTCTATATATGTGTAAAGTTTCATCAAGATCGGTTCACTGGTCCAGGAGCGTATTCGTTACAAAAAAAACAGACAGACAGACAGACAGACAGACAGACAGACAGACAGACAGACAGACAGACAGACAGACAGACAGACAGACAGACAGACAGACAGACAGACAGACAGACAGACAGACAGACAGACAGACAGACAGACAGACAGACAGACAGACAGACAGACAGACAGACTGACTGCTATATATATATATATATGTATATGTACATATATATATATATATATATTTTTTTTTTGTTGCGAATTTGCGCATGCGGACGGCCACGTAACTCGGATCGCGGCACGTCGCCCACCGGACGGACAATTCAGTCGTGACTCTCCGGGAACTATCGCCCGGAGCCAGTCACGGGTGGGCTTTTCGACCTCACCACAATCGTGCCAATCGGCCGCCCGGGTAGGATGCGGTTGTTCGCCAAACTCGACCTACCTCAGTGCCCACCAGGCGATCGTACCTCGCCGCAGGTCGACTCCGGACACGAGCCGCTTGGGCGGCCCGTTCCGTACTATCGGGATAACCGAGCGGTGTTATCGTCGACCTCGACGGTTCAGATTATTTACGCGGCGTTTTGCACCCACTACAAACCCTTTACGTGAAGCAGGATGGAGATTCAATTAGGAAAAGACGAGGCGAAACGGGAAAACAGTTCACACAATTGACATTTATTTCCCAGCACACAGAAAGCACGTATATACAGCCATACAGTCAAAATGCACATATAGCAACCAAAGCAATAAAAGCAACAACGACGCAGAGTTAATACCGACAATGCGCACACACTGCAACACTTATACAGCTTTACTTCGCAGACGGCGCCAACACACATTTACACAAAAGCAAAGGAAAGAAGCCACCCTCATAGACAAGTAGGCAGACAGGCCTGTAGGCCAAATGTGCGCGGGACCTAGAGGAGCGGCCAGGTCTGCGAGACCGGGGGGGGTCCTACCCGCGTCCTCGTGACGCGTTGGCGGGCGAGCCGCAAATGTGGCCGCACCGCTGTGCCCCGACTCTGTGTTCCTTGGCGGGTTTCGTTGGCACTACGTTTGGAGTGGGGTGGGAACGGGGCCCCTTTTGCACTATCTCAGCATGGGGGAAAGGGGGAATTGTTGATGCCCTGTGGGAGGGGGATGGCTGGCTGGCTTGGGTCCCGCGACGAGACGAGCGACCCCCGCACCGTAACCTCGTCGCCAACCGCCGTCCTTCTTGCCTCGGACCCGAGCTCCCTTGCCTGCAGTTCCACCGTGCGCACTCGCCTCAACTTCACCAACGCAACGCAACGCGTCCCCAACAGCCACTTCTCGACGACCCTCTCCAGGCAACTCCAGAACTCAACTCTTCCTGCAACTCTTCTCAGTTCCGCACTCTCGTCACCCGACCGAATCGACTCTTCCACTTTTTTTATTCACCTTGCGCTTGCCTTTTTATAGGTGGCAGGAGAAGCATATATGCAAATTTTAGG
>NC_140968.1:86450659-86483159 GCF_056783735.1 Eptatretus burgeri
TATATATATATATATATATATATATATATATGTCTCTCATGTTGTCTTCCACCACATACCCTTTCATCTCTTTCACCTCTCCCCGACTCTGTCAGGGCAGCCACATACCTCCAGAAATCTTGGGTTAACATTCCAACATCTAGAATTACGATTACGTGTGCTTCTTTATTACTCTTTCATTCCATATTTGGAATTCTCTCCCTGTTCTTTTCTCTTGAGTTTCAGAGTAGCAGCACACTATCATCTTTTATGAACTTCAGCCTCACCCTCACCCATGAACTTTTCTACTCCTACGATACCTGACCATGTTTATCTCCCTCCCCCACACCTCCTTTACAAGTTCGTCTTATCTGCAGTCACTGCTTGCTCATCTGTTTCCACTGCACTATTGTCAATGTGATGCCTCTCCATTCTTTGCCATCTCACTCTTCCATGAGACTCACTTTTTGTGTTAAAAAAGTTGTTTCATTGCAGACTTGATAATTTTTCTTGTAAATTGTATTTAATAATTTATTTGCCTGTAAATTGTATGTCTTAATTTATTAAAATATCAATGTATCTTGAAATTAAGACCTTACAAATTAAACTAAAGGTATAATAGAAAACAAGAGAGTTCATCGAACAATTTACCCCACACAGTCTTGAAAAACAGACGTGTCTGTGAGCGGCAAATTTGATTGGTTCTGATGACGTAAAATGCTGTAATATTTTGTTCAAGTACTGTTAAACAGAAGGTTTATGAAAGCACCAAAAGGCGATTTGTGTTCCACTGTGTTCACGTATATAATGCAATTGAAATTAAGATTTTAAAGGTTGTAGAAAGTTTTTATTTTCGAAGTTTACAGCCGTTGATGCAATCTATTACACCACACAAACACATTGTATTCATTACTTGTGCTTGTTGTTTGTGTCCTTTATGACGTCCTTAACCCTTATTCTCACTTTGTGTGCATGGGGTGAAAATAGGAAAATTACAAAGGCTGTGATACATCGAAGAAATAATGACAAATGCTTCTTATTGCCAGTGCGATTGTAATCGGAGCATCCTATTAGGGGTGGAAAAAGTTGAGGAAAACACACTTTTTGGAGAAACAAAAAAAAGGTAATATGAAGAAAATATCTTACCAAGTTTATGTTAAAATATTCCAATGTTTAAGAAGCAAAATCAGGAGGCTGGCAGGATAGCTAATAGGTATGCGCACTCATGTTCGAGCTGTCTAGCCTCGGTTTGCACCAGCTATAAACTGTAACCCTGGTGTGTTGAATGTAGGGTGATGCATCAATGTTTTTGCTATCCATCGGATGAACATGAACTCAGATGACCCAATCTGCCAGCACTGGCTGTTGGTGGATGATAGAAATCCCAAGGTGTCCTAAGTCCTTCGTGAAGAGTAGGATAATTATTACTGGCCCACTGAACAAATTTCAAATCCCTCTCACCTTAAATTACTCTCAGTTCAGGCCTGAACAACCAAAAGATGTCGGACAAAAATGTTCCCTCGCCGACCCCACAATAAGGTTGGAATAGTAGGGGCTGTTAAAGGATAAAGCAGTATATTCGTAGTGTACATATTGTTACGAATTTGGAATTCAATCGCACACAACATACAGGTTCCCTCAGTCAGCTATGTCGATAAGTGCATGTTCCCTCGATAGCTCACCTTCCATTGTTTAAATGTTTTGAAATCGATTAGATGCGCTGAGGATCAATTTAATAGTTAGGGAGCGAACAATGGAGACGTCCCTCCCCCTCTTCTGCGAAGAGGAAGAAGAACCCTGCGGTGACGTCAACAACTCCCTCCCACCCGTGGTTGAGCGTGGGGTGGATCACGAGGGCATGAGTCACGCCGGATGCGGGGGAGGGGGTGCAAAGGATAAAGAGGACATCTTTTCTTTGTTCAAAAAAAGAGTCCCGTGGGAGTCCCGTGGCAGGGCTGAGTTTGTGGGAGCCCCGTGGCAGAGTTCGTGAAGAAGTCCCGTTCTGAGTCCCGTGGCAGAGTTCGTGAAGAAGTCCCGTTCTGAGTCATGTTTGCAGAGTTCGTGTGCTGAGTCCCATGGGAGGAGTAAGCTTTTTGCTTCGGAGAAAGCAGTCATTCAGCAGGCCATCGGGTCCTGCTTGGCTTGCTTGGCTTGAGGCCTTCGGAAGCTTTTTGCTTCGGCTGGCTCAATGAGCTTCAGCTGCTGCTTTGTTTTGGAAGGAACTTGAGCCGGTTGTTCGGCTCGAGCTGCGAGTGGAGGCTTCTTCCTCTTCTTCTTCTTCCTCTTGGTTCGTGGAGCTTTTCGTTCTCCATTTTGTTTCCCGGATTTGTGCGACGCGTCGGCCTCTTCTTGGAGTTAGTTCCTCGGGGAAGTGACGCATTGACAGGAAGGATCGGCGCCTCATCTCACCGGCACGTGTTGAGAAGCGCGGGAGGATTCGCGGGAGCTCGGAAGGAACGCGGCTCACGGCGATTTGGATCCAGCTCGCTCTCGCTGGAGCCCAGGACCGGACAAGTTGAAGACCACACGAGGTGGAAAGGTTCGAGTCAAGCTCTGAGTTTCAGCTCACCTTTCCTCCAAGCTGGAGCTCGTGATTAAAGGCCTCAGCCACTGTTTTTTGTGTGTGCATACGTGTGTCCGTAGGCCCATCTAATGAGTAGGAACTGCTGTTAAGTGTAAATGACTGTGCATAATAAGTAGATGGTTGTAGTTCTTTTGTCGTGCTTTTGTTGCTTGTATAATTGCATACGTGTTTTGCCTTATTTAATTGCATACGTGTTTTATTGTAATAAATGTCCTTGTGTGAATGTAAACCTGCTCGTTGCGTCCATTCCCACATTGACTGAACATTTCATGTGTTGGGAGTTAGCCTTTGGTTTGCCGTAATAGGGGGACATTTAGACCGACGGTTCTCGGCGATTACGCCGCTCGGAATCGCGCACGGACAAGCTCGCCTCAGCGGTTTGTTCCGTACGAGTTCCGTCGAGGGTGGAATACCCCGGTAGTTGGATCACGTGGGAATTTAGGTACATTGAAGATTGGCAATTGACCCCACCCCACGTGATCTGCCGATTGGCGTATTTCGGTTCTTGTACAAGGACCCGTCGCTCGGAGTAATCCGGGCGGCAATCTATATTCCGGGCGATCGGTCGGGCCGACTCGACTTGCGGCTCCGTTCAGAGCGGTCGGTTGTCGGCCGACACCCGGCCAGTAACAATATATTATCATAAAGAGTACGAGCCCCGTCGGGTCTGAGGCCTCAGGATGGGTTAAACAGTCTGACTGGCCAAATCTGACGCCACAGGATGACAGTCCTTCTCATTCCCGCTCAAACTAATGGCTTTGCACCCCAGCGGTACTTTCTGCCAAACTGACAGAGCAAGAATGTAACGCCCACTTCAATAAACAACAAATTTAACCATAATAATTAATGAGTTTCAAAACAGTAGTTTAAATCAACATTGTGAGTTCACCAAGTTCAGTAAATAAATCCGATACAAAGACAGTGGGTGTGGATTTACGATGAAGCTCAACATAAGACTACATAATGTAGCTCTTAGGCCAATCTATGACCACATGTTAAGTAACGTAGAGAGGAAAGCAAGGCGATGGAAGGAAAAATAACGTACGAATGGCAGAATAAAAGAAAGAAACAGTAGGCACGTCCATTTTACTACTGTGGGTGATAGTGGCCACCTCGTGTCACTCACCCAGAGCACACCGCAGCCACGTGAGCCCGGCAGCTGTGAGAGCATTCGTGTTTGTGGGGAACCCGGTGGTGCTGTCTCTTTTTTCAAGGTGTCCTTGTCTCAAGGCCCAACATGGCACTTTTGACCCAGTGAAGCTCACACTTTCTTCGGCTCACCAGTCGCAGCCCTTCTTTCCCGCTCCTCACACACAGTGGTCGAAATATCAACACGAGGATTGGTACAAAAGTAATGCCTCTTATTTTATTTCTCACTAAATGTAATTCCAATTACAATGAAAATTACAGGGAATATGCATACATATGTGGAAAATATGAAGTTATTTTTCCACATAGTCTCCATCAACTGCAATGCATTTTAATGACCACATCAATCCGACTTTTTCCGTGCCCTCATCAAGTTTTCCAATGTCATTGCAGTTGCAGGCCGACCACTTCGAATATCGGTGTTATGGATATTTGTGATCTTTCAAAGTTGCTCGCGATAACCCATTTAAAACTTGACGAATCATGGCAGGACGATTTTCAATGCTGCTATAAAGATCACTGACGAAGCAGATGTCACATCTTTCATTTGTGTCTTTCTTCATTGACCTTTCTTCCACGCAGATTCATTGCAACAAACAAAATGCACGAATAAGTTCCACATACAAGACACACAGGTCAGCATGGCTTACGGCAGATGCATGTTAAATTGATATCCGGACATGAGACCATCCGGTCAGCATGGCCCCAGAGGGTGATGCACATACTGCAATGCACAAAGCTTCATAATAATGCTCTGTAAATACGAACAGACTCGGTCTATGTAAATACGAATAAAGGGCATATCCCAATAAACCTCATCCTGGTATCAAGATAGAGATGCAGGCCACACCAATCAATCGGTAATCAAAGTTATCTGATTGGCATAAAAAGGTTGCCATTACATGAAATATTTGTACTTGCAAGATCACGACCACTTTAGGGTGACGTAGCGAAGGTGAAACAGTAAAATGCAGCTCGCATTAGGGCCAGATTGATAAGATTACAAAATCCCATGCAAAACACTGAATCAACTCGCTCACGAATGTGCTTCATCCAAAATGGCTTAAAGCAAAAAATAAGATGATTGACTGAGCGAAACATGTGACATCGCTGCCCCGCGAAACAGCAAATGGGAATAGGCAGTTTACAGATCGTCAAGTACTGCCATCTCTCAGCAGCAGAGAAAGTTATGACTCAACCGCCGCTCGTCAATACGTGGCAGGATCAAATCAAGGCTGATGTAGAAATGCGCTGCAAATGGCCACAACATCCTGGCCCCTAACTGGCATCCTGAGGTTGCATTTACAATTCTAGGCACCCGTAGAAACAACACCCATGGTTAACAAATAACAGTTGAAGAGGAAACCTGCAATACAATCCAATTACTGTATGTCCAATGCAACGGATATGTCAAACCAATAATGCAAAGTCCATGGAGTTCACAAAACAGATGCTAAGTGAATGTCAGATCATTGTATCATGTCACACTTCAGCTTCGAGCAATAGGCACAACTTGTTCACTGATCTGGTCAGGGTTGTGGATTGAGTATGGATTTTGCACTTGGAATGAGCCTTCACTTATCTGGATAGATCTCAACAATTTTGCCCACAGGCCATGAGTTTCTGGGTGCACTTGAATCTACCATCAGCACGGCATCACCAACGTGTGCACTGTGTTGAGGATGTAACCACTTCTGACGTTCTTGGAGGGATAGCAGGTACTCCTAAGTCCATCTTTTCCAAAAGATGTCACTTAAGTACTGGACCTGCCTCCAGTAGCAATACAAATACAGGTCCTCTTTTGCGAAGACACATGGCAGCAAATTCTGCTCTGCCTTGATGAAAAGTATGTGGTTGGGATTAAGACATTCCAGATTATTTGGGTCATCTGAAACTCTTGTGGAGGGTTGAACATTGATGATGGCCTCAATTTCCACCATCAGAGTACAGAGGCCATCATCATCAACCACCTGTTCATGCAACAGACTGACCATAGTCTTCCGTATGGTAAGAAATTTCTGCTCCCAGACTCCTCCATGATGCAACACACCCGGAGGGTTGAAAAGCCAGATAATGTCACGCCGCTGTAAATATTGCTCAATGGCAGCTTGATTCGAGCCAGCTGTGGTCTCACGCAGCTCATGCTTGGCACCAACAAAGTTAGAACGAATGTCCAACCAGATATGCTGAACTTGACCTCTCCTGCTAATGAAATGGCAGAGGATGTTGACGAATGCATCTGTGTTTAGAGATTCCGCTATTTCAATGTGCATGATGCTCATGACCACACAAGTAAAAACTGGCCTATGGCACTTAACCATGCTGCCACCTCGCCGGACTGGTAAGGAACCAAAATAATCCCGACCTACATGGCGGTCTGCAGGAAGGTCTGCCATCTTCTGTTCCATGGGTTTGCCATGGTATCAACAGCAATCTATGCACTTCTTCAGCAATTGATGAGCCAGCGAATTGGCATGTACAATCCAAGTGCATGTATAATCCAAATGCACATACAATCCAATTATTTGTCCGACAAGAGAGGCAAGGACATGTTTCTCCCACAGTGATGAACCTCTTGATGAATGTTGTGGACCAATAGCTCAGAAATTGGCAAATCCTTTGGCAGGATTACAGGGAACTTGGACTCCTCTGGAATTGTAGTTCAGAGGATGCATCTCCTGATTCTGAGGACGCCGTCGATAATCCTCGGGTCGAGCATTTTGAGTGAGCTGTGCTTGAGAATACGTGCTGGCTCCCTCCTTTTCTGACTGACAGGACTGACCCTCATCGATTCTCTGAGAGTTTTGATTTTTCTTTGGAAAGGCTGTCCTCTGGACCAGCTGGATGATGTCAGTCTCTGTTGGCGGAGCTCACTTAAGCTGACGGGTGGTACCCTTGCAGCCTTGACTTGTGTTGACTTCTGATCATCTGTCTGGACTGCTGTTTGATTTGTAAATTGCCATCTTCTCAAATAGTCATTCTTTCTTCGCCCTCAGCATGAGAGCCACGAAGTGCTTCAGGTGGTACCAGCGAGAAAAGTAAGTAAATATTCTGTCAATGATGATTGATGGCTGCCACTTCACTGTGGTGCTAAGATTATTCTCTCTCTTGACTTCAGTATCGCCAACTCGAACCCTGTGGAGATTTGGCTGTTGTGGCAACTCACTTTCTGGCTGCCAGAGAAAACTTGGTCCAAGCATCTGGGTTCTGGGTTCTGACAAGTGCAGATGACCAGAGGTTCTGGTTCCTGGCCAGAGGAAGCATTCTGGGTTTGGGGTTCTGGGTAAGCTTGGTTCTGACAAGTGTCAATGTGCCTCCAATCTTCTGGCTGGGAGAATTTGTGGATGATGGCAAGCCTATTGGCCACAAATGTGTTGAAATGAGCTGTTTTGATGGTGATGTAGCTGAAGACAGACATACTATTGTCCAGGAAATGATCTCGTCAATTGGAATTTATATTTCCTGCTGAATCATTTCATTCACTCACACAAATATAGTGAGGCAGTCAGCTTCAGTTGTGGGATGGTCACTTGCTTGAGGGTAGCTACTCTTGATTGATCTACAATCGGGGCACGGTGGATCCATCCTTCTGCATTTACTTGTCTTCGGTTACCAGTCTTAACCAGTTACCAGTTCTACATTTACCAGTCTTAACGACCATAGGTTAGCAATCATAAGTACAGGCTTTGATGGGCCTAATGCCCCCACCCTTCATTTCCCTCAAACTGAAATTAATTGTAGGGGAACTCGTATTATTATCATTTATTTGCAGTTGAAATCTAATTTTGTTCAAACATAGTTAATTATAATCAGAAAATCTAAACATTCCTTTCAAATGGAACTGATACAGCAAAGCGATTTATTTTGTATCATTGCTATATGTTCACCAACATTAGCTATAATCCGGGTCTGGGTTGGTTTTGTTGATATCAGGTATAAAATCTCTGTAGTTCATTTATCCATCATGCCGCTCAAAGAATACATCCTGGTGTTAGCTTAGCGGTTGAGGTGGTGGCTTGGGATCGCCTGCGTGCCAGCCCTGTTGGCTGCTGAACTAACACCAGAGGGTTGACTCAGCCTGTTTTCTTTCTGAGGTTGGTGAAATGAGTACCAGTGGAGCAACCAAAAGGCTGCACATGAAGGGAAGGTGTATTGATGGATTTATTAAAGCTGGTATTGGTGTAGTGCAGGCATGATGGGCGAATGGCCTCCTCCTGCACCTGAATTCCTTGTAAATTTGATAGACAACTTCAATTTCTTGCATTTTGATGTTTGAGTGAAAACTGAAAATGTTTCCAGGAGAAATGACTTCAAAGCTTATCTTTCCTGTTGTTGGAGATGGAAGACCAATCCCTTTTGCAACTTCTGTCATAGTATCACTGTCGATGAGTTTTTGCTTGTTTTTTTTTCAGTTATTTATGTGCATGAAAGGTTTTTTTTCCAATTTTTAAATGTTATTACAACCAATCCAGAACAAGACTTTGTGGACACCCTGTATTTTTAAATCTGTTCCTTTGGCTGCTTTTACATTTTAAGTAATCCCCCTTTATGATAGAATTTTAAATTATAATGTTACTCTTTCAATTATAAATACTATCTCTCCAACTTCTTTAAAGAGTACAATTATTCCAACCTTTCCTCTCAATCATGTGCACTTATTCTCTCTCTCTCTCTCTCTCTCTCTCTCTCTCTCTCTCTCTCTCTCTCTCTCTCTCTCTCTCTCTCTCTGTCTCTGTCTCTGTCTCTGTCTCTGTCTCTGTCTCTGTCTCTGTCTCTGTCTCTGTCTCTGTCTCTGTCTCTGTCTCTGTCTCTGTCTCTCTCTCTCGTGCAGCCTCTGGCTGCTGGTTGCATCATTGGTTGGGATGCGGCTGATGCAGTGTCCCCCTTACCAGTACACTGGTGCTCATTATGCCGACCTCGGAAGGGTGACAGGCTGAATCAACGTCCTGATGTATTTTAATACAGTGGCCAATGGGGCTTGAACTCAGGACCCTAGGATCCCAAGCTGCCACCCTAACCACTAAGCCAACACCAGGCTTACTTATTGTTGCTAATAATTTATTACAAGCAATAATATTGAAGTGAATAATGATACTCAGACAGAAGTTAACTCCCCTTAAAACTCTTGAATCCCAGAACCTGATATCTCAATTGTTTTCTGACATTCTTATCTCGATAATTGTTTGTTTTCACTTTGTGTTACCTCCTTTCATTTCAGTGATTGCCTCTTCGTGTATTTTACCTTTTCATAGCACTCGCAGCATTTCCCAAGGCAGATGTAGTTGGGCTTATTAAGTCTATATTTTTCATGACAGCAATGCCTGTTCCCATTAGAGTGTCACATATTCCCTTCAAAATCCAAAATTGTTCGAAACCTGGATGTATCTTTATTTTTGTCATTGCCACTGCCAAAATCAACTCCCTTACCTTGTTTATAATAGGGTGAAAGGAATATCCCATCCCCAGAAGAACTCTAAGATATTGTTTTATATTTCACCAACTTGTAAGACGTTCAATGAAAACTTTCTTTATCATGAACCTCTCTTTGGTGAATTATTTAAATGGCACATATTATCGAACTTCCCTTTTGTGAATTCCTAATGTATCTCTCGAAGAGGAATTGCTTTCTTCGGTGAATTATGATGGATATAATTTTTCTATGTAAGAGACGATACTGCTATCTCAACAGGTGGTTATAAAATCCAACTTATAAATAGCTATCCCCAAAAGAGGAAGATACATAGGCATATTTTGGATTTCATTTTGAATTGATACCCATTTGATGTAGCTTAATGCACTAAATGAAAAATAAATTGTATTTGTTCTCATTCCATTTATTAAGCTCCATCAATTATGTGGCACTTATTTATACGTGGAAGAACTTTGAATAGCATTAAAACTGAAAACGAATTAGTCATTTCAATAGTCCTTGCTGTAATAACTTAAAAACTCTCAAAATTAATTTTCAATGGGGAGATCAGCTTTAGATTTATTTTTGAGCTCCATAATTCAGTTTGGGGTGTATATTTGAATGATTATAACATTATTGGGGCCATCACCTTTTTCCTCCATGAAGTGAGCAATCTCATATACTCTGCGGGAGATTATGATTGTTTTCTTGATACCTTTTCCTCTGGAAAACTATTTTAACCAAATACTGTTTTGTTGCATTGACAAATTTATTGTAACTTTTCATTGGCATTTGTGCCACTTAAATCTATTTTGAGGCCTCCAGTTGTCCGGGCTGCAAGAATGAAGCTTAGTGATTATGTATCATTAAATTAAAGCTAAGGGTTGTGCAATTAATTTAACATGGGTTAAAATGAGCTTTATTTAATGACATTTATTAATATCCAAATAATTTCTCTAAATTTATTATATTTTTCTCCTTTCATTCCTGCAATGTTTATCTCAGAGATGTGCGATAAAGTAAAGTAAGGCTGGTAAATCAATATTTCTTCTCTTAACCTCATTTTTCATTTGTAATGGTTCCTTAAAATAATGCCTGTCCATAAAGTCCTTGTGCAACATTGAACTTTTATAATTGTTGATGTTCACATGATAGTAACAAACTTTAAATGACATATGAAAGTATAATTCATCACATCTTGTTTTTGTTCATGTTGTTATTAATGTTGCTGTTGTTGCTCTTATTAAATCCACAATCTCCCTGGGTTTCTTGACACGTTGACATTTTCTGAGGATACAACTTCTACATCGGTGGTAAAGGCAACCACCACAATTACAGCATTATTTCCTGAACTATGACAATTAAATCTTTAAAATGTCACCTTGTAACAGCAAGACTCAGCTCCCTGCCACGATGCTTCGAATGTGTGACAGTTCTTGAATGATTTCTTCCCAGACAAGTGCATTGGTAGATGTGGACCAATTGCTCAGCCACCTCGTTGCCTGACCTGTCCCCATTGGACTACATTTTATGGGACTATGTCAAACTGTTGTTTATTCATCAAAACCTCATTCTTTGGATGAGCTTAGGACTATGATCACAAATGCAATTCATTTAATTATTCGGCAGCAACTGGAGAATGTTCTCAATACGTTATAGTTTGTTCCTATCATGAGTACATTAAAAGGTATAAAAATTCAAATTTGCACAAGGAGTTTACGGACACTCTGTATAATGTATTTCTTATAAATATCATGTAGATAATTTATTGTCATTGCGTGAAGTATAAATTATAAATGTATATCTCTTTATTGAAATATGCCTGATGTTGTCTTAATGGTGGGCTTGGGATCCTAGAGTCCTGAGTTCAACGACTGCTTGGCAGTTGAATTAATACCTGGTCGGGTTGACTCAGCCTGTCATCCTTCAGAGGCTGGAAAATGAGTACCAGCTTTCTTGGATGATTAAGCCATTCGAGTATCCTGCCTCGGAGTGGTGACCCGTCCAGGATTGTGCCCAATAGCCCAGGAGACTGCTTCGGCAACACCAGCACTCTTTTCAGAGTACAGTGCCAATGGATTTTGATTTGGATATTTGAGGAAATCATGCAGTTTCATCCTCACACCCTCAAATTAACCCTTTTTCCAATCTACAGTAACACCATGACATCACTGTTATACTGCGACCCCAATAGAGCATCTCACAATGTGATGCAAGCCTCATGGTTAATGGTTCAAAATGCAACAAGCAGAAAAAATAGCATAGCTGCAGACATGTTTCAACCTTTAGAGCTCATCATTACAGAATAATGTTTAACATCATCAGGTTGGGCTGAGATTCCTTCCAAAAGTATACTGGATGGTCAGACTCTTTGTAATGGGGTTATTTTGTCTTTCGTAAAACATCAAGAATATATTTGTTTACAGTTGCAGCAAAAATTATCTCAAGGGTGCAACACCACAGTGATGGACAAAAGGGCCTCCTCATTTCCTTGTTTGAAGCCATTCAGGATCGTCTGACCACTTGTTACACTCAATGTAGTCCTACAGAGACTATGAACCATTGAAAATACATTTTCATTCTGTAGACAGAAAATAATATTGTTACGTTTGGGGGGGGGGGGTATGCATTCAAAGGGTAATTAGGATGTTTAATTAGGTATGCCATGCTGTTCGAGTTTACCAGGATCTCGATGTAATAAGTAGCAATTCAGTGGTGATAAGTTCTCTAGTAAATGTTCATTTCTTCAAGGGGGAAATGATAATTGTCACGTAATTAGATAGGGACACGGGATAGGGTAAGTGTGTCCGCGTAAACCCCTTTTAGTAGTCCCTGGAGGCTGGCCGTGACGTCACAGGACAGTGCAGCGGATGGCTCCGCCCCGTGATCACGATTGGCAGAAGGCGACGGCGGTGGGCCAATAAACGGCTTGATTGGAAGTGACGAGGACAGGAGGACAAAAAAGGTTCTGTTCGGGGTCGAAAAGGAAGAGGAAGAAGATCGGGACAAAAAGATCATGTTTTTTTGGTGTGAAGGCTGTTGCGCGGGAAGCGTACTTCTTGTTGTGCTGATTCGATCGTGTTCTTCATCGTGTCTTGGAGCCTTGCTGAGCCTCGTGCCTCACCTTGGTTGGCTCTGGGGTTCTGCTGACTCGGACGGAGTACGGGGTCGAACGGCGGGCGGACCTGCCTCCCTCTCCTGCTCGCAATTTGGCGCCAGAACTGATTCCCTGGCGGCTGTGGGCGGACTTGGGCCAAGACCAGGAGGTCGACAGCACCGCGGTTTCTCCTGCCCCCCTGACGAGAGCGGGGCCAGCTCGTCCGACGCCAGTCCAGGGACGGTTGCGTCCACACCATGGTCCAGCCTGACCACCAGAAGTAGCTACGTTGTGTGTGTGTGTGTGTGTGTGTGTGTGTGTGTGTGTGTGTGTGTGTGTGTGTGTGTGTGTGTGTGTGTGTGTGTGTGTGTGTGTGTGTGTGTGTGTGTGTGTGTGTGTGTGTACTTGGCGCCTTAGAGGGTTTGAGAATTGTATATTCATTGGAATTGTCTGTGTTTTCCCCACGCCCGATCCCACATCGCCCCGTAGAATCACCCCGGATCCCTCTTCTTGCCGAGTCTTGTTATTTCTGGTTAGAGAAATAAACATCATCAACTCAGTGAAAAGCGACTCGTGCCACCTTCCTCGTCCCGTTTGCGGTAGAGCGATTAGAACTGCCATGTTTGGGTTATAAATAAATAAACCGCCTCCATCGTTTCGGCTCGTTCTACGTTGGCGGGACTGTTCAAGTCCCGTGGACGTCACATTGGTGTCAGGAGTGGGATGTTCGAACCCCTCTAAATTATATACCAGGATTAAAATCTCGCCACGAATTGGAATATAAAATTACTACAGAAAAGCGCGGGAAAATTTTGGCGGGATTTTTCAAATTAAATTTAATTGGCGGCAAACGGGACTTCTGCACCATGGCGGATGTGCAGATGCTTGAGGAGGAAGGCCACGTGTCTGGCAGCGAGTCGGGGGAAGAAGGGAGAGAAGGGGGTAGTGTTGGAACCTCCCCCATTCCGAGCGTGGACCGTGCTTCATTGCCTGTAACGGAGCCGGCAGCGCCGGAAACCGGCACGATGACGATCTGGACAATGTTGGAACGTTTAATGAGTGCAATTACAGCACAGGGGGCAAAAATGACGGCACAGGGGGCACAAATGGCAGAAATGACGGCACAGGGGGCACAAATGGCAGAAATGACGGCACAGGGGGCAGAAATGACAGATCAATTGGGGGTAATGGGGCAACAGTTGGGTGCACGGATTGATTTAATGAGGGATGAATTGGAGGAAAAGATGGAGAAAATGAAAACTGGGATGCAGGAGTGTGTGGATGTTAAATTGGGGGAAATACAAAGTAAATTCGAGGATAGATTGGAGGAAACAAAGGTAGAAATTACATTGGAGGGGGAAAATATACGAAAAAAATTGGTAGATAAAATTGATGCAACGAACATTCGGGTTGATAAAGTGGATGAAAACCTGGAACGTCATCGTGCCTGTGTGGATGCTCGTATGCAGCTGCAAATAGAAGAGTGGGGAGAGCTGAGGAAGCAAGGGATGAATTTGGCGGAGGAGGTAAAAGGATTGGAGGCTCGTTTGGACGAACAAGATAAAATTATGAGCCAAGATGAAGTCTTGGATAAATGCCTGGTAGAGCCGTCTTTTGTAAGTAGAGTGTCCGGGTTGGTTGAGGAGCAGCTGCAAACTCGCGACGGAGCCTTGGAGGAGGTTGTGCTGGCCCAGAAGATCCTGCGGGAAGAGGTGAATCGGTCCATTCAACGTTTGGAACAGGAGGCAAAATTGACCCATGAGACCCTCACCACAAAACATCTTTGGCCACAGTGGGCTCCGAAATTGGATACGCAGCCACAAGGGTGTTTGATCCCTGGGCTGGATTCGGACAAGGGAGAAACTGAGAAGCGGGCCACCGTAAAAGTGATCCCCCTGGTAAATTTTGACGGGTCAGGGAGCCTTGAAGCTTTTCTGACGCAATTTGAGTGCATTTCCCGACTAAACGGGTGGAATGAGCGGGAACGTACAGGGAATTTGGTGGCAACGTTGCGGGGACCAGCCGCAGATGTGTGAAACGTGATCGCGGAGGGGATGTTGACCAGCACCCACATTTGCGAGGCGTTGAGCCGTCTGTTTGGGTTTGCAGCGAACTGTGATCTGGTGCGGGCCCAGCTCCAGCACCGCAGATTAAAGCCGGGTGAGACAGTGCAGGAGCTGGCACAGGACAGTTACCAATCAGTCAGGATCGCGTATCGGGACCTCACAGTGGAGGCATGGGACAGACTGGCACTAGAGAAATTTTTAGCTGCTCTTCCTGACCCTGAGGTCCGAGCGCTAGTGGAGCTACAGGATCCACCCACCGTGCACCGATCGGCCGAGTGCGCGGCCAGGCTGGCCTCGTGGAGTCGGCCGGGTCGGGTGCCCGAGAGGCCATCGGTGATGATCCGACAGGCGGAGATTCGGGATCAGGGAGGGGGGCTGGGAGAAATTGGCATTACCCAAATGCTTCAGAGGATGAATCCTCCTGCGAAACTGCCAGGTCTATCCGAGGTGCCCTTACATAGGCCAAGTCCGGAAATCACTGTCGGGGGTCGGGGAGACTAGATCGGGCTGAGCATATAGGGCCATGCTCGGCTGCTGACATTGTGGCGAAGTGCCCTCCTTTGGTGGAAAAAAATGAATTGTGGGAAAATTGGCATGTGTTTCTAAATTCTGCTGGGTTTTAGAGTGACAATCGGGACAGTGGGTAATTGGTAACAAAGCGGGCACAAGTGGCTGTCGAATGGCTGGTGCGTGGATCGGGTGAGAAGTGCTGTGTGAGTTGTTTCAAGTTAAGAAGTGAAATGTATGGTGCACACGTTGATTTTTTTTTATTGGACATGGTGTGGTAACAGAGAAGGTCATGGTCGGTGAAGTGTTAGAAATTCAGGTGTCACATGTAAGGCCGATGGGGTGGGGGAGTCATGTGGGTTTTGTGGGTGGGGATGATGTGCTTGTCCGCAGGGATTGCTGAAGCTCACAGTGATCGGGAATTGCGACCCCCTTCAAGGAGATTCACCACCTGGTGGCTAATGGTGACAGTGTCTGGAGGCAACTGGGAGAGGGTCTGGTTGGGCGACCAAGGCGGTTAGGACCTTGGCGACCCAGGAAGGCCAGAGGAGCCAGTGAGACCCCTTCCAGAGTGTTGTACGGGATTAGAGCTGATGGCTACCAGGGGGGAGGGAATCAAAGGGAGCGGGGCGGAGAAACGTCCGGGTTGGACTAAAGCTTACCTGTGGGCATGGTTGCACCTGAGATGCCCCCATCATCTTGTAGTAACCCACCCCACGGCCACAACGGGATTCAGCCTGCATGATTAAAATGAGGACCATGACCTCGAAATGTGATGATGACCATGGTGTGAGTGTTGTGAAGATGTGTGAGTCCCACTCGATCCCGCACAACTTGACAGGTGCAGCAAGGGCATGATGTCCAAATAATTTTGGGGCAAGCAAATTTGAAAATTGGCTCCCCAGGTAACGCTGGGTCTATTAGCATCCACTGGGGGAGGCGGTCAAGTGTAAATATCCCATGAATAGTGTCGTTAAGGCTTAGAGTAGGAATGTAAAGTATAAGTGTTGTGTTTTTGTGGAACCTTTTGTTTCCCCTCCCGAGATCATTGGAAGAGTGCTGGGCAAGAGCGATGATCCAGAAGATGGAGTGCAACTTCGCTCAGTGCTATCATGTGATAAAATAAAAAAATAAAAAACGAATGATTGTTTAGGCGAGGATAAGGCCATAAGGGGGTAGTACATTAAGCAGGATAGATAAGTTAGCTGCGACTCGCTGCCCATTGCCCCTCCTACTTTATTTCGTTAGGTTAATTAGGTGTGAGTCAGTAAGTGTGAAGGCTGGTACGGTAGCGCCTGTGATATACCTTGCAGGAGCTGCGGTACCAGAGGAGGGGGCAGTGTTACGTTTGAGGGGGGGGGTATGCATTCAAAGGGTAATTAGGATGTTTAATTAGGTATGCCATGCTGTTCGAGTTTACCAGGATCTCGATGTAATAAGTAGCAATTCAGTGGTGATAAGTTGTCTAGTAAATGTTCATTTCTTCAAGGGGGAAATGATAATTGTCACGTAATTAGATAGGGACACGGGATAGGGTAAGTGTGTCTGCGTAAACCCCTTTTAGTAGTCCCTGGAGGCTGGCCGTGACGTCACAGGACAGTGCAGCGGATGGCTCCGCCCCGTGATCACGATTGGCAGAAGGCGACGGCGGTGGGCCAATAAACGGCTCGATTGGAAGTGACGAGGACAGGAGGATAAAAAGGTTCTGTTCGGGGTCGAAAAGGAAGAGGAAGAAGATCGGGACAAAAAGATCATGTTTTTTTGGTGTGAAGGCTGTTGCGCGGGAAGCGTACTTGTTGTTGTGCTGATTCGATCGTGTTCTTCATCGTGTCTTGGAGCCTTGCTGAGCCTCGTGCCTCACCTTGGTTGGCTCTGGGGTTCTGCTGATTCGGAGTACGGGGTCGAACGGCGGGCGGACCTGCCTCCCTCTCCTGCTCGCAATTTGGCGCCAGAACTGGTTCCCTGGTGGCTGTGGGCGGACTTGGGCCAAGACCAGGAGGTCGACAGCACCGCGGTTTCTCCTGCCCCCCTGACGATAGCAAGGCCAGCTCGTCCGATGCCAGTCCAGGGACGGTTGCGTCCACACCACGGTCCAGCCTGACCACCAGAAGTAGCTACGTTGTGTGTGTGTGTGTGTGTGTGTGTGTGTGTGTGTGTGTGTGTGTGTGTGTGTGTGTGTGTGTGTGTGTGTGTGTGTGTGTGTGTGTGTGTGTGTGTGTGTGTGTGTGTGTGTGTGTGTGTGTGTGTGTGTGTGTGTGTCCTTGGCGCCTTAGAGGGTTTGAGAATTGTATATTCATTGGAATTGTCTGTGTTTTCCCCACGCCCGATCCCACACTATCCCGTCGAATCGCCCCGGATCCCTTTTCTTGCCGAGTCTTGTTATTTCTGGTTAATAATAAAAACAAATAAACACCATCAACTCAGTGAAAAGCGACTTGTGCCACCTTCCTCGTCCCGTTTGCGGTAGAGCGATTAGAACCGCCATGTTTGGGTTATAAATAAATAAACCGCCTCCATCGTTTCGCCTCATTCTACGTTGGCGGGACTGTTCAAGTCCCGTGGACATCACAATATTTAAAGTCAATTGGTTCAATTGCTGATGGAACATTCCAACTCGCACAATAATATTTTTCCAACATTGTAAAAAAAACATTATGCCAAACATTGTGATGATTATATTCTAGGGTTTTTCGAACATTAAAACGTTATTGGGTAACATGATTTGTATTCCATTTTTAAAACTTTTAATACGATATTACAACTTAACATAACAAACATCAAAATGTTTTGAAAACGTTTGAAGCATGCAATGGTTTCTGATAATGTTTTTTGATGGTATTAAAAACCTACAACGAATGTTTTCATAACATTTGGTTACAGTTTTTTGAAAATGTGAAATCGTTTTGTTTCCTCAGCCACTGAAGGTGGACGGAGGATATGTTTTCACCCCTTCTCTCTGTCTGTTTTCCTTTGAGCAGGATATCTCAAAAAGTTGGAGATGGATTCGGACGAAATTTGGTGGAGAGCTTGGGTATGTGACGTGGCCAAAATTATAAGATTTTAGTGAAGATCTGGATCCGGATCCGGATCCCAGATCAGAGAATATTTCAAGTGATTCTTCACCATTGAATGATCGGGCTAAAATGATATAAAACACGGTAGCTCAAAAAGTTATGTACGGATTCGGACGAAATTTGGTGGACATGTTGCTTGTGCAGGAAGGACGAAGTTATTTGATTTTGATGAAGATCTGAATCTGGATAGAAGAATTTTTAAATTTTTGCAGTGATTCTTCACCATTTGAGAGATGGGGCCAAAAACGAGAGAGCACAATATTTCAAAAAGTTGTGGATGAGTTATGACAAAACTAGGCGGATGAGTTGGTTATGTGACGAGAACAAGCTGATTAGATTTTGGTTAACATCCAGATCCAGATCCGGCCTGATAGTGGGATACAAAATGCAAACAATTGCAGTCAATATATAAATGACTAGCAAGACCCAATCACATCTCTCACCTGCAGTTGGGGGAAATAACCAATCAGCTCTCACATAATCAATTACCCAGGTGGCTAAGATTATAAATGCATTGACTCCTCCCATGCTTTTCTTGTCCTTGTTCCAAACCTAACCTGTTCACCATGTTTTGGCAAAATCTGTCTAACTTTTTGAGGCATCATGCTATAGATCATTTTTGGCCCTATCTCTCAACGGTGATGAATCACAAAGATTCTAGGATCCGGATCTTCACCAAAATTTAATTAATTCGTTCCTGTCACACACCCAACCTGTCCTCCAAGTTTTGACCGAATCTGTTTGTAACCTTTCGAGATATCCTGCTTAAAGATAGATAGACAAAAAGATAGACAAACAGGGGTGAAAACATAACCTCCATTCAACTTTGGTGGCAGAGGTAATTACAAAATTGAAAAAGTTTTATTTCCACTATACATATTATATTATTATGTGTTAATAATATCCACTTACCACAAAGAAAATTGCAGGAAATAGTTTGTCGACTTTTGTGCAGTAAATAATAATGATAATAAATTGTTGAAGTAATCAAAACCAGATACATTAATATGAATTACAGTAGAAGAAACCAAAATCAAAGTTGCTAATTAGTGAATATATGAAATTAGATTTCATAAGCTTCTTTTGTTTGAAAGTCCATGAGTGAGTTCAGAATGGTGCCAAGGAAGCAACTTCCCACAGAACACCGTGTGAATAACCAAACTTTGTCAGCACACGGGCACACTATGAAGAAAATAGCAGAAAAGCTGAAAATCGACAATGATTATGAGGTACACCATGCAACACCTGAAGGAAACTAGTTTGGTACAAGAAAATAAAATGCCAGGAAGGGTTAGGGTTGCCTCCCCAAGGCAAGACAAGTACTTAAAGTTTCTCAGCTTATGCAATAGAAGAAAATCAAGTCAGCAGCTAAAAAAGGAAATGAGAGCAGGCTTAAATTTTAAGATCTCATCCAGCACTGTGTACAAAAGTTTGATTGCAGCAGGTCTCCATAACAGAGTTGCAGCAAAGACACCACTGTTGAGACCACAGAATAAAGTGAAAAGTCTGAAAATTGCAATGAATACCATGATTGGTGATTGAATAATGGAATTGGGTACTCTGGTCTGATGAATCACTTTTAACTTTTTGAATGTAAGAGACCCCAGTTTTGTATGCCAGAGACCTGGGGAACATTATGAAACAATGTTTGCAGCCTATTGTTAAACACAGGGGAAGCTCTGTGACTGTCTGGGGTTGTATCTCAGCTTTTTGTGTAAGAAAATCTGTTAAAATCAATGGGGGTGCTAACAAAAGATAAGTAGAAGTGGATACTGCAGCTTGCTGCAGTTCCCAGTGGAAATGTTCAATTGGAGGAGGATTTGTTTTCCAATAATATAATGATCCAAAACACAATTCCAATATTGTAAACCTATTTGGAGAACAAAGTTACAGCTGTTTTTCTCCTAGTGTTAGAACAGCCACCCCAAAGTCTGGACATGAGTCCCGTCAAAGCCACATGAGATGACTTGGAAACAGAGAAGAACAAGAGGAACTAACCAAAGAAAACTGAGGAATGTACTACAGGACATAAAAGTGCTTCAGACGTATACAGGAAGCATGGGTAAAAGAGTTATGACACTCAAAAAGGCAAAGTACAGACACACAAAGTATTGACTGATGCGACAAAATGACACTGTTCTTGTTGTTTACTGAAGCAATTTGTTTCACACACATTTATAAAGCCTGGCAATTTATACTAATAAATACATATGACTCTGCACTGATAATTTGATGAATTTACCCTTAGTTATGAATATGATTGGAATAATACAACCTTTTGCAAAGTACTGTATATATTTATACTAATGCTGTGTGTGTGTGTGTGTGTGTGTGTGTGTGTGTGTGTGTGTGTGTGTGTGTGTGTGTGTGTGTGTGTGTGTGTGTGTGTGTGTGTGTGTGTGTGTGTGTGTGTGTGTGTGTGTGTGTGTGTGTGTCCTCCATAACTCCAAAACCATCAAACATAGTAGCCTGAATCTTCGCAAGCATACTAAGAAAACTCCAAAGAAGTGCAGGACTGAAAACTGGGTGTTTGGGTTAATTTAAACACCCCTTTTGAAGACATTTAACGGCCTCATTTAATTATATCCTTCATCAGGCGCATCCTCTGCCATCTCACTCTTTGGGGTCTTAAGGTGCCTCCTGGGTAACTTCGCAGGGTTTGAAGATGCCATGTTTTTTGGTCTGCTCAACCATGCCATGAGTTGGAACAGGCCGCAACGATTTCTTCACGATAAAGTATTTCTTTTCACTCTCCTCACTCATATGTCTGTAAATCATACCTACGAATTGCCGGTTACATTGCAATGCTGAGAAATGCCCAGAGAAGCCAGTGTTCGTGGATTTATTTCATTTCTGCACACGCCATAATCTCGAGAATCTCTTAAACGAAGCTGAATTACAAAATTCAAGCTCCAGATTTGAACTTTGTCACAGTTCGGACTGCTCATAAAGTATTCATTTGGCTAATTTGGACATTACTTGGGCGTTTCCAGGTGCATGGGTTTATCTGACCGATGGCAATGGGTAATCGGGCTTGCTAAGCCAGGTATTCTGTTGGAGTGCTTGCTTGAGTGTTTAAGCCACTTGTCAAGCACTCACCCAGCTGCTTGGTTGTTCGTTTCAAAAGCACCGGAAGTAAGGCCCGTCCCTTTGATGATGGAAATTCCAATCTTTGCATAATTGCTGAAAAAAAAAATAAAAAACCGAATAAAAATTAACATTAAGCTTAATTTTTTCTACTGTTTGGAGGATTATATTTAGTGAAGCAAAGACTAAGCAATGTGCAGAAAGTGGAACTTCATTTGGCGCAATGCCATGCGATGAGAGCAGGCATAGAGAGAGCAGGCTGTCTTCTTCTCTCCCCTCACGCTGTCTTCTTCTCTCCCCTCACGCTGTCTTCTTCTCTCCCCTCACGCTGTCTTCTTCTCTCCCCTCACGCTGTCTTCTTTTCTCCCCTCACGCTGTCTTCTTCTCTCCCCTCACGCTGTCTTCTTCTCTCCCCTCATGCTGTCTTCTTCCCCTTCCCTCACGCTGTCTTCTTCTCTCCCCTCACGCTGCTTTCTTCCCCTCCCGTCATGCTGCCTTCTTCCCCTCCCCCCATGCTGCCTTCTTCCCCTCCCCTCTCGCTGTCTTCTACCACTCCCCTCACGCTGTCTTCCTCCCCTCCCATCAGACTGTCTTCTTCTCTCCCCTCACGCTGTCTTCTTTCCCCTCACGCTGTCTTCTTCCCCTTCCCTCATGCTGTCTTCTTCCCCTTCCCTCATGCTGTCTTCTTCTCTCCCCTCACGCTGCCTTCTTGCCCTCCCCTCACGTTGCCTTCTTCCCCTCCCCTCACGCTGCCTTCTTCCCCTCCCCTCATGCTGCCTTCTTCTCCTCCCCTCATGCTGCCTTCTTCCCCTGCCCTTATGCTGCCTTCTTCCCCTGCCCTCATGCTGCCTTCTTCCCCTCCCCTCATGCTGCCTTCTTCCCCTCCCCTCATGCTGCCTTCTTCCCCTCCCCTCATGCTGCCTTCTTCCCCTCCCCTCACGCTGCCTTCTTCCCCTCCCCTCACGCTGTCTTCTTCTCTCCCCTCACGCTGTCTTCTTCTCTCCCCTCACGCTGTCTTCTTCTCTCCCCTCATGCTGTCTTATTCTCTCCCCTCATGCTGTCTTCTTCTCTCCCCTCATGCTGTCTTCTTCTCTCCCCTCATGCTGTCTTCTTCCACTCCCCTCACGCTGTCTTATTCTCTCCCCTCACGCTGTCTTCTTCTCTCCCCTCACGCTGCCTTCTTCTCCTCCCCTCACGCTGCCTTCTTCCCCTCCCCTCACGCTGTCTTCTTCCCCTCCCCTCACGCTGTCTTCTTCTCTCCGCTCACGCTGTCTTCTTCTCTCCGCTCACGCTGTCTTCTTCTCTCCGCTCACGCTGTCTTCTTCTCTCCCCTCACGCTGTCTTCTTCTCTCCCCTCACGCTGCCTTCTTCTCCTCCCCTCACGCTGCCTTCTTCCCCTCCCCTCACGCCTGCCTTCTTCCCCTCCCCTCACGCTGTCTTCTTCTCTCCCCTCACGCTGTCTTCTTCTCTCCCCTCACGCTGTCTTCTCTCCCCTCACGCCTGTCTTCTTCTCTCCCCTCACGCTGCCTTCTTCTCTCCCCTCACGCTGCCTTCTTCTCTCCCCTCACGCTGTCTTCTTCTCTCCCCTCACGCTGTCTTCTTCTCTCCCCCCACGCTGTCTTCTTCTCTCCCCCCACCCTGCCTTCTTCTCTCCCCTCACGCTGGCGTCTTCTCTCCCCTCACGCTGTCTTCTTCTCTCCCCCCACGCTGTCTTCTTCTCTCCCCTCACGCTGTCTTCTTCTCTCCCATCACGCTATCTTCTTCCCTCCCCTCACGCTGTCTTCTTCTCTCCCCTCACGCTGTCTTCTTCTCTCCCCTCACGCTGTCTTTTTCTCTCCCCTCACGCTGTCTTCTTCTCTCCCCTCACGCTGTGTTCTTCTCTCCACTTACGGTGTCTTCTCTCCCCTCACGCCGTCTTCTTCTCTCCCCTCCCGCTGTCTTCTTCTCTCCCCTCACCCTGTCTTGTTCTCTCCCCTCACGCTGTCTTCTTCTCTCCCCTCACGCTGTCTTCTTCTCTCCCCTCACGCTGTCTTCTTCTCTCCCCTCACGCTGTCTTCTTCTCTCCCCTCACGCTGTCTTCTTCTCTCCCCTCACGCTGTCTTCTTCTCTCCCCTCACGCTGTCTTCTTCTCTCCCCTCACGCTGTCTTCTTCTGTGCCCTCACCCTGTCTTCTTCTCTCCCCTCCCCCTGTCTTCTTCTCTCCCGTGACGCTGTCTCCTTCTCTCCCCTCACTCTGTCTTCTTCTCACCCCTCACGCTGTCTTCTTCTCTCCCCTCACGCTGTCTTCTTCTCTCCCCTCACGCTGTCTTCTTCTCTCCCCTCACGCTGTCTTCTTCTCTCCCCTCACGCTGTCTTCTTCTCTCCCCTCACGCTGTCTTCTTCTCTCCCCTCACGCTGTCTTCTTCTCTCCCCTCACGCTGTCTTCTTCTCTCCCCTCGCGCTGTCTTCTTTTCTCCCCTCGTGCTGTCTTCTTCTCTCCCCTCGCGCTGTCTTCTTCTCTCCCCTCGCGCTGTCTTCTTCTGTCCCCTCACGCTGCCTTCTTATCTCCCCTCACGCTACCTTTTTCCCTTCCCTCGAGAGGTCGAGGAGAGGAACGGGTGTCAAAGAATGTGTGAATTGGACAAATAAGATTTTGTAATTTTTCCCTTTTTTTTTTTACCTCCTCCTAGGCTTTCCCTCAAGTTCCCCTATCAAATGCGTGTCCAGAACATCCCCTTCCCCTCCCCACTACCACCTCTCTCCCTCCTCTATCCCTCCCCACCCTTTTCTCTCCCACCCCTTCTTTATCTCCTTCCCCCTCTTTCGCTCCCCCCCCCACCACCACTTAATACTCCCATCAACAAAGCAACGGGTTGTATTTGCAACTAATTTAATAAACAGGAATCAATTCCAACATCGAGCTTGTGTGAAAACATCGTGACTCAACCCGGGTTGAAATGCAAGGACTTCGTTGCTAATGTGGCGACAGCCCACTGAGCTATTGACTCTTCGGGATAACCTCAGGGGTTTCTCACTGTAACACTGCAAGCTTTATGATGGCCGACATCTTGCATCCCTCCAGGCAGAGACCTCGTGTGTGTGTGTGTGTGTGTGTGTGTGTGTGTGTGTGTGTGTGTGTGTGTGTGTGTGTGTGTGTGTGTGTGTGTGTGTGTGTGTGTGTGTGTGTGTGTTACACCAAATTCATGTATATAATTTAATAAACAGGCATGAATTGCTTTGTGTGGCTAGTTAACGTATTTTACCTTGACATTTTTGCAGTGCCAGAGGTCATGGTTGCACTGTGGCACTGAGGTCATGGTGTCGTCGTGACGGTATTGTCACATTGTCCGTCCTGGACAGAGAACTGAAATAATGATCTTTATTTATAGATTTTCTTTTTCTTGAAATAGTGTGATCCTTGCAGTCCATTTTTTGTCAATAGAAACATTAATTTTGGAGTGGATTTTAAATTCACACTTTCAGAATTGAATAAAAGTGGTTCATCATTAAATATTATAACCTTTTCAAAAACGATACAGAAATAATAGATTTTCTTGACTAAAAGGGAGAATTTAATTTTGTTGTTTGACTGGTATTAAGTTTGCTATGGTGATATAATTTGTTGACAGTTAATTATATTTCAGAAGGGCAGTAACTACATCATCCAGAACCTTTTCTTTTGCAGGTGATGCAATGATTTTTAATGATTCAGTTTTTTTTTTCATTCAGGATATATCTCGCTCCATAAGTACCTGCAATATCTCTCTATCTGTCTCTCCACCCCAAGCCTCCCAACCTCTCTCTCTCTCTCTCTCTCTTCCTCTCTCTTATCTTCCTCATTGCCTTGCCAAAGGCTGATACTTCAGCTGCACAATGCGAGGATCACAATGTGTGATTTTGTAGACACCATTGCAAAAAGACACCAATGGATCTTTGATTTACTTGAGAGCTCAAAAATATAATTTCAGTAAAGAGATGCAATTGCAACTTGCATGGCTCCCTCCAGAATAGTAAGGATCCATTTTAAAAATAAATTTGTATAGCTTGTCGAGGCTCGCGTGAGAGCTAACACACAACGCACAGCAAGGGGGGGGGGGCAGGAGACAAGAGGGGTGGGAGTGGGAAGGACAAAACAGTGGGGAACAGACAGGAAATCTGTGGAAGGAAGAGGGATGGGGTGGGGAACATGGGGAATACTAGATGGACATTACAGGGACTTTCAGGAAGGAAAGCAGGGAATTTGAAAGAGGTGGGATTGGGTGGATTATCGGGGGTAGAAAAGATCGAGGATTTGGATGGGAGATGATAAGAGGTTGTGGTGAACAGCTGTTTTGAAGGCCTGGAGGGAAGAACGTGATTGAATAGAGTGAAGGAGTTTATTCCAAAGGTGGGGAAAAGAGGAATGAAAGAGTGAAGGTGAGCAGTGATTCGTGATTTTGGTAGTTTTACCAGAAGGGTTTGTTGGCGGACCTTGAGCGCCCTGCGGAAATGTGGTGGGGACAAATTGCAGAGAGAGCGGGGGTGGGGGGAGCGAGGCTGGAGATGAGACTGTAGAAGACAGAAAGACCACCGACCAGCCTGCGGTGAGAGAGTGAGAGGCCCAAAGACTCAGCCTCATTGCGGGAGATGCCAATGATCTGAAATGCCTTGTTATCAAAACTCATTTTTATCAAAAACACAATTATCAAAGACAGGAAGATAGCTCTTATCTAAATTTGGTGGTTTTAACAAACTGTTTTAGGATGTTCTCAGAGCCCTTTGATTGTGTATTTATTTGATTTATGTTGCAGTTTGAATAAACCAATTATGTTTTATGTTTTACGATCAGTGGCTACCCGGGCAGGAAGCTGGGGGGGGGGGACCGTTGGGACATCCGGCACTGCCCAGCCGGTCGAGCTTGTCTCGGTGGGTGTTTCAAGACGTGTTGGACATTGAAAAGCTTTGGAGTTATTGACCTAATGATGGTTACCTTTTGCTTGCAGGCCAGAAGCAGTACTGCTTGACCCTGCATGCAATATACAAATTATTCTTTCCTTTAGTTGACCTCAGAATGGATGTCAAGGCCAATAACCATACCCAGATTCTGAAGTACCTACACCCAAAATTTGGGGCCTCTCGGTTCTTCGGTTCGGCCATGAAAAATAACGTAAAACTTACAAACACACAACCATTTGAAAATATGTATCGAGATAAGACTGGTATTAATAGCTTGACACACCAACTGTTGTTCTGATTCAGTATTTTGTGAAAGTAATTAAACCATCATAACCCAAAAAAATTTGGTGAAAGAAATAAGTTATGGAGCCATGTTTTGTCACATCCACTTTAACCAACTATTGGGCATATAAATCAATTTTGGAATAGAATGATGATTGTTGAACTTTGTTTTCCCCTGTCGAGGATATATTTTCCATTGACTTGGATTTAGCAGTCTTTTTCGGCTACTGCAGGATGAAGGCCTCCATCATCTTGGTTCTTTCTGTTATATTCCATGCAATTTGAGTCCATTGTGCTCCAATACATTTTTCAATTTCCTGTCCAACCTTATCTTTGGTCTACCTCTCCTTCTTCCAGGGCCTTCTTTAAGTTGCCAATTTGTAATTATTGTTGTCCATTGGTTGCCCTTTCTTTTTACGACCAAGTCAGCTCAGTTATGTTTTGTGGTTATTTGCTTGGTGAATATTTACTCCAACTTACTTTGTTAGAGACCATGTGTCACTGCCATACGCCATTGATGGGAGAACACACTGATCATAAACTCTCCTTTTCAGACACAAGGACAGTTTGCTTTTAATGACATTTGTATACTTCTAAATGCTGTTCCTTTTGCTCCTGTACATCTCTTCATTTCATCAAAGTAATCTATAATCATTTGTACAACATTGTCCTTTGTAAATGTAGTTGCTGATTTCTTCAATTCTGCAGTGATTAATTTGAATCTCTTTCTCTTTTTTTTACCGATATATAATTGAAAGCTGTGGCATATTCCTTAAGAAAGGGTCTTTTAAGTTTATCAAATTTATTTTCCTTCCTTTTCGAAGTCCTTTGTTGCAATGCAAGTTTTGCTTTGATTTGTAAATGACAAACAATTTATGTTCATTTCATATTTTGTGTTAAAATTTTCAGTGTATTGGCATTTGAGAATAACATGTGAATGAAGTGGATTTGTCCAAAGTGTATCACCTTATCAGATGAAATTGGCATGATGTTGATTGAAGTATGTTAACTGCAGTGGGACACAAGTAGAAGCTGACATTTCAGGTAGTTACCCTTTGTCAGAGCAAAAAGGAGCATGTTTAAAATGTTGATGGGTTTCTCTCTCTTTTGCTCTGATGAAGGGTTAACATCTGAAACGTCTGCTTTTTCCTTGCTTCCCATGGTGATTAGGATACTTCAGTCAACTTCTTGTTGATTTCATCCATTGTTCTACCTGTTCACTAACGGAGAGCGACACGAGCCTCCAACAGCGCAAGACTAATTCTTCATTCTATATTACCTCATTATACCTAATATTGAATCAATATATGAATATATACGAATCAATTTGGCCTTGTCTTTCAGTTTATTGTGTGAAACTTGTTAAAATTCTTCATTTTCAATGTGATTAAAAAAAAAAATTCTGTCCTTAACATTATGTTCTTATAAGTGAAATCACAAAATGTTTGCTTTTTTAAATATGACTAACTTTGTTGTGAGGTCGAATTCTTGTCAGTAATATTTTTTATGAATATTTGTCAGTAAAATTTTTTATGAATAACTTGCAGGAGTACCTGGCGTTGCCAGGTATTACCCGATCAAAATTTTACAGAGGCCTAAAACACTTCCTTACACCCACAAATGAATGAGGCTGGGGATCATTTAATATGACCTTTCACATAGCTGCAAAGGCTAAGGTACTATAGAGCAACTAAATTTAAAATAATAATAATTAAAAAAAAAACTTTTTTTCAAAAGTGTTTTTTGTTGTTGTTGTTGTCTAAAACACTCCCAGGGGCTCACTTATGAACCTCTGAAAGTTTGACGAAGATCCGTTCAGCAATCTCCGAGAAAAATGGTGACACACACACACAGACAGACACATGGCTCTCTTTTCATATAGATTAGGGTTTTAGAATCTGGGATATCTGAGAAATTCATCATATTTCAATTGGTATGTTTGTTTATACAATATAAAAATATTAGCAGTAAAAAACACCCTGATAATCCACAAACCTCAGGGGTGTCGACCATGTAATCTATAATAATAAATAGCAATGTGTGTCATATGTTACTGACAATCAGTGTGTATGTGTGTGTGTGTTCTACATAACTCCAAAACCATGAAACCTAGTGACAACAAACTTTGCATGCATACTAATGTAACTCAAAGAGAGTTTGGGTAAATTTAAACACCCCTTTTAAAGATAATTAACAGCTTACATTCATGAAAGGCTTATCCTTGGGGCCGCTCAAGGACATAAATCTTTTTGTTCCTTATCTGCTGCAGTGTAGCTTTAGCTGTGTGCTTTGGGTCGTTGTCATGTTGAAAGGTGAACTTCCATCACAACTTCAGCTTCCTTGCAGATGGCAGCAGGTTTTCCTCGAGGATTTTTCTATATTTTGCTCCATCCATTTTCTCTTCTATCCTGAGAAGTACCTCAGTCCCTGCTGAGAAACATCCCCATAACATGATGCTGCCACCACCATGCTTCACAGTAGGGATGGTGTTCTTTCACTGATGTGCTGTGCTGGATTTGCACCGAACGTAACATTTTGTATTTAGGCCAAAAAGGTCCATGTTGATTTCATCAGACCACAAAACCTTTTGCCACATGGCTTCAGAATCTCTGGAGTGTTTTTTTGCATTCTTCAAACAGGACTCAAGATGGGCTTTTTTTGAGTAATGGCTACCTTCTTGCCACCCGACCATATAGGCCAGACTTGTGGAGTGCTTGGGATATTGTTGTCACATGCACACAGTGACCAATCTTTGCCATAAAAGCATGTAGCTTTTTCAAAGTTGTTATTGGCATCTTGTTGGCCTCTCTGATCAGTCTCCTTGCTTGGTCATTCAGTTTGGAGGGATGGCCTGATGTAGTCATGGTCTTGGTAGTACCATACACCTTCCACTTCTTGATGATTGTCTTGTCTGTGCTCCAATGGATAGTAAAGGCCTTTGAAATATTTTTTATACCCATCCCCTTTCCACAAGTTTATCCTGGAGGTCTTTTGAAAGCTCCTTGGTTTTCATGGTTGAGTCTTTGCTGTGAAATGCACTACCTTGCAGAGGAAACCTACAGGAACACCTCATTTTATTCTGAAAAAATCAGAATCACTACAATTTAACACAGGTGGAGGCCAATTAACTTGGTGTGATTTTGAAGGTGATTGGTTACACCTGAGCTAATTTACAATTGCTATTATAAGGGGGGTGGACACTTTTCCAACCAAGATATTCTAGTTTTGTGTTTTTATTTAATTTTCTGAAATTTCTAGAATTTGTTTTTCACTTGGAAGTTGCGGGTTTTAATGCAATTTCATTCCAGACTATAAGGCAACAAAAGGTGAAATTTTTGAAAGGGGGTCTCGACTTTCTATAGGCACTGTATACCAGTTTAAAAGCAAGATTGTATAGTCCTTTTGTTCAGACTATTGAACATTGTTCAATCGTTTAAAATTGTTTAAATTTGTGTTTAAAATGTGTTTAAAAATGCCCCCTATACCATTAACCCTTTTTCCCTCTGGTTCAGGAATTGAGGAAAATATAAATGCAGCAGGAGTTAAAAAAAATATAATGGAGTGGAGTGGAGGGGGGATATTTTGCCATTTTTTTCAGACAGGGCGATCCTGCCCCACCAAACTTGGCTGTTTCCTAAAGGTGAACCCAGAAGATGATGATTGATTGAGGTGTGTCTTTTATTTCTGGTATCCAGAAAGCTGGGCGGGCAATATAATTTATTCTGTGTCTGGATTCCCAAGACTGCATGGTGAATTCTTTTTGACAGCATATTTGGTTTATGTTGGAATGATTTAACGAATATTGCAAACCGGCTTCGAGGGCAAGCACTGAGTCGGAGCATTTAAAGCAGCAGTGCAATCATATTGGATCCACCATCACATAGTGATTATAAGTGACAAGATTGTTGGAAGCAACCTCACAATATATTGTTACGAATTTGGGAGCTGACTGCACACAACAGCCACCTCCTATAGATCAGTTATATCGGTAAGTATGTGTTTCGAGGTAGGGTCCCGTCCTTTGTTTAATGGGTGATTAAGTGTACGTGCGTTGCGCAGTTATTTTTATAGATAGGATTTTTTTTACCCCAACAACGACAACAACAACAACACTCTGCTCGCGGTGTTCTTCGCGCGCTCGCCGGAATGCGGGCGTGTGCATGGGCGGAATTCCACATCCCAGGCAGTTTGGATTTCGCACCAAATATGGTCATGAAGCATTTCATTCTGGCTTGGCGCCAAATAAGGGTATGCGTCATTTTCTGCCCAATGGGCGATGCGCGGACCAGAGCTGGGGCGGTCCTTTGCAAGAAGGCGGAGCCGCGACACGCGTCCACTCAATGGGAGCAGGCGACGGGGGAGCGGACCCGCCCCAAAAAGGACGGAAGAAAGGAGTGAAGATTGCGTTCCGTCTGCTCGAGCACGCTTCCGTCTGGGTCTGCAGCTGACTGCATCGCGCACATCCGAGGCATCTCGTCTGGCGCATTACTACAAGCGGTCGACCATCTCATCACGGGAAATCACCTCGTCTCGCCTCCTCTGGGTTCGGCTGTCCTGGTCCGTTCTTTGGCGACTGGTGCTCCGAGAAGGTGCAGTCGTCTATCCGCGCGAACGCGGCCAGGTAGCCAGCACGTTCTTTTCCCTCAGCTCGTTTTCCCTCCGAGCTGAAGGAGCAATAAAGACCTCGAGGTCCATCTCTTTCTGGTGTGTGTGTGTGTGTGTGTGTGTGTGTGTGTGTGTGTGTGTGTGTGTGTGTGTGTGTGTGTGTGTGTGTGTGTGTGTGTGCGTGTGTGTGCGCGCCCTGTCTCTAAGTAGAATTGTTTAAGGAATTGCTTTTATTAGGTCATCTCTACCGAGATGACCTAATAAAGCCGGACCAAATGTCCGTACGTCCGTCCGTCAACAATTTTTCTTTCCGATCTTGATGAAACTTAGTATGTGGGTAGAGGTCGATGGGTGTTGCACAACGATATAACTTTTGTCCGGGTTCAAGGTCAGGGTCAAGGTCATGAGGTCACGTAAGTTATAAAAATCGCCATTTTCAAAACCTATCTAGTCTGCCATTCTACAAGATATTCGGCAACTGTTTATTGATTATGATAGTAAAAAATATTATCTTGTATCTTACCAGACAGATTTTTGAATTTCCTTCCCGTTTGATCGTCACGTGATCTGGAAGATGGCCAAAAACGCCGATGCGATTCGCAAAGAAGGAAGGAAGGAGAAATGAAATATAAATATAAAACACATTTTTAGCCTTTTATATTTATACATTTTCCGCCGAAGGTGCAAAAGTTTCAAAACCCGAAATGTCGACGTCGGCATTTATTTTCAAAATATAATTTCGTGCACGTGCCAAAATGCCGAGTCATCTTTAACCAAACTGCGTAGTAGAACTGCGCAGTAGTCCGGTCATGGCGTCTGAGCAGTGGCCAGCGTGGTTCAGATTGACTGTGGTTTCTGGGGCGAAGGTGATTGTTAAGAAGTATGTCGGCGATATAAATTCGAGTGACTGTATTGGTGATTTAATCACGCAACATCTTGACAACGAATATTCTGGCCGAACGATTGAATCAATTCAGTGCATCAGCAGGGATGATTCGCAGGCTCCTCTCGATCGTGTCTATCTAACATAATCACCGGCGGACATAGGGCTGCAGGCTGTGGGGCGAGGCCACGGATCCCGGATGAGGAGATAAGTGATAAATTATGCTACATGCTTCGGGCTTTCTGATTAATATATCAATGAGTACATTCCATAATTAATGAATTAATAATTAATGAATCAGGCACACAAAATGTTTTTTTCATACCTGACATGTTACTTTGTGCAGTGTCACGAAACTTCTGTGGAATTAATAATTAATGAATTTGCTCGCTCCAACGATTTTTAAAACCTCAATATCTCTATAAGTACTTGACCAATTTTCATTCTGAAAGTTGCATTAAAATCAGTGAAGAATAATCTACAGGATTATCATAATCTCTGAGAGCTAAGCCTATTTTTTCGTTTTTTTTCTACAACCGGAAGTGAAATGTCCCCAGAGAGTGGACGGACCGGAAAACCACGTATTGCACTTCCTGGTGATTCTGATGTGTTAATCTGGGTACTAAATGAACAATACATATTTATTAATCATGTTATTAGGAGTATTATCCTAGTGTATCTCTGTGAACTATTTCAATCTAAATGGTTAGTTTGGACTGTTTCGCGGTTACCTGAACTGAACATTGAGAACTTGTGGTATTATAGAGATGACCGTCACCCCCACACGGGGCTAATTTTATTTGATACCTTTCTTTATTCGTGATAATTCTGCTCTGTGTTCACGTCCCCGATTATTGTTTATA
>NC_140968.1:86498159-86545659 GCF_056783735.1 Eptatretus burgeri
TCTCAAAACTTGGTTTATTTATCAATCTCGAAGCTTCTTTCCAAGATGTTGCGAATCTAATGTTTTGCCTGTTTCTAACATTTTCCATAGTCTTTCCAAATACAGCATTATTCATTAATTTATAAAAGTCCCCTTCAAATTTTACTTTTGTATTTGCTCTCATATCTGTATTGAATTGAATATACTTTTTCACCCAAGGACTTTGTTTAAATTTTAAAACTCTATGAATTTTAGCTACTCTCAATCCTTCTCTCAAAAACTGTTTTAAGCTTCTCTGATGTAAAACATATCCCTCTTTATCATAGAATGTTGTTAATAACTTTTCTGTTGATTTGCCTTTAATATTAAAACTTTTATGATAATCACTGAACCATTCTTTCTTTGGGGTTTCTTTCTCACATGCAAAAGGAAGGTCTTTATGCTTATTATGAAGAACACTCGGGTACCTCAAATCAACTTCAAAATAATAACCTTCTTCTTCGTCATTCAATTCCTCTTGAGAAGAAATAACAATATTCATCAAAGCCTTTTCATAATCCTTTTCTTCCACCCACTCTAATTTACCATAAGGTAGAGATTGAGACATTGCCCATCCATACAAATTATTAGCATCAAAATACATCAAATAATTACTATCTTTTTCACTATCATAATTTGGGAGATATTTATTATTTGCTTTCGCATATCTTTTTGAACATACTTGTGATATTCCACCTCTCTTGGACTTCTCAATCATCAAAAGCATATCAACATCACTGATTTAATCTATATCTTGTTTTGTCATTTTCAACATTGCACTCCAAGCTAAACCAGGAGCTGTGAAATAGTGGGCAGGGTCTAATCCATAACAATTTTTATTATGACAGAGTGTTCTAAAAGCCTCAAACACATCAGCTAACAATAAAACATCTGTTTTTAGATATAAATCATGATATTCTCCAAGGTTCTTTATCTTAAATATTTTCCATATTTCTTGTGCGTGTTTATATTCCTTATCACTTATCTCTTCTTCATAAAGGTTATTATAGAAACTTTCTTTTGAAGGAAGTTGTGTTTCTTTAAATCTCATAAATGAATCCATATAATCATAAGGATAAATTCCCTTACTTGTAAGAATTTTCTCTTTACTTTGAATTTCATTCCTTGTTTGAATTTCCTCTCTCGTAAGAATTCCTTCTTTAATCAGAATTTCATCTTTAATCTGAATTTCCTCTTCAGTTCGAATTTTCTTTATAATTAGAATTTCATCTTCAGTTAGAATTTCTTCATTAATTAGAGTTTCCTCTTTACTTTGAATTCTCTCTTTAATCTGAATTTCCTCTTTAGTGAGAATTTCCTCTTTTGGAAAGAATGAATTAAGATTTGGAAAAGAGTCCGTGGAGCTTCGATTTGATGCGAGGTAGGCTAGTGGTGTTCCCATAAACTTGTAAGAATCTAGAAACCTAATACGAGTTAAAGGTTTTGTGAATATCATTTTTGAAAATGAAATATACTTTTGACTTGTGTTTGTGCTAGCAGAAATATTCCCTGGTGTTTTTGAAAGTTCATTTATAAATAGATGTGTATCATAGTTGGCGCTGTTGTGAAGAAAGACTGGAATAAAAGAAGGTAATTTATAATTAAGATTACAACAGGAATGAGCGGGACCTCTATATTTACCAGTAAGATGACAATGGTCTCTAACTTTAGACTCCTTAATTTCCCCCTCACAAATATGACAGATATTGTTCATTCCAAATTCTAATTTTTCTTCTTTGGTTAATTTCATCGGTTCATTTGTTTCTTTCATTAATTTAGTGAGTCTTATACAATCCTTTTCTAATCGTTTTACAAACTCTTGTGAAGCATTTTTTCCACGATAATGTTCAAGTTTGTTATACTTTTCTCCAACAGATGATTTGATATAATAACAGAAACCACAAGGAATATGTTTTTGATATTTATTTGTATATGGTTCTTTTGGATTAGGAGAAGCAGTATTTATCTTTTTAAGGATACATTCAAAATCAGCGTATATCACAAATGGGTGCATGATAGATTTATTATAATCTTCAAAATAAATCTTTTCACCAGGTTTAGGCATTGTAATTACAGCTGATTTATGATTACTACAATATTTTGAATGTTGTTCTAATCGTTCTTTTGTATGAAATGAATGAAGACATCGCTTACAAGGATATATTTTGTTTGCTGTTCTGAATACCTGAGAAGAGATTAATCTTGATAAATTATTGATGTATGTGTAATGTGAATTCTTTCCAACACTAAAATATAAAAGGTCAATGTGTGTTTCTTCATTTTTATAGTTGTTTGAAATTTTTAATATTTGAACTTTGTTTGTATCCGTTAATCCATATACATTAATAGAAAGATTATTCTTTTTCTCAAATTTAGGAATATCTGTTAGTGGCATTGGGAATTTAAAATCTTTAATGTCCAAGGTATTCTCATATTTCATATATTGTTTTACTCTTTCTGAATTACATTTTGGTGGATGAAAGTGAGCAAGAACAGACCAGAGAAAACATTTATTATCATTGTTCTTAATATTAACAACTGCCTTCTTTCGTTTTATTTCTTTTGGTAATTCAATATAAGAAGAAGCTTTAAGAGGGTTTGATTTTAGAATGTGTATATCTAAAAAGATGATTTTTTTAATATTGAATCCACTTCCTACCACTGTATTATCAACATCCTCCTCTTGTCTTGATAGTTCTTCATAAACCCCACTATTCAAAAAATCTTGAAATGATGTTATAAAATGAAGACCTGTTCTCATATAAGGAGTATGTTCTTCATCTTGTCTTTTCATATTCATTTTCACTCCCATATAAAACTTTAAAGTTTTCATTTCTTTTAATGTCTTTTTAATAAATTTTTCAACATCGGGTTTCACTATTTCAATTGATTCAGCTATTGATGATGGACCGGGTTCTCCAAATTGAAAAATCCTTATTTTTATATGCCCTTTAAATGCCCCATCAGTGTTTTTAATATAATAGTCTCCCTTTACTCTAAACTCATTTTTCTTGTGTTTTTGTGATTGAAGATGTTGATTATAACTACTCTTCAAAACATCCTTTGAACAGATATCACAATGTTTTCTTTCCAACTCAAGAGGAGATATTTGATGAAATAGATTAAATGTGTGTTTGTTGGTTCGGAGGTGTTTTCTATAATGTTTATATTCGTGATTACAAACATCGCAGTACGTTGTATTCACCATATTTATAGAATAAAACTTTGCTTAAACTAAAATTTTCTTGATGAAAATTTCGTTTAATTAATAGGTGAATCTGTGCTTAAAAACATTTTATCCTCCAACTTTTTCACTTAATAAATACAATGTTTCAAGACACAAAAGACAAGTTTCAATCAATCTCTTCATCTGTTAAAGATACTGAGAAATATGTCAAGGATGTAAAATTGAACAAAGATAAATATAACAACTATTGGATAAAAACTATTATGGTAAATAATATGAGTTCTTCAATTTCCTTCAGTGGAAGGGCTTTTAGTATACCTGGTAGAACATCAATTAAAGTATCTCTAACAAAAGTTTCTCCTCTCCTTCTAGTAATATATTCAAAACTAGAAAAAGCAATGAAACAAGAAAAAGTATCAAAGAACAAAAACCTTATGGATGAAGCTTCAGAAAGAAAAGATAAGACCATCTGTAATATGCAAGGAGAAATTTGTATTTTTTTCAACAACCCTAAAGATGTAAATCCTGATGAAATAAAGGATGTTAATATATCAGGTGAAATGACATTTCGTTCAATAGTAGTTAACGATAATTTTAAAATTACCTTTAATATAAAAAATGTTGTCGTTGAATCTGATAATGAAAAAAGTATATCGATATCGATGGTAATATACAACTGAAAGTATAGATGAATTTCAGTTTAAGTAAAGTTTTACTTTATAAATATGCTAGACTTTCCTGATTCTCCATATGACAAATTTGAGAATTGTCCTGCGTGTGAAAGACGGGGATTAAACACAGAGTCAAAAGCCTATAAACAATGTATATTCTGTGATTATCTTCTAATTAATGATAATAAAAAATATAAAAAGGAAAATAATTCTTTTAGATTTACACCAAAAATGAATTACTTTACAAGATTGATTAGAGAAATGAATGTAAAGTATGAGGATGATAACACACCTTTCCTTACAAGGGAAGAAACTGAACGTATAAGAGAAATGTTCAAAGGATTGTTGTTGTATATTATTCATGGATGTAATTTTCAGGGAAATATCAACACAAGATATTGTATAAATAAAATAATGGATTATCTTGAAATTAAACCTGAACTTAGGATAAAATATAGAGTTTCTAAAAAAGCCAATAATAAATTAAATAACCTGTTTTTCAAATATATAAATGAATGATTTTTTACCTATTTGGGAAAATAAGATAAAATTTAACAACCATAAAAATCTCCCAAATTCATTAAGATGTCTCATAGTTGGTTCAAGTGGATGTGGAAAAACCTGCTTACTTTTAAAAATGCTCCTCACTCCCAACTTTTTAGATTATGACAATTTAATAATTTTCACAAAGTCGAGTTTTCAACCAGAGTATCAACTACTCTCACAAGGTTTTAATGCTGGTCTTCAAAAAGAAGATATAATCGGTTTATTTAAACGTCAAAAAAACCTAAATGATTATAACATTGAAGATATAATTCAACTATTTTGTGATACACAGAGATGTAAAAAGAAATCAAATCTTATAACTTGTATTCTTAGTGATAATACGGATGATATACCGTCTCCCCAAGATTTGGATAAATCAAAAAAGAACCTCGTTATCTTTGATGATTGTGTTAATGAGAGAAACCAAACGGTAATGGACAGCTACTACACAAGAGGGAGACATTCTTCTTGTAATTGTATTTATCTTAGTCAATCGTACTTTCAACTTCCTCGTCGTTCCATCAGAAACAATGCTAATACTTTTATTTTATTCAAGTTAAATTCAATAGATATCAGTAATTTTTGGAGAGATAATTGTTCTACATTATGTAGTAAAAAGAAATTTGAGGATTACATGAAGCACACGACTGAAAAATATAAATATATTGTTGTGAAACAAGATGAGATATTAAGGGATATATTTTTTGTTTTATAAACAATTACATATATAAATGACAACTATTATTATAAATCTTGTGGGTAAATCTGCTTCTGGAAAAAAACTTTCATAAATCAAGGTTCTTGTGTAGTACAAATGAGAATATTGTAAATTTACTTAAAAAACACCCCGTGATACGCATTGTATCAACAACAACTAGAGCAATAAGACCTGGAGAAGTAAAAGGTGAAGATTATCACTATATTTCAGTGGAGGAACATATGCGATTGAGGAATGAAGGACAAATATTTGAGGAGGTTTCTCTTGGTACAACAAAATATTCACATTGTAAGAGTGAGTTAAGGAAACTAAAATCTGGTGGTGTTGGGATATTAGAAACTAATCCAGAAGGAACGAGACAAATTATTAAATATCTGAGCGGAGTGAAGATTTTATCATTCGGTTTTGATGTTGATGAAGAAACTCAACGCAAACGTATGAAAAGCAGAGATGCAAGGATTAGTGAAGAAGAAATTACAACTCGCATTAATGTTAATTAAGAATTTGATGAAATATTTAAAGAAAAGGATTTATTTGAACACATCTACTTGAATGATGAAGAAAAGGAAAATTTCCCTGTTAATCTTTACAATTCATTAAATGATATTTTACAATAAATAAATGGATACAAAAGAAAGAGCAAGAAGATTTAAGGAACATCAAGAGTTGGTTTCAAAAGTTGTAAAACAACAGGAAGACATAAAGAAGAAACGCAGACAGAAACTAACGGGCGAAGAAGCATTTGAAAGAAAACAAGAGAAATTTTTTAAACCACTTTTAAAAACTTCCCAAGAAAAAATGAAAGATGTTTCCACAGTTCCCACAGTAGAATATACTCCTAGAAAGCTTCAAATGTTAAAAGATTTCAGTCAAATGATGGAGAAAGAATTAGAGCATTTAGGAGAATTAGAATATGATGATGAAGGTTTATTTCAACAACTGGAAGAGATTAATCAACCCCCTGATTATATTGTGAATGCTGTTCAAAACAATGAATATTCAGCGGATTCAAAAACCAAAGCAGGACTCATTCCAACAGAACAACCAGCAATATTTCATCTTGTTCAAGAAAAGGTATTGATATTTAATGATGAATTAAGGTTCTTAAGTTCTGCTCAACCCCCTGTTAAACTAACTCCGAGATTAATGTTTCTTCTCACAAAAGATGGAAGACAAGGTTCAACTGTGAGGGATGAATCAAAGTATATTGATAAACCATTGGATATGGAAAATAATGATGATAGAGTATATATTGATTTGCTGAACACTCTAAATTATAAGGTTATTCTTTCTGGTAAAAGTAGGAAGAATGAGAAGGAGAAACACATTATTCAGGCTTTAAGTATCCTTGGTTCAGGTATTAGTTTTCTTCCAAATGACCCATCGCAATTAGTTAATAGACTGTTATTGTTGTTAGGCAGTAAGAAGGCTGGAAATAACAATTGTTTTAATGAAGCATCAGCCATTTTAGACCAGTTGATGAACATGAAAATAATTAATAAATCTCAATATAAAGACATTTTATCTCATATTAAATAAGATGAGAAGCACAATCCTTAGTTTTAATTTCACAACAAGCGACCACACATCTTCATTCCCATACCCACTACAACTTGACACAACAAAAGAATATGAGGCATCTTTATTGTCCATGGAAACTTATAATACCTTATTTAATATAACCGAGAAAAATGACAAGTTTAGTTATAATCCGGGAAGTGGATACAAAACGATAACAGTCTCACCCGGAGCATACGAGATTTCTCAAATATCTTCCGAAATTGCTCGTCTTATGAAAGAACAGGGTGATGAACCAAAAAATATTGTTATAAACATTCAAAAACATCCTTCAAAATCAACGATTAAAGTTAAAAATAACTACAAGGTTGATTTCACAATTGATAATTCATTTAGAGAGTTATTAGGTTTCTCCTCAAAAAAGATTGAAACTAATGGGACGTTTTACAGTGATAATGTCATTCAAATATCCTCAGGAATAAATTCGGTGTTAATTCACTGTGATTTGATTGATGGTGCTTATAATGATGGAAAAAAAACAAATACAATATTTTCATTCAGCGCATACTCAACCCCAATTGGTTATAAATTCAATATGGAACCTAAAAATTTGGTTTATCTACCTGTGTCAGGAAAAACCATACACAGAGTAAATTTTCGGATAACCGACCAAGATAATCGTGTGATTTTTTTAATGGAGAAGTTATATCCATCAGAATTCACCTACGTGAAGTTTTTCAATAAATAAATACGATGGTTATTGTGAGGAAACACGAGTTGGGAAAATATAAAATAATTACAGGGGATGGGATGTTCCTTTCCCCGTACTACAAGGGTGAAGGTATGTATCTTGGTAGAGGATACTATAAACCTAAGAGACAAAGGGGTGTCGGGCATCAATTTAGAGGAGATGGGATAATTGATACTCTCATGGGTATTGGTTCAACTATTCTTAAACATAAAGACCTAATTGGTTCAACTGCTTCTGCTGTGGGAAATGTAGCAGGTGCTGTAAAGAGTATTAAAGATGCTCAGAAGGAATCTCATAAATTACAAGCAATAAAAGAAATTAAGAAAGGTAAAACTCAGTTGTCCCCCAAGAACGACAGAAAATAATTCAAATACTTGGAACAGGGTTTCAAAAGTTTTAACATCTTTTTTCCTAAATAAATACAAGTATGGAAGCAATTGATAGTATCTATGATTTGGATGATACTATTATTATCTCAAACTCCACTAAAAAAGAAGATTACTTCAAGGTAAATGCAATAACTGGAACAGACTGGAATACAAATGGTACAAAAAGTTTTGAAATAAATAATCAACAAACCTATTTGAATCTCTCCGAAAGTTTCTTGTTGTGTAAATTTAAATTCACTAAGGCTGGGAATAACACAAACGCTACACTTGTAAATGATTTCTTCTGGAAAATGTTTGATAGTGTGCGATTGTATATTGGAACACAAGAAGTTGAAGCGGTTGATTATGTCTCTGCTGTATCTGAAATGATGAAATTTACACTCTATACATTCAGTGATAGAATGGGAAAGGGGTCTGTCGAAGGTTTTATTCCTGATATGTCAACGGGAACAAACACAGACCCTGGATATATTCAAAGGAAAGGAATGTATAATGATGATACAAAAGCAGAAAATAGTTTTACTGTGGCAGTTCCTCTTAAAGGTATATTTGGATTTTGTGATTATGATAAAGTTCTGTATGGTCTTAAAATTAGATTTCAACTACAAAGGAATGATAATGAAAATAGATTGCTTTTTGGTGTTGGTAGTGCTTTTGGTGAACAGAATAAATTTGTAATTGAGGAGATGAGTTGGTATATCAGTGAATATACTCCTAATCTTAAAACAGAAGAGATGTTGAATCGAAGACTTAACTCAAAGAAACCACTCAGTGTATCATACCTCAAAAGAAGATGTCAACACGTTAAACTCAATCAAACTACTTACACGTGGAATTTGGGTGTTCTGGAAGGAAAGCCACGATATCTGTGGATGATTTTTAAAAAGCCAGATGGTGATACTGCGACTGATAAGAATAATGCATTGAGTGATAATGCTAAGGTGAAACAACTTCGCGTTTCTCTAGATGGAACATTTTATCCACGAGATAGATTGGAAATTAATTGGGAAAAAATGATTTTGCTGAAGCATACAAGTCTTACCAAAAGGTGTGTGAAAGTAATGGAAATAAAGAACCTATTTTGGATATGACAGCATTTAAAAGTTTGTATACAATCTATACGTTTGACCTGAGCGCTCAAAAGGAAACTATAAAGTCTAATTGAGTGGATACTTCCCTATACATTGAAAGAGGAGAGAGTGAAGAAGTTGATACATATTGTTTGCTTTTGGAAGAAACAGAATTGCAGATTAATACAGATAATGGTGTGATGATTAGTCTCACATAATTTTTTGTTAAATAAATGAGTGGCAAAGTACCAACTGGGGTATATGTTAATCAAATCAATCTTCATAAACTATCATCTTGTGTTCAAAATCAAAAGCCTTGTACGATTAACGTTAATACAATTCAGAGAAAAGGAGCAGTAAGAATTGATGTTTTGTTCACAAGAGAACAGGTTAAAATCTTGAATGACACTGGCTCACTTAAAATTAAAATGACAAAACCAATGTTGAAAAAATATTCAATAAGAGAGACGAGTGGAGGATTTCTCCCATTTCTAATTCCTTTATTTGCTGGTTTAAGTGCGGTTGGAGCATTGACGGGTGGTATTTCAACAGCGGTCAAAACTGCCAACGAAAGGAAGGCTCAACTCCAGGCTCAAAAAGAATTGGAAAGACATAACAAAGAGTTGGAGAAACAAATTAGTGGAAGTGGTGTAATTGTAGATTTTGCTGAAAAACTTGAAGGTCTGCCTGATAAAGCGAGATTGTTAGTTGGAGATATGCTTTCTTCTATAGCACAAGCAGGTGTAAAATTAACGAAAAGAGGTAATGGATTATATCTTTCTAATAAATAAATGAGCATTGATGAGTGGTTGAAAGAATTTGGAAAGAATACAACATCAAATTTACAACTTGCCAAATATTGTAAGAAATTAAAAATTCATAATGTGGTTGGTTATTTGTATGAGAGATGAATTAACAAATGTGCCGAAACATACAAAGAATATTATTATGAACTTAGAAGATAATAATGGGAACGGTTCTCATTGGGTTTGTATTTTTAATAATCAAGACAAATATTATTTCGATAGTTTTGGTCTTCCACCACCTGTTGAAGTCATAAAATTCTTACAGAATGGTGTTTATCAAACATTTCAAGTCCAAGAATTAAATTCCAAGTGTTGTGGTCAATTATGTCTATATGTGTTATTTCAACTCAACAAAAATAAAAAATTTTGTGATATTATTTTTAATCTAATATAAATGACTTATGTTGGTAAAGATGGTTCTATCTTTGGTGTATCTCAAGAACTGGATATTGATTTATCAAATTATTATACAAAGGCACAGGCTGAACGACATAAATATAATATAAACAAAAATATTAACATGAAAAATGCTTATAAATTAAAAAATTATCCAAGCCCGACTGACGCGAATGACTTGGTGAGATTAAACGATTTATCACAATATATATACTTAAATAAAACGGTTGTGTATTCCAAAGATACAGAAGTGTTGATATTATCTCCAGGTCATACAGAATTCACAGTTCGAATTAAAATAAATTTTTATAAAGAAGGGCATATCGTTTGTATGAGAATAGAACAATGGGGGTATGATATGAATGATTTAGGGTATAATTGGTCATTTAAAATTAACCTCGAAGACCTGGAACAATTAAATCAGTCTCGTAAGGAAGAATATTATGCACTTGGTATCGAGAATGAGTTTTGTGGAGCCACGATTAGTAAACAACAAATAAAAGAATTTAATAAGGGTAAATATAATAATGGTTTTGCCCTTGTTTATCTCATGAAAACAGAAAAAACAGGATTATATATAATAAGTAAGGAAATACAAAATGATTTAACTATGGGAAGATGGGGAGGTGTTTCGTGCCATAATATTATTCTAACATATATTTCTAATACATAAATGACAGCAAGAAGGCTTCAAGTAAATTATCATTTCTGTGTCCAAGCATACCTTCAAGAAAAGGGTATTCGGTATTTTAATAAATATGTTCTACAACATAAGAATGAGGTATTTTCAATAAAAGATTGGCATTATGCTGATGTTGATAAACCGACAACTTTAGATTTAATTAGAATGTTAAATAATGAAAAAATTATAAGGTTAAGAAAAGGTAAGGCTCTTTTAGAAATTCAAAAGAAATTTTATTGGTTTCCTGTTGTAAAAAAAATTATTTTGGATACAGGAATAACAAGAAATCCTGATGAATATATGTATAATATTCTATGGGGTGTAAACGATTCAAGGATAGTAAGGGATGAGGAAGGAGTTGAAGAAGAGAGGGAAGAGGAGGAAAAGGAGAAGGAGGAGAGGGAGAAGAAAGAGAAGGAGGAAAAGGAGAAGAGAGAGAAGGAGGAAAGAGAGAATAGAGAGAGGGAGGAAAGAGAGAAGAAAGAGAAGGAGGAAAAGGAGAAGAGAGAGAAGGAGGAAAAAGAGAGGGAGGAAAGAGAGAGAATGAATAAATATCAAAATATGGAAACCAGTGAGATTCAAAAAAGATTGGTGGTATTACAGAAAATAACTCAACCCACCGAGGAGGAAAACAAAGAATTGACAAGTCTATTTGCAATATTTTCTTCAAGACTATTAGCATCGTCAAGCTATTCATTTTAATTCAAGTTTTTTCTTAAATAAATGGAGGAGAGAGTGAAGGCATTTCTTAGGATTCTTTATGTTTTAAAAATTAAGATTCAAATGTGCATGTTGGAAACTAAAAAGGTTTTTGCACTCTGCAGGAATTTTTCTCATAAATAAATGAGTTATTGTCTCAAATGTAAAAAGAAAACTAATACTAAAAATATTTCATATATTAAAAGTAAAAATAACAGGGTTATACAAAAAGGTATATGTTCGGTGTGTGGTTCAAAAAAAAATCAATTTATCTCCAAACACAAACTCGGAGGAGATATACAAAAGTTTTTATCAGGAAGTATATTTACAACTACTGGAATACCAGGGGAATTACATCTTCCAGGGTATTCTTTCTGTGGTCCAGGCACAAACTTGGATAAAAGATTAGATGAGGCAGACAATCCTAAATCCTGGAGTAAACCAATCAATAGAGTTGATGAAGTGTGCATGAGACACGATATTGATTATGGGAATACCACAACGTTGGAAGAAAAGCATGAAGCCGATAGAGAAATGTTGTATAATTTGTCTCTGATACAAAATCCAACCTTGAGAGAAAAAGTTGATAGGTTCATCGTGAAGAAGATGATTAGTGCTAAATTGAAACTTGGACTTGGAAATTCAAAAAACTTATAGGCTCTAATGATGCCATTAAGACTGAAGAGCAATTAGCTGATGAATTACATAAACCAATATTCACAAAGTTTCAGAGAAGGAAAGTTTATTCCAAGGAAGTTGATTATATCTGGTCTGCTGATTTGATTGAACTCAATAATGATAATGGGTACAAGTATGCTTTAACCGTTATTGATTTGAGGAGTAGATATGCGTGGGTTGTCCCTTTAAAAAACAAAACAGGTAATACTCTTATGTTAGCTTTTCAACAGATATTTAATAAAAGTAAGAGAAAACCTAAAAAATTGTGGACTGATGAGGGTAGAGAGTTTTATAACAAGACATTTATGAATTTTCTAAAAAATAACAGTATTACATTATACAGTACCTTTAATGAAGGGAAGGCAGTTGTTGTTGAACGTTTTAATCGTACCTTAAAAGAGAGACTATATAAAAAATTCACACAACTCGGTTCACAACAATGGTCATCTTTTATTCAGGATATTGTGGATAAGTATAATGACACGATTCACACGTCAACGAATATGAAGCCATCAGAAACATTTACAAAATTAAAATATGAAAAAGAGATTAATGTCAGAAAACCTAAGTTCAAAGTTGGTGATATCGTAAGAATATATAGGTGGAAATCTCATTTTGAAAAGGGTTTTACTGAACGATGGACGAAAGAACTTTTTAAAATTGTTGATGTAATAGATACAGTTCCTTGGACTTATAAAATATATGATTTGGAAGGGGAAGAGATTTTAGGTTCATTTTATTCACAGGAATTACAAAAGACAAAACTAAGCAGATAATACACCTTTGTGGACACTCGAGGGCCAAGTCCGAGGTGTATAACAGTATATAATGTGTGTCAAGGGGTGGACGTTCTTACATCTGTGAACCCCAAACACAGAATCCTCAACTGAATAGTCAAGGCTTAACTTTTGTTTGTGTGTGTGTGTGTGTGTGTGTGTGTGTGTGTGTGTGTGTGTGTGTGTGTGTGTGTGCAATGGGAGCAATAGGTTGGCGCTTCACTCCCTCCTACTATACACCGTTGTGGACACTCGAGGGCCAAGTCCGAGGTGTATAACAGTATATAATGTGTGTCAAGGGGTGGACGTTCTTACATCTGTGAACCCCAAACACAGAATCCTCAACTGAATAGTCAAGGCTTAACTTTTGTGTGTGTGTGTGTGTGTGTGTGTGTGTGTGTGTGTGTGTGTGTGTGTGTGTGTGTGTGTGTGTGTGTGTGCAATGGGAGCAATAGGTTGGCGCTTCACTCCCTCCTACTATACACCGTTGTGGACACTCGAGGGCCAAGTCCGAGGTGTATAACAGTATATAATGTGTGTCAAGGGGTGGACGTTCTTACATCTGTGAACCCCAAACACAGAATCCTCAACTGAATAGTCAAGGCTTAACTTTTGTTTGTGTGTGTGTGTGTGTGTGTGTGTGCAATGGGAGCAATAGGTTGGCGCTTCACTCCCTCCTACTATACACCGTTGTGGACACTCGAGGGCCAAGTCCGAGGTGTATAACAGTATATAATGTGTGTCAAGGGGTGGACGTTCTTACATCTGTGAACCCCAAACACAGAATCCTCAACTGAATAGTCAAGGCTTAACTTTTGTTTGTGTGTGTGTGTGTGTGTGTGTGTGTGTGTGTGTGTGTGTGTGTGTGCAATGGGAGCAATAGGTTGGCGCTTCACTCCCTCCTACTATACACCGTTGTGGACACTCGAGGGCTAAGTCCGAGGTGTATAACAGTATATAATGTGTGTCAAGTGGTGGACGTTCTTACATCTGTGAACCCCAAACACAGAATCCTCAACTGAATAGTCAAGGCTTAACTTTTGTTTGTTGATGTGTATGTGTGTGTGTGTCCCAACCCTCACATTCAAAATCTCAACCCCAACCAGGTCAGGTATGGGAGCATGTGCCAGAACAGCGCGTCGCTGCGTCCACTTTCCGCCGGTACTCCAGGGGCCTCCGTCTGGCCATCCCCCAGGCAGATGCCAGGCCCATCCCCATCTCCTTGAGATGATGGTCAACCTGCTGCAACCATGAGGCACGTGGTCGGCCCACTGGCCTCCTCCACTCATGAGACTCCCTCGCTGAGAGAATCTGGTGAGCAGGATCAGCGTCAGGAAAACGAGCCACATGTCCATACAGCCGCAGCTGACGCTCACGGACTATGCAGGTAACAAATCTCATCCGAGTCTCTCTCAGCAACCGCTCGTTGGACACAAAATCCGACCAGCGATAGCCAAGGATTCTCCGAAGAGACCTGGTACCAAAGGAATTAAGTCTCCGTCTCAGATCCTTGGTCAAAGTCCAAGTCTCGCACCCATAGAGCAAGACTGGAAGTACCAAGGACCTGAAGACTCAGACTTTCGTCCTCCCGCACAGGTACCGGCAGCGCCACACCCCATGACCAGTGAATCCATGACTCCCCAGGCCTGACCCAGACGTCTATTGACCTCCGGCTCACAACCTGCGGAGACATGAATATCACTGCCAAGGTAAGTGAATCTATCCACGACCTCAACATCCTCACCACAAACAGACACAGACAGGACAGCAGCATCCAAGATGTCACCGAAAGCCTGGATCTTTGTTTTGACCCAAGAAATCCGTAATCCCAACGGCTCCGACTCCTCATTCAGCACCTCGAGGGCCCCCAAGAGGATGTCTAAAGTCTCCGCAAAGATGACCGCATCATCCGCAAAATCAAGGTCCGAGATCTTGACATTGCCAAACGATGCACCGCAACTTGATCTCTCCGACATCCTCCCAAAAATCCAGTCCATACAAGTGCTGAAAAGTGTGGGGGCAAGTACACATCCCTGACGAACTCCAGTAACAACTGGAAATAAGTCAGAGGCGGTACCACCACACTTCACAGCACTCTCAGTACCAGAGTAGAGTTCAGACATCAGATCGATCAGTTTCGGTGGCACCCCACGAAGACCAAGAATCCTCCAGAGGACATCCCGATTCACTGAATCGAACGCTTTACAGAGATCAACATAGGCTGCAAGCAGCCCCTGCCGAAACTCTCGTCTGCGTTCAGTGAGGACACGAAGAGCAAGGATACGGTCAATCGTTGACCTCTTTGGTGTAAAGCCTGACTGCTCTGGACGCTGGTGCTCAAGCAGATGGTGGCGAACCCTATCAAGAATTATCCGAGCAAAGACCTTGCCCGGCACTGAGAGCAGCGTCACCCCTCGGTAGTTGTTGCAGTCTTGGCGATCACCCTTCCCTTTCCAGAGAGGGACAACAAGGCCCCTCTTCCAGTCAGTTGGGATGATGCCTGTGTTCCAGGCAGAGCACAAAACTGCATGCAACGACGCGAGTGCAGCATTTCCACCAGCCTTGAGAAGTTCAGCATGGATGCCACAGATCCCTGGAGCTTTGCCCCGTTTCAACTGGTTCACCGCAGCCCGTGTTTCCACAAGCGATGGTGGACCACAGTTGATTCGAGGGTCAGCAACAGGGATTGTAACACCCTTGACGTCCAACTCGACAGCTGGGGGATCAGCCTGGTACAACCGCTCAAAGTAACCGGCCCAGCGGGCCTTCACTTCAGACTCCTCTGTCAAGAGCCTACCACTCTCTGCTCGAACTGCAGTGCTCCGAGGGATGGGCTTGGATGAACGTAATGCGCGAATTCCCTGTAAGCGGGACGAGAATCACCTGTCCACAGGTGATGCTCTACCCCCTCACAGATTCCTCGCACATAGGCCTCCTTGTCCACCCTCAGTGCACGTACAGTTTTACGCCTCAGCTCCCTGAACAGCTCAGCTCTGCCATTCAGCCTGGCCCTGCGACTCTGGTCAATGGTATCCAGTGTCCCTTGAGAGACAAAATTCTTCTTTGCCCTGCGGTGAACTCCAAGGCATCCACCGGCAACATCAAGGACGGTGGTCTTGAAGGTGCTCCACAACTCTTCAGGACCCCCCAAAGCACCCAGACCCCCCAAGTGTCCACTCAGCCTGTTCGCAAACTCCTCAGCTACTCTCTCATCCCTGAGCTTGGCAACATCCAGCCTAGGCTGGGATGGTACCATTCTCCAGGATTTAAGGTGCAGCTTTAGAGTTGCTACAACAAGCCTGTGAGTAGGGTAAGAATACTGATTCTGGCTCACTTTTCCCCATGTAAATGAATGGGGGATTTTCAGCGATTCATATTTTTTTTCCCTAAAAATAAATCCCCTTTTTATCCCAAGGTATATTTATTTGTCTCCCCTTTTAACTTGGAGGTTGAACCTCATTGAATTGAACACCTGGGGGTTGAACAGCTCACTCATTGAACCTATAAAGATTTGTTCATTCTCAAATTCCTTCAATAGTTTAATTTTCTTTGCACAATAATCCCCATCTAAAATATTGACAAACAAAACATTTGAATCTTTATATTTTTTAAGATACCCCATTTGTGCCATTACGAAATGATAAACTTCTCTTAATGCTCTCATCTGGCCACCTCCTGAGCCACATATCATTTTGAGATTATAGTAAATTGTTTTTCATTGTTCAATTGATAACCATCAAAGTTTTCAGTCCATTCAAGGATATTCATTTTTTTCTTTACATCCTCTAACTTACTAGTTTTTAAATTAATTCGCTTATTTGTTTTATTTACCTTTGTTTTAGTTATTTTTTCAATAAGACTTATTTGATATTTTTCACATTCATTATGTTTTCCATTTATATACCAAGACTGAGATTTTCTCCACTCTTTAGTTTGATTAATACTTGGTTTAACCATTTATATATTGTGAAAAAACGCGGCGGTAGCCCTTAAAAACCCTAACCCATCTTCCCATCGTTAAAACATAATCTATTTTATACACTCTATCATACAATATCCATATGGAACATATGGAATCTATTCCATTATCTAAAATAAATCTCTTATCATCAAAGGCTCCTAATGCCTTTTTATTTACTTCTTCACTATATATGTTATGTTTATAACTTCTTATTGTATTCATTTTCCTATATTCTTCTTTCTTATTCATCAAACAATTATAATAATTTCTAAAAGTTATTGATTTCTTTATTACATATTTCTTTATTCCCTTTAACCTCTTATCAATCTGTTCACCATACTTATAAGCATATGCCTTTGCTCTCAATCCAATAAACTCACTCATTACTTTTCCACCCAACTCATCCTTAAACTTACCAATAACCTTTTCATTCTTTTTGGAAAATAACTCACTCTTCTTGCTGAAATTACTTGTATCATATACTCCAATATTTTTCTTCATATCTTCATAAACATCATCAGTTTTTATATCTAGGATAAAACTATCAGTATCCATATACAACAATGAAACATTTTCACCATACTCTTTCTTTAAGTCATTATACAAATAATCATACATCAATATCTTTGATAAATCAAGAACTGCTGTTCCAATATAAATTGGTTTATCCATTACAATACTTTCCTTTTTCATATGAATTGCAGAAAAGTTCTCTGAAAAAACCTCTTCTCTCTCAAAACTTGGTTTATTTATCAATCTCGAAGCTTCTTTCCAAGATGTTGCGAATCTAATGTTTTGCCTGTTTCTAACATTTTCCATAGTCTTTCCAAATACAGCATTATTCATTAATTTATAAAAGTCCCCTTCAAATTTTACTTTTGTATTTGCTCTCATATCTGTATTGAATTGAATATACTTTTTCACCCAAGGACTTTGTTTAAATTTTAAAACTCTATGAATTTTAGCTACTCTCAATCCTTCTCTCAAAAACTGTTTTAAGCTTCTCTGATGCAAAACATATCCCTCTTTATCATAGAATGTTGTTAATAACTTTTCTGTTGATTTACCTTTAATATTAAAACTTTTATGATAATCACTTAACCATTCTTTCTTTGGAGTTTCTTTCTCACATGCAAAAGGAAGATCTCTTTATGCTTATTATGAAGATCACTCGGGTACCTCAAATCAACTTCAAAATAATAACCTTCTTCTTCGTCATTCAATTCCTCTTGAGAAGAAATAACAATATTCATCAAAGCCTTTTCATAATCCTTTTCTTCCACCCACTCTAATTTACCATAAGGTAGAGATTGAGACATTGCCCATCCATACAAATTATTAGCATCAAAATACATCAAATAATTACTATCTTTTTCACTATCATAATTTGGGAGATATTTATTATTTGCTTTAGCATATCTTTTTGAACATACTTGTGATATTCCACCTCTCTTGGACTTCTCAATCATCAAAAGCATATCAACATCACTGATTAAATCTATATCTTGTTTTGTCATTTTCAACATTGCACTCCAAGCTAAACCAGGAGCTGTGAAATAGTGGGCAGGGTCTAATCCATAACAATTTTTATTATGACAGAGTGTTCTAAAAGCCTCAAACACATCAGCTAACAATAAAACATCTGTTTTTAGATATAAATCGTGATATTCTCCAAGGTTCTTTATCTTAAATATTTTCCATATTTCTTGTGCATGTTTATATTCCTTATCACTTATCTCTTCTTCATAAAGGTTATTATAGAAACTTTCTTTTGAAGGAAGTTGTGTTTCTTTAAATCTCATAAATGAATCCATATAATCATAAGGATAAATTCCCTTACTTGTAAGAATTTTCTCTTTACTTTGAATTTCATTCCTTGTTTGAATTTCCTCTCTCGTCAGAATTCCTTCTTTAATCAGAATTTCATCTTTAATCTGAATTTCCTCTTTAGTTCGAATTTTCTTTATAATTAGAATTTCATCTTCAGTTAGAATTTCCTCTTTACTTTGAATTCTCTCTTTAATCTGAATTTCCTCTTTAGTGAGAATTTCCTCTTTTGGAAAGAATGAATTAAGATTTGGAAAAGAGTCCGTGGAGCTTAGATTTGATGTGAGGTAGGCTAGTGGTGTTCCCATAAACTTGTAAGAATCTAAAAACCTAATACGAGTTATAGGTTTAGTGAATATCATTTTTGAAAATGAAATATACTTTTGACTTGTGTTTGTTATAGCAGAAATATTCCCTGGTGTTTTTGAAAGTTCATTTATAAATAGATGTGTATCATAGTTGGCGCTGTTGTGAAGAAAGACTGGAATAAAAGAAGGTAATTTATAATTAAGATTACAACAGGAATGAGCGGGACCTCTATATTTACCAGTAAGATGACAATGGTCTCTAACTTTAGACTCCTTAATTTCCCCCTCACAAATATGACAGATATTGTTCATTCTAAATTCTAATTTTTCTTCTTTGGTTAATTTCATCGGTTCATTTGTTTCTTTCATTAATTTAGTGAGTCTTATACAATCCTTTTCTAATCGTTTTACAAACTCTTGTGAAGCATTTTTTCCACGATAATGTTCAAGTTTGTTATACTTTTCTCCAACAGATGATTTGATATAATAACAGAAACCACAAGGAATATGTTTTTGATATTTATTTGTATATGGTTCTTTTGGATTAGGAGAAGCAGTATTTATCTTTTTAAGGATACATTCAAAATCAGCGTATATCACAAATGGGTGCATGATAGATTTATTATAATCTTCAAAAGAAATCTTTTCACCAGGTTTAGGCATTGTAATTACAGCTGATTTATGATTACTACAATATTTTGAATGTTGTTCTAATCGTTCTTTTGTATGAAATGAATTAAGACATCGCTTACAAGGATATATTTTGTTTGCTGTTCTGAATACCTGAGAAGAGATTAATCTTGATAAATTATTGATGTATGTGTAATGTGAATTCTTTCCAACACTAAAATATAAAAGGTCAATGTGTGTTTCTTCATTTTTATAGTTGTTTGAAATTTTTAATATTTGAACTTTGTTTGTATCCGTTAATCCATATACATTAATAGAAAGATTATTCTTTTTCTCAAATTTAGGAATATCTGTTAATGGCATTGGGAATTTAAAATCTTTAATGTCCAAGGTATTCTCATATTTCATATATTGTTTTACTCTTTCTGAATTACATTTTGGTGGATGTAAGTGAGCAAGAACAGACCAGAGAAAACATTTATTATCATTGTTCTTAATATTAACAACTGCCTTCTTTAGTTTTATTTCTTTTGGTAATTCAATATAAGAAGAAGCTTTAAGAGGGTTTGATTTTAGAATGTGTATATCTAAAAAGATGATTTTTTTAATATTGAATCCACTTCCTACCACTGTATTATCAACATCCTCCTCTTGTCTTGATAGTTCTTCATAAACCCCACTATTCAAAAAATCTTGAAATGATGTTATAAAATGAAGATCTGTTCTCATATAAGGAGTTTGTTCTTCATCTTGTCTTTTCATATTCATTTTCACTCCCATATAAAACTTTAAAGTTTTTATTTCTTTTAATGTCTTTTTAATAAATTTTTCAACATCGGGTTTCACTATTTCAATTGATTCAGCTATTGATGATGGACTGGGTTCTCCAAATTGAAAAATCCTTATTTTTATATGCCCTTTAAATGCCTCATCAGTGTTTTTAATATAATAGTCTCCCTTTACTTTAAACTCATTTTTCTTGTGTTTTTGTGATTGAAGATGTTGATTATAACTACTCTTCAAAACATCCTTTGAACAGATATCACAATGTTTTCTTTCCAACTCAAGAGGAGATATTTGATGAAATAGATTAAATGTGTGTTTGTTGGTTCGGAGGTGTTTTCTATAATGTTTATATTCGTGATTGCAAACATCGCAGTACGTTGTATTCACCATATTTATAGAATAAAACTTTGTTTAAACTAAAATTTTCTTGATGAAAATTTCGTTTAATTTATAGGTGAATCTGTGCTTAAAAACATTTTATCCTCCAACTTTTTCACTTAATAAATACAATGTTTCAAGACACAAAAGACAAGTTTCAATCAATCTCTTCATCTGTTAAAGATACTGAGAAATATGTTAAGGATGTAAAATTGAACAAAGATAAATATAACAACTATTGGATAAAAACTATTATGGTAAATAATATGAGTTCTTCAATTTCCTTCAGTGGAAGGGCTTTTAGTATACCTGGTAGAACATCAATTAAAGTATCTCTAACAAAAGTTTCTCCTCTCCTTCTAGTAATATATTCAAAACTAGAAAAAGCAATGAAACAAGAAAAAGTATCAAAGAACAAAAACCTTATGGATGAAGCTTTAGAAAGAAAAGATAAGACCATCTGTAATATGCAAGGAGAAATTTGTATTTTTTTCAACAACCCTAAAGATGTAAATCTTGATGAAATAAAAGATGTTAATATATCAGGTGAAATGACATTTCGTTCAATAGTAGTTAACGATAATTTTAAAATTACCTTTAATATAAAAAATGTTGTCGTTGAATCTGATAATGAAAAAAAGTATATCGATATCGATGGTAATATACAACTGAAAGTATAGATGAATTTCAGTTTAAGTAAAGTTTTTTTTTTTTTTTTTTTTTTTTTTTTGTATACCTTGGTCGAGGCTCGTATGAGAGCTAACACACAACTCACAGCAAGGAGGCATGAGACAAGAGGGGCGGGAGTGGAAGGGACAAAACATTGGGGAACAGAGACAGGTGAACTGTTGAAGGGAGAGGGATGGGGATGGGACGGGGAACATGGCGAGGGGAAGATGGACATTAAAGGGACTTTCAGGAAGGAAAGCAGGAGAATTGAAGGAAGTGGGCTTGGGTGGATTATCGGGGGTAGAAAAGATCGAGGATTTGGATGGGGGAAGATAAGAGGTGGTGGTGAACAGCTGTTTTGAAAGCCTGGAGGGAAGAATGGGAAAGAATAGAGTGAGGAAGTTTATTCCAAAGGCGGGAAAAAAGAGGAATGAAAGAGTGAAGATGAGCAGTGATTCGTGATTTTGGTAGTTTTACCAGAAGGGGTTGTTGGCGGACCTTGAGCGCCCTGTGGAAATGTGGTTGGGACAAATCACAGAGAGAGCAGGGGGGCAAGGCTGGAGAGGAGTCGGTAGAAGACAGAAAGACCACCGACCAACCTGCGGTGATTGAGTGAGAGGCCCAAAGACTCAGCTTCATTGCGGGAGATGCCAATGATCTTAAAAGCCCTGGTTTCGACAGCGTGAAGTCGAGAAAGGTGGGAGGCAGGAGCACCAGCCCAGAGGGGAGAGCAGTACTCCATCAGGCTACGGACAAAAGCTTTGTAAGTGGTCAGGAGCTCAAGAGGGCCGAGGAAGGACTTTGCACGACGGAGGATTCCCAGTCGGCGACTGGCTTTTGAGGCAAGGTTGGAAATGTGACTTTCCCAGGAAAGGTCATGGCAGATAGTGAGACCCAGAAGCTTGAAAGAAAAGACTTCTTCCAGAGGATTGTTGAGAAAGTGGATGGGGGGGTTTTGTAAACGGTCCTTTCGAAGAGACATAGTGAGAGTGTGAGATTTGTCTGGATTGAAAGACATGTTCCACGTGTTGGACCAGTTTGTGATTTTGTCCAGATCTGCAGTGAGCGAAGAAGCTGCTGCTTGCCGGTCTGAGGGATGACAGATGGTACGGCAGAGGGTGGAGTCATCGGCAAAGAGAAATAGAGGATTTTCCAGAGAGTCCGAGAGATCATTGATGAGATATAAATATGTTTTACTATATAAATATAAGTTTTACTATATAAATATGCTAGACTTTCCTGATTCTCCATATGACAAATTTGAGAATTGTCCTGCGTGTGAAAGACGGGGATTAAACACAGAGTCAAAAGCCTATAAACAATGTATATTCTGTGATTATCTTCTAATTAATGATAATAAAAAATATAAAAAGGAAAATAATTCTTTTAGATTTACACCAAAAATGAATTACTTTACAAGATTGATTAGAGAAATGAATGTAAAGTATGAGGATGATAACACACCTTTCCTTACAAGGGAAGAAACTGAACGTATAAGAGAAATGTTCAAAGGATTGTTGTTGTATATTATTCATGGATGTAATTTTCAGGGAAATATCAACACAAGATATTGTATAAATAAAATAATGGATTATCTTGAAATTAAACCTGAACTTAGGATAAAATATAGAGTTTCTAAAAAAGCCAATAATAAATTAAATAACCTGTTTTTCAAATATATAAATGAATGATTTTTTACCTATTTGGGAAAATAAGATAAAATTTAACAACCATAAAAATCTCCCAAATTCATTAAGATGTCTCATAGTTGGTTCAAGTGGATGTGGAAAAACCTGCTTACTTTTAAAAATGCTCCTCACTCCCAACTTTTTAGATTATGATAATTTAATAATTTTCACAAAGTCGAGTTTTCAACCAGAGTATCAACTACTCTCACAAGGTTTCAATGCTGGTCTTCAAAAAGAAGATATAATAGGTTTATTTAAACGTCAAAAAAACCTAAATGATTATAACATTGAAGATATAATTCAACTATTTTGTGATACACAGAGATGTAAAAAGAAATCAAATCTTATAACTTGTATTCTTAGTGATAATACGGATGATATACCGTCTCCCCAAGATTTGGATAAATCAAAAAAGAACCTCGTTATCTTTGATGATTGTGTTAATGAGAGAAACCAAACGGTAATGGACAGCTACTACACAAGAGGGAGACATTCTTCTTGTAATTGTATTTATCTTAGTCAATCGTACTTTCAACTTCCTCGTCGTTCCATCAGAAACAATGCTAATACTTTTATTTTATTCAAGTTAAATTCAATAGATATCAATAATTTTTGGAGAGATAATTGTTTTACATTATGTAGTAAAAAGAAATTTGAGGATTATATGAAGCACACGACTGAAAAATATAAATATATTGTTGTGAAACAAGATGAGATATTAAGGGATATATTTTTTGTTTTATAAACAATTACATATATAAATGACAACTATTATTATAAATCTTGTGGGTAAATCTGCTTCTGGAAAAAACTTTCATAAATCAAGGTTCTTGTGTAGTACAAATGAGAATATTGTAAATTTACTTAAAAACACCCCGTGATACGCATTGTATCAACAACAACTAGAGCAATAAGACCTGGAGAAGTAAAAGGTGTAGATTATCACTATATTTCAGTGGAGGAACATATGCGATTGAGGAATGAAGGACAAATATTTGAGGAGGTTTCTCTTGGTACAACAAAATATTCACATTGTAAGAGTGAGTTAAAGAAACTAAAATCTGGTGGTGTTAGGATATTAGAAACTAATCCAGAAGGAACGAGACAAATTATTAAATATCTGAGCGGAGTGAAGATTTTATCATTCGGTTTTGATGTTGATGAAGAAACTCAACACAAACGTATGAAAAGCAGAGATGCAAGGATTAGTGAAGAAGAAATTACAACTCGCATTAATGTTAATAAAGAATTTGATGAAATATTTAAAGAAAAGGATTTATTTGAACACATCTACTTGAATGATGAAGAAAAGGAAAATTTCCCTGTTGATCTTTACAATTCATTAAATGATATTTTACAATAAATAAATGGATACAAAAGAAAGAGCAAGAAGATTTAAGGAACATCAAGAGTTGGTTTCAAAAGTTGTAAAACAACAGGAAGACATAAAGAAGAAACGCAGACAGAAACTAACGGGCGAAGAAGCATTTGAAAAAAAACAAGAGAAATTTTTTAAACCACTTTTAAAAACTTCCCAAGAAAAAATGAAAGATGTTTCCACAGTTCCCACAGTAGAATATACTCCGAGAAAGCTTCAAATGTTAAAAGATTTCAGTCAAATGACGGAGGAAGAATTAGAGCATTTAGGAGAATTAGAATATGATGATGAAGGTTTATTTCAACAACTGGAAGAGATTAATCAACCCCCTGATTATATTGTGAATGCTGTTCAAAACAATGAATATTCAGCGGATTCAAAAACCAAAGCAGGACTCATTCCAACAGAACAACCAGCAATATTTCATCTTGTTCAAGAAAAGGTATTGATATTTAATGATGAATTAAGGTTCTTAAGTTCTGCTCAACCCCCTGTTAAACTAACTCCGAGATTAATGTTTCTTCTCACAAAAGATGGAAGACAAGGTTCAACTGTGAGGGATGAATCAAAGTATATTGATAAACCATTGGATATGGAAAATAATGATGATAGAGTATATATTGATTTGCTGAACACTCTAAATTATAAGGTTATTCTTTCTGGTAAAAGTAGGAAGAATGAGAAGGAGAAACACATTATTCAGGCTTTAAGTATCCTTGGTTCAGGTATTAGTTTTCTTCCAAATGACCCATCGCAATTAGTTAATAGACTGTTATTGTTGTTCGGCAGTAAGAAGGCTGGAAATAACAATTGTTTTAATGAAGCATCAGCCATTTTAGACCAGTTGATGAACATGAAAATAATTAATAAATCTCAATATAAAGACATTTTATCTCATATTAAATAAGATGAGAAGCACAATCCTGAGTTTTAATTTCACAACAAGCGACCACACATCTTCATTCCCATACCCACTACAACTTGACACAACAAAAGAATATGAGGCATCTTTATTGTCCATGGAGACTTATAATACCTTATTTAATATAACCGAGAAAAATGACAAGTTTAGTTATAATCCGGGAAGTGGATACAAAACGATAACAGTCTCACCCGGAGCATACGAGATTTCTCAAATATCTTCCGAAATTGCTCGTCTTATGAAAGAACAGGGTGATGAACCAAAAAATATTGTTATAAACATTCAAAAACGTACTTCAAAATCAACGATTAAAGTTAAAAATAACTACAAGGTTGATTTCACAATTGATAATTCATTTAGAGAGTTATTAGGTTTCTCCTCAAAAAGATTGAAACTAATGGGACGTTTTACAGTGATAATGTCATTCAAATATCCTCAGGAATAAATTCGGTGTTAATTCACTGTGATTTGATTGATGGTGCTTATAATGATGGATTAAAAACAAATACAATATTTTCATTCAGCGCATACTCAACCCCAATTGGTTATAAATTCAATATGGAGCCTAAAAATTTGGTTTATCTACCTGTGTCAGGAAAAACCATACACAGAGTAAATTTTAGGATAACCGACCAAGATAATCGTGTGATCTCTTTTAATGGAGAAGTTATATCCATCAGAATTCACCTACGTGAAGTTTTTCAATAAATAAATACGATGGTTATTGTGAGGAAGCACGAGTTGGGAAAATATAAAATAATTACAGGGGATGGGATGTTCCTTTCCCGTACTACAAGGGTGAAGGTATGTATCTTGGTAGAGGATACTATAAACCTAAGAGACAAAGGGGTGTCGGACATCAATTTAGAGGAGATGGGATAATTGATACTCTCATGGGTATTGGTTCAACTATTCTTAAACATAAAGACCTAATTGGTTCAACTGCTTCTGCTGTGGGAAATGTAGCAGGTGCTGTAAAGAGTATAAAAGATGCTCAGAAAGAATCTCATAAATTACAAGCAATAAAAGAAATTAAGAAAGGTAAAACTCAGTTGTCCCCCAAGAACGACAGAAAATAATTCAAATACTTGGATCAGGGTTTCAAAAGTTTTAACATCTTTTTTCCTAAATAAATACAAGTATGGAAGCAATTGATAGTATCTATGATTTGGATGATACTATTATTATCTCAAACTCCACTAAAAAAGAAGATTACTTCAAGGTAAATGCAATAACTGGAACAGACTGGAATACAAATGGTACAAAAAGTTTTGAAATAAATAATCAACAAACCTATTTGAATCTCTCCGAAAGTTTCTTGTTGTGTAAATTTAAATTCACTAAGGCTGGGAATAACACAAACGCTACACTTGTAAATGATTTCTTCTGGAAAATGTTTGATAGTGTGCGATTGTATATTGGAACACAAGAAGTTGAAGCGGTTGATTATGTCTCTGCTGTATCTGAAATGATGAAATTTACACTCTATACATTCAGTGATAGAATGGGAAAGGGGTCTGTCGAAGGTTTTATTCCTGATATGTCAACGGGAACAAACACAGACCCTGGGTATACTCAAAGGAAAGGAATGTATAATGATGATACAAAAGCAGAAAATAGTTTTACTGTGGCAGTTCCTCTTAAAGGTATATTTGGATTTTGTGATTATGATAAAGTTCTGTATGGTCTTAAAATTAGATTTCAACTACAAAGGAATGATAATGAAAATAGATTGCTTTTTGGTGTTGGTAATGCTTTTGGTGATCAGAATAAATTTGTAATTGAGGAGATGAGTTGGTATATCAGTGAATATACTCCTAATCTTAAAACAGAAGAGATGTTGAATCGAAGACTTAACTCAAAAAACCACTCAGTGTATCATACCTCAAAAGAAGATGTCAACACGTTAAACTCAATCAAACTACTTACACGTGGAATTTGGGTGTTCTGGAAGGAAAGCCACGATATCTGTGGATGATTTTTAAAAAGCCAGATGGTGATACTGCGACTGATAAGAATAATGCATTGAGTGATAATGCTAAGGTGAAACAACTTCGCGTTTCTCTAGATGGAACATTTTATCCACAAGATAGATTGGAAATTAATTGGGAAAAAAATGATTTTGCTGAAGCATACAAGTCTTACCAAAAGGTGTGTGAAAGTAATGGAAATAAAGAACCTATTTTGGATATGACAGCATTTAAAAGTTTGTATACAATCTATACGTTTGACCTGAGCGCTCAAAAAGAAACTATAAAGTCTAATCGAGTGGATACTTCCCTATACATTGAAAGAGGAGAGAGTGAAGAAGTTGATACATATTGTTTGCTTTTGGAAGAAACAGAATTGCAGATTAATACAGATAATGGTGTGATGATTAGTCTCACATAATTTTTTGTTAAATAAATGAGTGGCAAAGTACCAACTGGGGTATATGTTAATCAAATCAATCTTCATAAACTATCATCTTGTGTTCAAAATCAAAAGCCTTGTACGATTAACGTTAATACAATTCAGAGAAAAGGAGCAGTAAGAATTGATGTTTTGCTCACAAGAGAACAGGTTAAAATCTTGAATGACACTGGCTCACTTAAAATTAAAATGACAAAACCAATGTTAAAAAATATTCAATAAGAGAGACGAGTGGAGGATTTCTCCCATTTCTAATTCCTTTATTTGCTGGTTTAAGTGCGGTTGGAGCATTGACGGGTGGTATTTCAACAGCGGTCAAAACTGCCAACGAAAGGAAGGCTCAACTCCAGGCTCAAAAGAATTGGAAAGACATAACAAAGAGTTGGAGAAACAAATTAGTGGAAGTGGTGTAATTGTAGATTTTGCTGAAAAACTTGAAGGTCTGCCTGATAAAGCGAGATTGTTAGTTGGAGATATGCTTTCTTCTATAGCACAAGCAGGTGTAAAATTAACGAAAAGAGGTAATGGATTATATCTTTCTAATAAATAAATGAGCATTGATGAGTGGTTGAAAGAATTTGGAAAGAATACAACATCAAATTTACAACTTGCCAAATATTGTAAGAAATTAAAAATTCATAATGTGGTTATTTGTATGAGAGATGAATTAACAAATGTGTTGAAACATACAAAGAATATTATTATGAACTTAGAAGATAATGATGGGAACGGTTCTCATTGGGTTTGTATTTTTAATAGTCAAGACAAATATTATTTTGATAGTTTTGGTCTTCCACCACCTGTTGAAGTCATAAAATTCTTACAGAATGGTGTTTATCAAACATTTCAAGTCCAAGAATTAAATTCCAAGTGTTGTGGTCAATTATGTCTATATGTGTTATTTCAACTCAACAAAAATAAAAAATTTTATGATATTATTTTTAATCTAATATAAATGACTTATGTTGGTAAAGATGGTTCTATCTTTGGTGTATCTCAAGAACTGGATATTGATTTATCAAATTATTATACAAAGGCACAGGCTGAACGATATAAATATAATATAAACAAAAATATTAACATGAAAAATGCTTATAAATTAAAAAATTATCCAAGCCCGACTGACGCGAATGACTTGGTGAGATTAAGCGATTTATCACAATATATATACTTAAATAAAACGGCTGTGTATTCTAAAGATACAGAAGTGTTGATATTATCTCCAGGTCATACAGAATTCACAGTTCGAATTAAAATAAATTTTTATAAAGAAGGGCGTATCGTTTGTATGAGAATAGAACAATGGGGGTATGATATGAATGATTTAGGGTATAATTGGTCATTTAAAATTAACCTCGAAGACCTGGAACAATTAAATCAGTCTCGTAAGGAAGAATATTATCCACTTGGTATCGAGAATGAGTTTTGTGGAGCCACGATTAGTAAACAACAAATAAAAGAATTTAATAAGGGTAAATATAATAATGGTTTTGCCCTTGTTTATCTCATGAAAACAGAAAAAACAGGATTATATATAATAAGTAAGGAAATACAAAATGATTTAACTATGGGAAGATGGGGAGGTGTTTCGTGCCATAATATTATTCTAACATATATTTCTAATACATAAATGACAGCAAGAAGGCTTCAAGAAAATTATCATTTCTGTGTCCAAGCATACCTTCAAGAAAAGGGTATTCGGTATTTTAATAAATATGTTCTACAACATAAGAATGAGGTATTTTCAATAAAAGATTGGCATTATGCTGATGTTGATAAACCAACAACTTTAGATTTAATTAGAATGTTAAATAATGAAAAAATTATAAGGTTAAGAAAAGGTAAGGCTCTTTTAGAAATTCAAAAGAAATTTTATTGGTTTCCTGTTGTAAAAAAAATTATTTTGGATACAGGAATAACAAGAAATCCTGATGAATATATGTATAATATTCTATGGGGTGTAAACGATTCAAGTATAGTAAGGGATGAGGAAGGAGTTGAAGAAGAGAGGGAAGAGGAGGAAAAGGAGAAGGAGGAAAGAGAGAAGAGAGAGAGGGAGGAAAGAGAGAGAATGAATAAATATCAAAATATGGAAACCAGTGAGATTCAAAAAAGAATAGAGGTATTAAAGAAATTAACTTATCTCACCAGGGAGGAATACAAAGAATTAAAAAGTCTATTTGCAATACTTTCGACAAGACTATCGACATCGAGAAGACATGTATTTTAATTCAAGTTTTTTCTTAAATAAATGGAGGAGAGAGTGAAGGCATTTCTAAGGATTCTTTATGTTTTAAAAATTAAGATTCAAATGTGCATGTTGGAAACTAAAAAGGTTTTTGCACTCTGCAGGAATTTTTCTCATAAATAAATGAGTTATTGTCTCAAATGTAAAAAGAAAACTAATACTAAAAATATTTCATATATTAAAAGTAAAAATAACAGGGTTATACAAAAAGGTATATGTTCGGTGTGTGGTTCAAAAAAAAATCAATTTATCTCCAAACACAAACTCGGAGGAGATATACAAAAGTTTTTATCAGGAAGTAAATTTACAACTACTGGAATACCAGGGGAATTACATCTTCCAGGTTATTCTTTCTGTGGTCCAGGCACAAACTTAGATAAAAGATTAGATGAGGCAGACAATCCTAAATCCTGGAGTAAACCAATCAATAGAGTTGATGAAGTGTGCATGAGACACGATATTGATTATGGGAATACCACAACGTTGGAAGAAAAGCATGAAGCCGATAGAGAAATGTTGTATAATTTGTCTCTGATACAAAATCCAACCTTGAGAGAAAAAGTTGATAGGTTCATCGTGAAGAAGATGATTAGTGCTAAATTGAAACTTGGACTTGGAAATTCAAAAAACTTATAGGCTCTAATGATGCCATTAAGACTGAAGAGCAATTAGCTGATGAATTACATAAACCAATATTCACAAAGTTTCAGAGAAGGAAAGTTTATTCCAAGGAAGTTGATTATATCTGGTCTGCTGATTTGATTGAACTCAATAATGATAAGGGGTACAAGTATGCTTTAACCGTTATTGATTTGAGGAGTAGATATGCGTGGGTTGTCCCTTTAAAAAACAAAACAGGTAATACTCTTATGTTAGCTTTTCAACAGATATTTAATAAAAGTAAGAGAAAACCTAAAAAATTGTGGACTGATGAGGGTAGAGAGTTTTATAACAAGACATTTATGAATTTTCTAAAAAATAACAGTATTACATTATACAGTACCTTTAATGAAGGGAAGGCAGTTGTTGTTGAACGTTTTAATCGTACCTTAAAAGAGAGACTATATAAAAAATTCACACAACTCGGTTCACAACAATGGTCATCTTTTATTCAGGATATTGTGGATAAGTATAATGACACGATTCACACGTCAACGAATATGAAGCCATCAGAAACATTTACAAAATTAAAATATGAAAAAGAGATTAATGTCAGAAAACCTAAGTTCAAAGTTGGTGATATCGTAAGAATATATAGGTGGAAATCTCATTTTGAAAAGGGTTTTACTGAACGATGGACGAAAGAACTTTTTAAAATTGTTGATGTAATAGATACAGTTCCTTGGACTTATAAAATATATGATTTGGAAGGGGAAGAGATTTTAGGTTCATTTTATTCACAGGAATTACAAAAGACAAAACTAAGCAGATAATACACCTTTGTGGACACTAGAGGGACAAGTCCGAGGTGTATTACAGTATATAATGTGTGTCAAGGGGGACGTTCTTAGATCTGTGAACCCCAAACACAGAATCCTCAACTGAATAGTCAAGGCTTAACTTTTGTTTGTGTGTGTGTGTGTGTGTGTGCAATGGGAGCAATAGGTTGGCGCTTCACTCCCTCCTACTATACACCGTTGTGGACACTCGAGGGCCAAGTCCGAGGTGTATAACAGTATATAATGTGTGTCAAGGGGGACGTTCTTAGATCTGTGAACCCCAAACACAGAATCCTCAACTGAATAGTCAAGGCTTAACTTTTGTTTGTTGATGTGTATGTGTGTGTGTGTCCCAACCCTCACATTCAAAATCTCAACCCCAACCCTCACATTCAAAATCTCAACCCCAACTCAATCCTCACCCAACACAGTCTTTTTCAAAATGAGATTTCCACCTATATATATATATTTTTACGTTTTTTTTTTTTTCTTCTTCCAATTCTGTCTTTTAAGGCTTTCAGGTTTGATGACGTAAAAAGGGGGAGTAAGCCTGCACTTTCTTCCCAGAACTTTCTTGATCTTGCTCCCATCAAGCACCATCCGACAAAGAACTACATCGATAGGTTTAGATCCCAAAGAGTGATAGCAACTCCAAAAGTCTCCAAAATATAAATAAATAAAATAATAATAATAATAAATAAACAAATAAATAAATAAAAGCCCCCAAAAAAGTTTCAAGTGTCCAACATAAACCCAACTTTCCAAGTCTTCAAGGTATAACCACATTCCCGTTGAGTTTCCAAGATATGTATCACATTGTGAGTTATCAATCCAGAACCCACATTTCAAGTATTCAAAGTAAAACCAACTTACAAAGTCTCTTAAGGATAACTCATTTACTGATTTTTTCAAAATTTGTGAGTCTCCAAGGTAGGCCCCATATTTAGAACCATCTTGGCAGAACCCTTTTCCTGAGTCTCCAAGGTAGTTATTTAAACCATCAAGGCAGAACTCATTTACTGATTTTTTCAAAATTTGTGAGTCTCCAAGGTAAAACTTGTATTCTGGCTCATCAACGTATAACTTGTTCAGTGGGTATTGTCTTGATAACTCACAATGAGTACTATTGCTGTAAAACTCTTTTTCAGGATTTTGCTGGTCTCCAAGGTATAACTCTTTGGTTGGGTCATCAAGGACGAACTCGTTCTGTGGGTCTTGGTCGCTCATAAGGTCTTCAACCAAGCCAACAATTTCGCCCCAAGTTGTAGCAAAAGCAGTATTTTCATTTCGTATTTCAGACACAATTTCCTGTGAGAGAAAATAATAATGTATTAATTAAGTTATTTAATTATTAAATGAGTATGCTTCAATCAAAGTTTGAAAATAGGAAAATAAAAAATCTTACCTCAATAGATAAGAGGTTTGAATCCAGTTCATCAACTTGAAGGTTTAGTTCCATAGAAGACAGAGAGTTCCAAGGAACACCAAAGTCATCCCACTCAAGGTCTTCAACCAAGCCAACAATTTCCCCCAAGTTGTAGCAAAAGCAGTATTTTCATTTCGTATTTCAGACACAATTTCCTGTGAGAGAAAATAATAATGTATTAATTAAGTTATTTAATTATTAAATGAGTATGCTTCAATCAAAGTTTGAAAATAGGAAAATAAAAAATCTTACCTCAATAGATAAGAGGTTTGAATCCAGTTCATCAACTTGAAGGTTTAGTTCCATAGAAGACAGACAGTTCGAGACAAGCACACAGAACACCATTGCCAGCAAGAACAAATGTTTAAAATGGAGCCTGGGTTTGAAGCTTTTATAGAGAAAGACTGGTGGGTGTGGTTTCCTTTGGAAATTCCCTGGGCAAGCCTAGGCAAGCCTTCATTGGGAAATTTTTCAAAAACCATAACATCCTGTAATTTTCTAGTGATTTCTTTGTGAGTCAGAGATGAACTGGAAATGATGTAAGAGTGGGCGGGGCTTAGCAAAAGTAGGCGGAGCTTAGGAAAAGTAGGCGTGGCTTAGAAAAATACCTTATGAAAAGTGGGCGGAGCTTAGCAAAAGTGGGCGGGGCTTAGGAAAAGTGGGCGTGGCTTAGAAAAAATACCTCATGAAAAGTGGGCGGAGTTTAGCAAAAGTGGGCGGGGCTTAAAGAAAAGTGGGCGGGGCTTAACAAAAAATAACCTGTGGCTCAGGAGGTGGTCAGATGAGAGCATTAAGAGGTTTATCATTTCGTAATGGCACAAAAGGGGTATCTTCAAAAATATAAAGATTCAAATGTTTTGTTTATCAATATTTTAGATGGGGATTATTGTGCAAAGAAAATTAAACTATTGAAGGAATTTGAGAATGAACAAATCTTTATAGGTTCAATGAGTGAGCTGTTCAACCCCCAGGTGTTCAATTCAATGAGGTTCAACCTCCAAGTTAAAAGGGGAGACAAATAAATATACCTTGGGATAAAAAGGGGATTTATTTTTTGGGAAAAAAAATATGAATCGCTGAAAATCCCCCATTCATTTACATGGGGAAAAGTGAGCCAGAATCAGTATTCTTACCCTACTCCTGTGGTCAGTATTGAGGAACTGAGCACTCCGGTAGACCCTGCAGTTCTGGATCATCCTCCAACGACCGTCAATGAGGACATGGTCAATCTCCTTTGCCACACCGCCAGCGTTGGAATACCAAGTCCAGCGATGAGCTTGCGGGCGCTGAAACCATGAACCAGCCACCCTAAGTCCATGACTTCTTGCAAAGTCAAGGAACTTAGTGCTATTCTGGTTCATAGTTCCTGACCCATGGGGACCAACACACACCTCATAACCATCCCTATCAGTTCCAGTTGATGCATTGAAATCCCCCAAGACTAGAAGTGTATCTCGTCTGGGGCACTGATCAACCACAGACTCGAGTGTGGCGTTGAATGCATCCTTCACGGTAAGATCACTCGCCTCAGTCGGAGCATAAATAGAGACCAGGGAAATGACACCTAAGGAGTGACGAATCCTTAATCTCATAATACGCTCGTTGACCGGTGTTACCTCAATTATCATTGGGGTCAGCTTATTGGACACAGCGACAGCAACTCCTTGGGTATGGTAACCATCAGAGCGACCAGACCAATAGTAGGTGTAACCACCCACCATTATCTCGCCGCAATCCGGTCTCCGAACCTCAGAGAGAGCTGCAATCCCGATGTCCAAACGCTTGAGCTCAGATGATAACAGAGACAGGTGATCATCCTCTCTTAGGGATAGGACATTCCAGGCACCCACCCGAAGGGACCGCCTCAGGTTAACCCAAGGAGACCGCCGTCTGGTGGACGACACCTCAGCACCACTCCGACACACTCTCCCGCAATCTGACCCAGGGATGTTACCCCGTGGTTTCCCTCCTATCAAAGATTGGGGGTCCCGAAGGCTTTGCCCCAATCCCATCATCCGGTGAGCTGCCCTGCGAAGGGAAGCTGCACAGGAGGTACTCCCACGGAGTGGGTTTTCAGATTTTTTTGCGTTTTTGCGTTTTGCGGAATGAAGCGTTTTACGGTGGCTGGAGTGCAAATCCTGCCACCAACCTCCTAATAAGAAGTGACCCAACTGCAGGAGGACGTCCGCAGACACAGTTGGGCACTAGATATGGATGGCCGTTGGCTCACAAGGAGCTCCTCCGCCCTTTGACAGGTTTTGTTTTTAATCCTGCTGGGTGTCCATATCCAAACACCCTCCTCACCAGAAAACCTGGTGGGGGAGACGGTTTAGTCGCCGACAACCCGACCATGGAACAGGTTTGTACAGGTTTACATGGTACCTGTAGCAGGTCACAGATCGAACCTGACCTGACCTGAAATTGACGTTATCCGGTGACCTTGACCCCGTGACCGAGTGCTCCCCCTCTAGTTATAACTGTCGCCACCTTGCACATTACAACATTGCACATATTTATGTTTTTACATGAGTTTTTGCTGGTGGTGGCCATATTCCAAGTTTCTGCCCAAATAAGGAACAATTGAATATGAGGCCTGATCAGCCAGTTTGTTCAACATTTCGGCCAAACCTCTCCCTCAGCTGACCCCACAGGAATAATTGGTGACATTGAAGAAGGTGTGTGTGTGTGTGTGTGTGTGTGTGTGTGTGTGTGTGTGTGTGTGTGTGTGTGTGTGTGTGTGTGTGTGTGTGTGTGTGTGTGTGAGTGTGCGCGCGCGCATACTATGACCTTTTATGGTCCTAATTATTCCCATTAACTTCTTGTGGGATCGGCCAGGGAAAGCTTTTGGGCCAAGTCTTTTTGGAACTTGATGGCTGGACCTGACATTTAACTTAATGTGATTAACGTAGAAATTTGTAGTTTGTTCAAGATTCAGGTGATAATTTGCCTACTATTCATGAAAGACACTGTGGGGACGTACACCAGATACTGCTAGTTTGTGGGTGGTTAACCTCCGAGGGTTGGCACACTTTGTGATGCAATAGAGATGTGAACAGGTTGTATGGGCAAAAGTGCCTTTTCACACATTTGCATTTCCTGCTATTACTTTGTAAGAACTTAGGCATTAAAAAACAAGTGTTGCAATAGGCCTAGTTGTTTAAACGGCTTCAGGCTTGGCTCATGTTGCAAATAAACGTCAGTTTGCCTCTCATATCTTAAACTTATAACATATTCACTGTTATAAACTTCAAATTATTCATATAATGAAGACAAAGATCCCATCTCTGCCCTCTCTCCAGTAAGGTTTCTAACAGTCCATGGGAAATTGTAGGGAAGACCATAGTATTATTAACCCCCTTTAGGACTTCAAAATTCCAACTTGTTAATGTTTAATGAATGTAAATGCAGACAAGGAAGCAATGGAATATGGAACCAAAAATGAAATGTTACATTGCATCACATAACGAAAGAGGATTAGATGAATAATGTATAAGATGTAATTATTTGGAGAACCTCGGCCCAGGTGCTTTTGATCCAGGGGGTTCTCATAAACTGACGATCTCCTGCCAAGTTCTTCGTGAATCACAATTTTCATTACAATACTTTCGTGTAATGTAAATCCACCCAGGTCATGGTGACTTCATTCTGCCTGACACAACTAGTTGTGACTCGGTGTGATACTATATCGTGTCTTCATTCAGCAATTAAAGTGTGGCATGACATTTAAGCAGAACTTGACTGTTACAAATTAAAGCAAGCAGGAAATGGCACAAGTTTTGTTAGTGTGCTTTTTTTCATTCCGAATTTGTATTGGAAAACCTGCAAACATGACTTTTCAATGACATTTATTAAAACAACGGGATTAAGACTGATCTGTTTTCTGTTGTCACATCTCAGAGATTGGATTTAGACCTGAACTAAAATTTAACTGGCTTTTTGTTGTCACCAAACCAACTCATCCACCAAGTTTCGTCCTAATCCATCCCTAACTTTTTGAGATATCGTGCTACACTGAAAATCGTTTTAGCCCTACCAATCAATGGTGAATAATCACTTTAAAAACTCTCGGATACAGAATCAGATCTTTACCAAAATCGAATAATTATTCAAAATTTAATCAATTCGTCCTTGTCACACACCCAACCTGCCCACCAAGATTTGTCTGAATCTGTCTGCAACTTTTTGAGATATTCTGCTCTACAGTATGTCATTTTTGACTCCATATCTCAATGGTGAAAAATCATTCAAAAAATTCTCGGATCCAGCTCCGGAACTGCATCTTCACCAAAACCTAATCATTTTGGAGGTGTCACATATCCAAGCTCTCCAACACATTTTGTATGAATCCGTCCACAACTTTTTGAGATATCCTGTTCTTAAACAGAAAGACAGACAGACAGACAGGGGTGAAAACATAACCCCCATCCACCTTCGGTTCTTTCTTGTTACATACATATCCACCTTCCTTATCTTCATGTTACATATTTCAGTTCTTCCTTGTTACATACGCATTGTTGTACAATACCCACAAGGCATGCCAAAGTAATTGCTTGGGGGTTAAAAGGAATAATTTACAGTTCCAATGACATCCATGCATTTGTGGGACTAGGACGCATGGGTGGATTGAACAAAAATTTCAAATGATAATCAGGACAAGATTCTTGTGTATTGCTGGCCAAACTTTTTTTTACACTGATCTTATGCTCATGGCAAAGTTTTCCTGCAAATAAAATGCAGGACAGAGACGTTAGTTGACATAATTGTACATTTACATAAACTGCAAGGACATTAGCAGACAATAGACAAACACAAACGGGATGTAGAATTTGAACGTGAGTTCACATCCAAATCATGAGCCACGGATTTAGTTGGGAACACTACTAACAGCCCAATCTGAACCAAAAATGTTACTTTGATTTTATGGATGAAAAATGGGTGAGGGGAAGAATGACAGAGAACATGGGAGAATGACAAAGGGTGTGAAAAAACAATTGATACAAGCTCAAGTACAGCGAGAACAGGGCTGAAAGAGCAGTAAGGATAAACCGGGGATGAAAGATAAATGGAACAAACAAGACGTCATGCAAAGCACGATACTTGCAAAACCCATAAAACAACTTTGACCTAAAAATTATTGGTAGTTTAATTCAATGACCAAATATGCAACTCCTCTTCAAATTTCAAGTCAATGGGATGAAAAGTGACAATTTTAGAAATTTGGCCATTGTTGACCTTTTGGTCTCTGTTGACCTCAAAAATAATTGGTTGTTGAATTCAATGAGTGACTTGAAATATAAATCTTCTTCAAATTTAAAGTTAATTGGATGAAAATTGAGGATTTTAGAAATACCACCTGAGTTGTTGACCTTTGGCTTATGTTGACCTTTTGACCGATGTTGACCTCAAAAATAATTGGTGGTTGAATTCAATGATCTGAAATATAAATTCTCTTCCAATTCTAAGTCAATCAGATGAAAATTGAGGATTTATGAAATACGACCTAAGTTGTTGACCTTTGGCTCATGTCGACCTTTTGGTCCATATTGATCTCAGAAACAATTAGCTGGTTGAATTCAGTGACCTGAAATATAAATCTTTAAATTTCAAGTCAATCGGATGAAAATTGAAGATTTTATAAATGTCACCTCAGATGTTGACCTTATGGAGGAGGTTGAACTCAAAAATAATTGGTGGTTGAATTCTGTAAGCTCACATGAAAATCCTGTTCAACATTCAAGTCAATCGGATGAAAAATTACGATTACCTTTGACCATTGACTTCAAAATCAATTGGCTTGTCAGTTGAGATAACCTCAACAATTTGGTAAAGTTTCATGACTATTGGTTTAGCATTGTAACCTGGAGGCGATTGACAGACAGACAGAGAATAACAAAACTGATTAACCAATATACTTGAAAAATCTTTGATTTTGAAAGTAATAAACGGAAATGTGGATGGAATGTGCGTGAGAACACACAATGACTGATAAAGTTAGGGGTGCAGTTGGGAAGGTTAATGAGGGTAAGAAAGATCATGAGTATGCATTGGGGAGGACATGAAGAGGAGGTGAATAGTTGTATTGAAGTGCAGGAGGGAAGAATGGGATTGAACATACAGAGGAAGTTGGTCCCACGGGGTCAGGTCAGGTATGGGAGCTTGGACCAGAGCAGCGTGTTGTGCGTCCACTTTCTGCCGGTACACCAGGGGCCTCCGTCTGGCCATCCCTCAGGCAGATGCCTGGCCCATCCCCGTATCCTTGAGATGCTGATCAACCTGCTGCAACCACGAGGCACGTGGTCAGCCCATTGTCCTCTTACGCTCGCAAGACTCCCTTCCTGAGAGACTCGGTTGAGCAGGATCAGCGTCAGGAAAACGAGCCACATATTCATACAGATTTGAATCTTTCTCAGCAACCGCTCATTGGACACAAAGTCCGACCAGCGAAAGCCAAGGATTCTCCGAAGAGACCTGGTACCAAAGGAATTAAGTCTCCATCTCAGATCCCTGGTTAGAGCCAAGTCTCGCATCCATAGAGCAAGACTGGAAGCACCAAGGACCTGAAGACTCGGACTTTTGTCCTCCCACACAGGTACCAGCAGCGCCGCACCCCATGACCAAGTGAATCCATGACTCCCCAGGCCCGACCCAGACATCTGTTAACCTCAGCAGAGATAGGAATATTACTGCCAAGGTAAATGAATCTCTCCTGACCTCTACATCCTCACCACAAACAGGTACAGATAGGATAGCAGCATCCAAGATGTCACTGAAAGCCTGGATCTTAGTTTTGGCCCAGGAAACCCGTAATCCCAGTTGCTCAGACTCCTCATTCAGCACCGCGAGGGTCCCCAAAATGATATCCCGAGTCTCCGCAAAGATGACTGCATCATCTGCGAAATCAAGGTCAGAGATCTTGACATTCCCAAACGATGCACCGCAGCTTGATCTCTCTGACATCCTCCCCAGAATCCAGTAGATACAAATGCAGAAAAGTGTGAGGGCCAGCACACACCTCTGACGAACTCCAGTAACAACTGGAAATAAGTCAGAGATGGTACCACCACATCTCACAGCACTCTCGGTACCAGAGTATAGTTCACACATCAGATTGATCAGTTTTGGTGGCACCCCACGAAGACCAAGAATCCTTCAGATGGGCATCCAGATTCACTGAATCAAACAATTGACTGAGATCAACAGAGGCTGCAAGCAGCCCCTGCCAAAACTCTCATCTATTTGCATTCAGTGAGGACCCGAAGAGCAAGGATACGGTCAATCATTGACCTCTTTGGTGTAAAGCCTGACTGCTCTGGACGCTGGTGCTTAAGAAGATGGTGGCAAACCCTATAAAGAACTATCCGAACAAAGACCTTGCCTGGCACTGAGAGCAGCGTCACCCCTCGGTAGTTGTTGCAGTCTTGGCGATCACCCGTCCCTTTCCAGAGAGGAACAAAAAGGCCCCTCTTCCAATCTGTTGGGAGGATGCCTGGATTCCAGGCAGAGCACAGAACTGCATGCACGACACTAGTGCATTTCCACCAGCCTTGAGAAGTTCAGCATGGATGCCACAGATCCAAGGAGCTTTACTCTATTTAAACCGGGTCACCGCAGTCTGTGTTTCTACAAAGAAGGTGGAGCATAGTTGATTTGAGGGTCAGCAATTGGGATTGTAACACCCCTGACATCCAACTCAACAGCTGGTGGATTATCCTGGAACAGCCGCTCAAAGTAATTGGCACAGCGGGCCTTCACTTCAGACTCCTGTGTCAAGAGCTCACCACCCTCTGCTCCAACTGTTGTACACTGAGGGATGGGCATGGATGAATGCAATGTGCAAATTTCCCTGAAAGCAGGACGAGAATCACTTGACCACAGGTGATTCTCTACCCCCTCACAGATTCCTCGCACATAGGCCTCCTTGTCCACCCTTAGTGCACGTACAGTTTTCCGCCTCAGATCCCTGAACAGCTCAGCTCTGCCATTCAGCCTGGCCCTGTGACTCTGGTCAATGGTATCCAGTGTCCCTTGAGAGACAAAATTCTGCTTCGCCCTCCAGTGAGTTCCAAGACATCTAACGGCAACATCAAGGATGGTGGTTTTGATGGCACTCCACAACTCTTCAGGATCCCCCAAAGCACCCAGACCCCCCAAATCTCCACTCAGCCTGTTTGCAAACTCCTCAGCTACCCTCTCATCCTTGAGCTTGCCAAAATCCAGCCAAGGCTGGGATAGCACCATTCTCCTGGATTTAAGGTGCAACTTAAGAGTTCCCACAACAAGCCGGTGGTCAGTATTGCGGAACTGAGCACTCCGGTAGATCCTGTAGTTCTGGATCATCCTCCAGCAACCATCAACGTTCACACAGCCAATCTCGTTTGCCACACCACCAGCATTGGAATACCAAGTCCAGCGATGAGCCTGTGGGTGCTGAAACCATGAACTCGTTGATCCCACACGTGGGAGAAAAGAGGAGCAAATGAGTGGTGGTGAGCATTGGGCTTTGATTTTTGAAGTTTCATCAGAAATTGGTTACTGGAAATACACATGCACCCTGGGGAGACCTGGGGGGGGGGGTGAAGGAGGAGGGGGCAGAGCATGGAAATGGCATGAGGTACACATCAGACCAGAAAGGAATTTGTAGAATACGGAGGCCACCAATCTGTCTGTGATGTGGGAGCAACAGGCCCAGACATTCAGCTTCATCGTGGGAGGCTCCAATTATTTTGAGAGCCTTGTACTCCACGGCATCAAGACATGAATGGTGTTAGCCATGGGTGCCAGCCCAAAGGGGAGAACAGTACTCCATTTGGCTGTGCATGAAGGCCTTGTAGTTCTTTGGAAGTTCAGATTTGTCAAAGAACGTATTGACATTCTGCTGCTGTCTTTGGAAGCCAACTCTGATATATGGTTTTCCAAAGAGTGGTTGTGACTGATGTTGGCTTTGTCATCGTATTTGGAATTTTTTTTGATCAATGATAAAAAGGCATTTCTCAACCAAGGAAGTGCAAATGGGCCTTGCATGGCCATGCATTTGGGCCTTAGGGCCAAGGTACATAAATATTGTTTTGATTAGCTTTGCATTCTCCACGTAAAGCTTGTCAAAATCTCACACTTGAAACAGATGATGTTCTGGAGCAGTCAGAGGTAACTCCCATCCGACAATACTCGCCAGCACGACCGTGCACCATTTATTTGATCTCAACTTCACAAAGTTTTGTCCTTTTGTTTCAATGTTTTAAAAACCTTTTGGATGTAACAGATATCCAATATGAAAGCTTTAATACCCTGGCTTAAACCCTGCCACTTCTTGTTTGTTGCTCTTGTGAATGATTTCAAGAGATCGCTTTCTTGATGACAATTTGTAAATGTTCCCATTGCATTTACATTGTGATACAAATGCAAAAAAAATGACCAATGTGTAGGATGATGATTATTATTCAGGCTTTTGAAGCATCATCATTCCAAGTTAACTTTGGCACATATTGTACAAGAAATGCAGTCAGTATCTTGATTATTGTAAATGCTGATGGATTCCAGTTTAAACCCAAGTGTTAAGAAGGGATTTAAACTGTGCTGCTGCCATAGTTTCTTTTTATACCGGGCATACCGATTGCCGACCCATTGCTTTGCTGACGGATTTAATCAAAAGACAGCATGTTGTCAGATTTAGACAGCAAAAGACAGCAAAGGTGGCAGACAGCAAAAGACAGATTTAATCAAAAGACAAACAAAAGACAAAAGACTTCACAAACATTGCATATTTATTTGTGAATTTCAAAGAGGATGTAAAATGAAGTGAAGCACCGAAAAATGTATCTTTTATAACGTGTCGTTGTTGATGTTGATGCTGCTGTCATGGTGTCTGTGGTTGTTGTAATTGTTTGAGTTCTAATTCTCTGTACTTTTATATTTCTCTTGATTGCTTCGAGAAGGATTACTATATTATAAACGAGCAAATACCACCCATCGCTTCGATGACAGGAATACTGAGAGGGGATGAAAACATAATTGAGTGAGGGAGAGGGGTGGGGGAGGAGAGAGAGTGGTGGGGGCGGGGGTTGAGAAGGAGGAGGGGGGAAAGAGACAGGAGGGGGAGAGTGAGGAGGAGTAGGGGAATGGAAGGCAGCATGAGGTGAGAGGAAGGGAATGCAGACGTGTGGTGGAGCGTTAATTACGATTCGTACCATCTCATCAAAATGATTCTGCATAGAATAACAGTGAAGATTGAAACAAAATAATGTCTGAAATCTATTTACTACCTGTCGTACTATAAATACTTTCCAGAGACAAACACCGCGCGGACATGTCTGGAGATACACAGTCCGGAGACAAACACTGCCAGGACACAACCACCATCCAGACACGTGTGAAGATAACAACTATCCAGATACTGAGAGAGAGAGACAGAGACAGAGACAGAGACAGAGACAGAGACAGAGACAGAGACAGAGACAGAGACAGAGACAGAGACAGAGACAGAGACAGAGACAGATGTGAAAATGGTGCTGCACTGCATTAGGAGGGGTGGAGGGAGGATTGTAGAGAGAGAGGCGAGGCGAGGCTCGGCTCGGGAAGTTAGAGAGAATATGTTATGCTTTACGAACACACACACACACACACACACACACACACACACACACACACACACACACACACACACACACACACACACACACACACACACACACACACACACACACACACACATACACATACACATACACATACACATACACATACACATACACATACACATACACATACACATACACATACACACACACAGCCATTTATTGCTATATATTAGCAAATACAACCTGTCGCTTTGCTGACGAGATTATTGAGTGGGGTGGGGGGGGTGTAAGAAGGAGGGGAGAGGAGGGAGGGTATGGCGATGAAGAGGATGGAGGGGGAGCGAGGAGGAGGGATATTGATGTGGGGTGGGGAAGCAAGGAAGGAGGGCGAAGCGAGGAGAGGAGTGAAAAGGGAAGGCAGAGTGAGGGGAGCGCAAGTTAAGGCAGTATGAGGGAAGGGTCCGACCAGACATAACCACGATTTGGACAACAGGTATAATAAGGCGGGGTGCGGGGGAGAAAAAGAGGAAGGAGCGAGAGGGGTGGAAGAGCGAGGAGGGAGGGAGACCAATGAGGGGTGGGAGAGCGTTGAAGCAGAAGGGAGTGAGGAGGAGTCGGGGAGCGAGGAAGTGGGGCAAGGAGGAATAGAAAAGCATGGAGCGATGTGTAAATAGAACGTATAACAAATAACCGTAAAATGAATTACTTTTTCAGAAATGTTGTCTTGATTGGGGTTGGATGCAGGGCATATTGCCTGTGACAGCTATATTCAGGTGTCACAGGCTGTCCAGTTGAGGTTGAAAGCATAGAAGGTGAAATGGAGGCTGATTCACCTGGGATTAAAAAAAAAAAAAATTGAAAATGGAGACTTGAGTCGCTGCCTTCATTTTCTGTTCGTAGATCTCCTTGAAACATTTCAGGACATTATCCATCTCCCTATGCACTCTCGAACTTCTCAAACAGATGGAATCATGCTCATCATGAATGATTCACTCAGAATCGCTGAGTGCGAACCACTCGCTCAAGATGACGGAGCACGAACCGCTCACTCTGAATGACGGGGCAAGAACCACTCACTCTGAATGACGGGACAGGAAGCACTCACTCTGAATGACTGGGCATGAAACACTCCCTCTGAATGATGGCGCACTAACCACTTGTTGAGAATGACGGTGCACGAACCACTCGCTCTGAATGACGGGGCAGGAACCACTCACTCTGAATGACGGGGCAAGAACCACTCACTCTGAATGATGGGGCAGGAACCACTCACTCTGAATGATGGGGCAGGAACCACTCACTCTGAATGACGGGGCACGAACCACTCACTCTGAATGACGGGGCAAGAACCACTCACTCTGAATGATGGGGCAGGAACCACTCACTCTGAATGACGGGGCACGAACCACTCACTCTGAATGACGGGGCAAGAACCACTCACTCTGAATGATGGGACAGGAACCACGCGCTCTGAATGACGGGGCACGAACCACTCACTCTGAATTACGGGGCACTAACCACTCACTCTGAATGACTGGGCATGAAACACTCCCTCTGAATGATGGCGCAATAACCAATTGCTGAGAATGACGGTGCACGAACCACTCACTCTGAATGACTGTGCACGAACCACTCACTCTGAATGACTGTGCACGAACCACTCGCTCTGAATAACATGGCACAGCAAAAGCTTTCGTAGTGAATGAACGATTCGCTTGGAATGATGTAGCGTGGTTGTTCTTTGTTTCTTTTTGGTGTTTAATGGCGATTTCAGACATGCGAGGCTGTATATATGCCACACCCCTAAACACCTCGGATCTGGATACTGGAGGCTTGTATTGCTAGCCCCATTTCGTTAATGGATTTTAAAACTGATCAACAGAACTGGGGGTGCTTCTGACTCAGATGGCAAAATGCATTCTGCAGGCCTGACCACGAGATGCACATGACATGGACAGAATGCAGAAGACACGAGCTGGGCTCATCGTACTGAGGACAGAGAAAGAAAACATGAACCAAATCCTCAGGAACATTACACCGGTCACACAATCACATGGGGTGAAGCCCTATCCCGTGAAGTCAGAGATTGAGGGAACAATGCCCATGCATTGTTGTTGTTGTTATTGAATTAAATTCACGCTCCAACAAAAACGCTTCATCAGAACACCTTCTACCCCACAGCAATTGCGAACAGTACATCCTGTTTGGGACAGGAACTCCACCGCCATCTACTGTGGGGTGCTCGGCAAGTGGCTGAAGCACTCAAGCAAGCACACCAATTGAATGGTTGGCTGGCGATGCCCCAATGTCCAAACTATGTCAAAATTGGACAAGTCAACACTTTTTTTAGGAGTCGGAACTGCTGGTATTTTCAAATATGGAGCTTAAATTTTGTATCTTTGCTTAGTTTAAGAGATTCTCTCGGTTATTCCTTTGTGGAAATGAAATAAGGCAATTAACGCTGACGTCTCCGGGTGTTTACAAGCACTCCAATGTACCCAGCGATTTGTAGCTATGATGAAGAGGCATTCGAGAATGAGTGAAGAAAGTGGGAAAAAAACTTTCTCATTAAGAAATTGTTGTGGCCTGTTCCAAGTCAAGGCATGGTTGAGCAGGCCAAAAAAACATGGCGGCTTCAGACACCAGCGAGGTTACCCAGGAAACGGCTGAAGAACCCAGAGAGTGAGGTGGCCGAGGATCCCCAGAATAATGATATAATTAAAAAGGGCCGTTAATTATCTTCTAAAGGGGTGTTTTAATGAACCCAAACACCCAATTTTCACTCTTGCATTTCCTTGGTGTTTTCTCAGAATATATGCAAAGTTTTAGGCTGCTATGTCTTATGGTTTTGGAGTTATGGAGGAGACACACGGACATTTATTGGTATTGAAGACACACACACGGGGTGGGGGAGGGGGGGTGCAAATCCAGAAAACTGAAGTGTTTTATTTTCCCAGCAATGCAGTGTGTGCCCGGATCGGGGTGGGTCCTTGGGTATACCACCCCCCTGAAAATTTTCAAATAGGCTTCAATACAATCCTTTCCAGCATTATAGACTATTTGAGATTAGAATATCTCATGGGTTTTGCAAATTTTCAACTGTCTTATCAAGCTAAAAAAACAAACAATCCATCATCACATTCGCATCTGCATTTCTATTGTTAGATATAAAAAATTTTTGTCATACTTACTGTACGTTCATCAAAAGTTATTTATTATCCATGGTGGAGCCTGGTGTTTGCTTAATGGTTCGGTAAGATCTGGCTTAAGATCTTAGGGTCTTGAGTTAAAGGTCAAGTTCTTTCGTTGAATTAACACCAGGTGGGTTGACTCAGCCAGTCATCCTTCTGAGGTTGGAAAAATGAGTACCATCTTATAGTTACAAGTGGCACTGCATCAGTGGTACAGCTGTGCCTCCAGAAAATGATGCAGTCAAGCCTCCACAGGCTGCATACAAATAAATAAATATCATCCATGGTACATCCTTCATCCACAATAGTCTGCAATTTATATGTACTTGGGTAAATTTTGTGGTTGGGATGGGGCAATACAACTCAGGAAAGACATAGATACCTTCGAGAGGGTTCAGCACAGGGCTACAAGATTGATTCTGAGCCTAGCTCGACTTAGCTATGACGAGTGGCTCAAGGAGACAGGGCTTTATACACTAGAAAGGAGGTGGTTATGAGGAGATATGATAGAGATGTTTAAGATAATGAAAGGTACAGATAAAAATTACTTATTCAACAGAGTAGACAGTGATAGGACAAGGGGCCATAGCCTGAGAGTAAAGAACAGGAGAATTAAGATGATCGTAAGGCAGGGGACTTTTACTCAGAGAATAGTTAATGTATGGAATGGTCTCCCTGGAAAGGTAGTGGCAGCAGAAACAGTAGATAAGCTTAAATTTGAAGTAGGTAGATAGATAGATACCTGGAAGTTATGGAGA
>NC_140968.1:86550659-86580659 GCF_056783735.1 Eptatretus burgeri
CGAAGCCATCGTTTCGGCAGTCCAACGCGAAATGGGAATTGCTACTGACGCAGACTATGACGCCGACACTAAAGTGGAGGAAGAGGAGGAAGAGGAGATCTCTGTCCCGACCATCAAGGAAATGATGTCTGCAGCTAAGACGATCAGGCTTGGTTTGCTATCACATGGGTTCAGTGACATGGCCTTCCTGCACAAACTTGACAAGGAGGTCACTGCCATTGCCACAGACTCGTTAAAGCAGGCAACAATCGACAATTTTTTCATTACAGAGTAGGCTCATCGACAAACCTATGTTTTGCTTTGAAAAGTACATATGTACTGTACGTGTAATTGTTTTATTTTCAGTAGTAAGTTACATTGTTTTGAGCAAGCGTGTCATATAAATCAAACTAAATGCTGAGTATTTGTCTCCGTATGTGTACTCGACATTTGATCCGCTTGATACTCCACAACTCTGGTGAACTCGGATATTAGAATCACCCGCTTATTAGAATCAAATTTGTCCGGCCCAAAGTGATTCTATTAAGCGGGTCCCACTGTATATATATATATATATATATATATATATATATATATATATATATATATATATATATATATATATATATATATATATATATATATATATATATATATATTGTTGCGGTCTTCGCGCCCGCCGGCGTGCGACGGCCACGTAACTCGAATCGCGGCACGTCGCCCACCGGACGGACAATCCAGTCGTGACCCTCTCGGACTAACGCCGGGAACCAGTCACGGGTGGACCTTTCGGTCTCACTGCGATCGAGCCAATCAGCCCCCGCGTGGGATAGGGTTGCTCGCCAAATTCGAACTACCTAAGTACCCACGCGGAGGGTAGACCGGGCGATCGCACCTCGCCGCAGGTCGACTTCGGACACGGGCCACTAAAGCGACCCGTTCCGACTATCAGAATAACCGAGCGGTGTTATCGTCGACCTCGACGGTTCGATTAATTATCGGGCGTATTCAGCCCACTACCAACCCTTTACGTGAAGCAAGATGGGGATTCAATGGAGGAAAAGACGAAGCGAAGCGGGAGAACAGTTCAACAATAAAGCACATTTATTCTCGGCACACGGGAAGCACACAAATACAATTCCACCAAATGCGCACAAAAAAGAAAACACAATTCCATTTACACAAAAAGCAAACATAAAAGTGAAAACACAGTGCAGAGCTAATACCGACTACCGAGCACACGGCAACACTTATACAATTCTACTTCACAGACGGCGCCGACAACACATACCCAAAACCAAGGAAAAGAAATCCCCCAAGAATGGGGTAGGCCTGAGGCCGAGACCGGGTCGGGCCTACCCGTCTGGTGATGAGACGCGGAGCGGCGATGGCCCCGCAACCCGCGGGCCTCGTGGACAGTGCCTGGCAGGGGGTGGGAACGGGGCCCCCTTGGTCGCACTATCTCAGCGCGGGGGAAACAGGAGGGGGTTGCTGATGCTCGGGGTATAGAGGATCTTTATTATATGCGACGAGCGTCTCCACCTCGGCCAGGTCGCGCTGTCGGCCTCCCTCGGGTGCAGCTTCCTGCACGACGCGAGCACCCCCTCGTCTGGTGTCGCCGCCTTTCCACAGCTCCGTCCCCTCCGTTCCGACTCCAACGCACACGACGAGCAGCTCCACCGCCCGCGAAGTCTTGACCCTCTGCTTCCGACTCTCCTCTTCTTGACTCTCCGACCTCGTTCTGCTGACTCTCTCGTTCCTGACTCTCCGACCTTTCTTGTTTGCGACTCTCTCGTTCCGCTGACTCTCTCTCGTCCTGCTGACTCTCCGACCCTCGTTCTGCTGACTCTCCGACCCTGTTCTGCTGACTCTCCCGTTCCACTCTGACTGACGAACACCGTCCTTTTATCCCCCCGTAACTTCGCCTTTGACCCCCTCCCTTTGACCTTTCACCTCGCTCCCCATTGGCCCGAGAAAAAGTGGGCGTGAAGGCTTTTTGATCCACAAATTTGCATATATCGATCGCCCTGGGGGCGGGGCCAATTCGCCCCTCGCTCACCGATTGGACGGCAAAAAGTGGGCGTGTGTCGTTTTTGATCCGTTTTTGAAGCAGAAAATCCGTGATTTTGTACACGCTGTTCAACGTGCGCCCTACACGAGTCCAGCATCGGTGCCCATGAGTGGCGCGAGATGACGGTGATGCGATGGTGGCGAGTTGTGACGGTAAAGGTCGTGGCGGTTGTGGTGAAGCGGCGTTGTGGTTGGTGGTTGTTGTTGTGGTTGTGATGGTGGCGATTGGTCCAAAATAAAGATAGTAAAAGAAAAACGGCTATCCTGAAGAGTCGCAGCTCCCATAAATGACATGTATTCCCACTAGACAACGGGTTTGGGCCTAACTACACATGCACTTACCGAGATACCTCACCTAAGGGACCTGAATGGTGGTTTGCGAATCTGGTAACCACAACACTACCCCCTTCCCTTTTTACAGACTCGTCCCGAGTCGTCAAATTTTCGTGTGCCATCATGTGTAGTTTTCCCCTAGTACACTTTACCTACGGATCCCTGAGTGCGACATTCATGGTATTCGTGTCCCCAAAATAAATAACCTAAGGGCTGCGTAACTATCTAAACAAACTCACTCACACGGACGACTTAAATAAAATTGCCGGCGCTAAGACAAACATGCCGGGGGCGCACTCATATGTACAGTACATCTTAACCTTAACTTACAAATTTTACACTAAACCATGGCCCAGGATCATCGAACTCTGCAAAAAGAAAGCAGTTAGCAGGGAGCCAGGCTGCCCACATGCAGTCTCTGACTCAAACAATGCAGGTGACAGGGAACGTGGCTGGCTGCTCACACGCAGTCCAAGGCCTTCCCTTTTGAACTGAACTCAGTGAACCACAACGGTGCTTGGGCTGCACAAACGCAGTCTCCGTGCCAGCTCAAGTGGCACACCCAATGAGCACAACGAATGGATGCATGAATGGATGGACGCAAACACGGTGCACGGGCCGCCACTGCAGGCCCGTGTTGTAGCTGCCAACAGGGCAGTTCTCGCAGCTTGCAAACTGTTGCCTTGCGGATCCTGGCGCACATGGAAATGAACAGGGGGGGGCAAAGCAAAAATTGAACGGGGCTGGTGAACATGGGCAGTGGGCATGGCATGGCAAAGGTGAGCAGGCAAACACAGCCCGCAGAAGAAGGCCGCTGCAGGCAAACTCAACCCACAGAACCAGGCCGGCACAGGCCTCGAAGTACCACAGCTGCAGATGAACTGGCCGGCACAGGCCTTGCAGCACACAGCTGCCGATGAAGTTGGCCGGCCTCCGCCTTGAAGCAAAACACGGCCAGCCGATGAAGTTGGCCAGCCTTTGCCGTTCAGTGGAGGTTGGTGGAGGGAGTGCGGTGGTGCTGGCCACTCGGAAGGCGGGCTCGGACCTACCTACCTGTCTCCCTCCCAACCTATCGCCTTTGCCTGTCACTGTACATACCCACTCCCTTAATTTGTGAAAAACCAATTTAGCCCCCACTTATTTTTTTGTTGTTTTTATTTTTACTTCCCCACTATAAATCGTCCCCTAACCCCCTTTATCGTCCTTGTTCGGCTAACCTATACTGTCACCTAGCCTACTCCCAACCCCTACGTTCCCTTCCCGGAGGGGAATAAGGGAGAGCTAACGTCCTGTGTCGAGGCCCAACGAAGCCTCAGAATGGCCTCCCCAGAGTTCGGCGATCTTAACACCAAGTGGGTCCAGCGGCCCACAACGACAGCGAGGGGATGGATGGTGCGGAGGGGTACATCTCCTAATCTATCCTAACCATTTAACTGTTAAACTACCCCGGGGCTTTCAACAAGCGCCTCTCGCTTAAACTATTGGTTCTAACAACCCAGATTCCCGTCGCCTGTGTTGGTGTCCTTACAATTTCGGGCCTCGCCCCCCCAATTTTCTCTCCGTGCCCTCACACGGTCTCCTGGCTGGGACACGTGGCTCCCTTTGGCAGGCACGACCCTCTGCCGAATCTCCCGCTATGGCACCCCCGGGCACTACACTGCCTCCGAGCCTACCAGCTCCCTAACACCGGGGAGTGCCCCCCATGGCACCTCCCCTGAAACGCACACGTGGCAGGCCGGCCTCCCGGGCCCCTTTCCGAGGGTCACCCGTGCCCACTGCACTGCCCACGCGGCTAATGGCACCCCGGGCCCCCGCACCAAGCAGGCGCACCCGTGCCCACTACTCTATCCCGGCCCCCCATGGGCCCATGGCCTACCGCGGCCGACTAGCCTGGTGCCCGGGGTACCCACTCAGCGATACTCACCTTTCGCAGCCACGCTCCCAAGCCCGTCAACAGGGCTCCTGCACCCCTCCAAATGGGTCTCGAGCCTACTTTCCCACCAACAGCAAAACGACCTCCATTTTTCAATTTGACTAACCCAGCTAACTCACTTTACTCTGACCCCGGGGTCCCTTGGGCGGGAGTCACTCCTTCCCCCAATCACTCATCGCACCATGCATTCCCCATTCGCTCCATTCACACAGACCCGCTGGCCTCACTCACTCATCATGTCTTCACCTCATAACTCTTCAATACACACACCGCTGAACTCTGCCATCCTTCTAACTGCACCCCCTAACTAGCTCGTGCTCCCACGTCGTCCCTTAAACTAGTAGCACGTTCCTTTTAACACTACGTAGCTAAACTACGTCCCCTCTACACATTCATAAGTCTGTCTCTGTCTCCAAATAAATCATTTTATTTCCCAACCTAAATCTGGCTACAATCCCTCTAACTAATCCATTCCACGGACTCCATGAGGACTTACCCCTGCCCCATGGAGTCGGTCTAGCTAAGCTAACCCTTCCCCCTAACTAGTTTTCATCCTGTGCCCAGGGTAAGGGGGTCTTCCACCCCTTGCCCAGGAATCCTGTGTACCCGAAAGTGAGGCTTGTTTTTCCCTTTTTTTTTTTTTTTTTCATGCCCAGCACCTGCGCGGCAACTCAGAGCTCGCGCACTTTGCACCTGCCCGTGACGTCATGCAGCTGCACGTGTTCCTCGTCCCTCCTTGGACGGGACCATCCGGCAGAGATACCCCTCCTGCCGAATTCCAACCCCACGTGCAGCCATGACGTCACCGTGCGCATAAAAAAAAAAAACACAAGCCACACGTCTCGAGGGGTTCCCCACGCGAACACATGTGCTTTGCCCGTTGGAGCTTAACACACACGATCGCGTGGAGAACCCGTCCGGTCCAAATCCGTTTACCTGCCTAAACTTTGTCCGTCCGCGGGATCGGCAAATCCACCGCTGGCGTTTCCGGACCGGGACTTCACTCTCGCAAGCGAGCACGTGGCGGTCTCGTGCGTTGCACAGCACGAACCGCGTGCTCACTGCTGGGTGAACCCGGCACGGTCCTCGAAACAACCACAGCCGCTACCCGGCTTTCTTTCCTCCCATGTCGCCGTCTCCGTCTCCATTCAACACACGCATACCTGCGTGTTACGACGCACACAGTCCACACCATCACATTCACACCGGGAGATGCGGCTGCGTGCTCCCGCATGCCAACCGACATCTCCCTCACATACCGCTCTCTCACACACACGGTCTCCCTTGCACACAGCGACCTTGCACACGGCCGTTCACTCACGCGTGCCTCACTACTCTCACACCGTGCCTCATCCACACACGCGGGGGCACTCACCCGCGCTACCTCACTCATACACACGGCGACACTCACACACGCGGTCTCTTCCATACACGGTGCCTCACCCACACACGCGGGGGCACTAACCCGCGGTGCCTCACTCACACTCCGTGCCTCATCCACACTGGCCGTTTCATCCACACACACGGCCTCACTCACACACGGTGCCCCATCCACACACGCGGGGGCACTCACCCGCGGTGCCTCATTCACACACGGTGCCTCACCCACACACGCGGGGGCACCAACCCGCGGTGCCTCACTCACACACCGTGCCTCATCCACACACGGCGTGCTGGGCAGCACGCACTCTGGCACCATCGCCACCACACCACTCACACGCGGGGTCGCTTCCACACACGGGGACGCACTCACACCTTGCACCACACACACAGGGACAACCATACTGGGGATTTGTGTCCCCACAAGGGTCTCCGGGGCCTCTACACCCCCCAAGCTCTCCGTGCACCCGTCCACCGCACTCGTCCCCTCAACCTCGCAAAACACGACCGAACTCACCTGGTCGTGACTCGCCTCAAGGGGGCATACTCCCTCCCCTCGTTCCTGGAGGAGGCCATCCCGCTGCTCGCACCGGGTCCCTACACGCTCCGCGAGCTCATCCCCATTATCCTCCACTACCTCCGTGTGTGTGTGTGCGTCACTTACCCCGTCCTCACCGTGCAGTCTCTCCTCTGTCGTTCCCTTCCCGGCTACCGTCACTGCCAACTCTTCACCCTTTACCTCCCTTGTCTCAACTATTATTATTTCCTTTGTCGTCACCTCGTGTCTCGTCTCACACGTTTTGGTCTCCCCATTTAATTTTTCCCTTTCGGTCATCGTCACGACCCTCGCCCAACACGTTCCACGAATTATTTTTTCACCCGCCTCCACCGCGGGCCTGTCAGCCGTTGCACCCCCACCCAGCTCGTTTGCTCCCACACGTGAAGTCGCCATTCCCAGCTCCCTGGTCACGGCCTTCATGCCCGCCTGCAGGCATCGGCCCATGTTCTGTGTCTCACCCCGCAGCTCTTTCATTTCTTCCCTCATTTGCTGTGTATTCGCATCCATCGTCGTTTTCACTTCATTCATTTGCTTGTTCATTTCGTTTTTCATTTCATTTGTATTTGTATCCATCTTTTCGTTCATGTCTTTCATTTCGTTTTTCATTTCATTTGTATTTGTATCCATCGTCGTTTTCACTTCATTCATTTGTTTGTTCATTGCCGCCAGCATGGCGCATAGCTGGGCCATGTTGGATGCACTCAGCTGAGCCGTTTCGGCAAGGGTTGGGGAAGGGTCTTGGTGGAGAGGGGGGGGGGGAGGTGTCATACACCGCGGCCGCTGCCGCACCCACCTCGGGCCCTGGGTTCAGTTGGGCGAGTCCGTGTTCCTGCACAATCAACATTTCCTGCTCGGGGATTCCATCCTGGACCATGGACTCTACATTATTACACATATACATTTCTAATACCCCCGGCTCCCGCTCGCCTTGAGACGCCATCTTGCTTCTCGTGAAGGGTTAATTTGCTCGCTCGTAATTTGGAGGGAATCCGGGGTCGCTTCTCTCACCCCTGGACCGATTCCCGTGAATTTCGCTGGAGACAGGAGAGCCTGTTGTCCCGCTCTCCAATACCAGTGCCGCGAGGAGGGCGATGAATTTGTATCCCACTTCTGACACCAGTGTTGCGGATTTCGCGCCCGCCGGCGTGCGGCCGCCACGTAACTCGAATCGCGGCACGTCGCCCACCGGACGGACAATCCAGTCGTGACCCTCTCGGACTAACGCCGGGAACCAGTCACGGGTGGACCTTTCGGTCTCACTGCGATCGAGCCAATCAGCCCCCGCGTGGGATAGGGTTGCTCGCCAAATTCGAACTACCTAAGTACCCACGCGGAGGGTAGACCGGGCGATCGCACCTCGCCGCAGGTCGACTTCGGACACGGGCCACTTAAGCGACCCGTTCCGACTATCAGAATAACCGAGCGGTGTTATCGTCGACCTCGACGGTTCGATTAATTATCGGGCGTATTCAGCCCACTACCAACCCTTTACGTGAAGCAAGATGGGGATTCAATGGAGGAAAAGACGAAGCGAAGCGGGAGAACAGTTCAACAATAAACCACATTTATTCTCGGCACACGGGAAGCACACAAATACAATTCCACCAAATGCACACAAAAAAGAAAACACAATTCCATTTACACAAAAAGCAAACATAAAAGTGAAAACACAGTGCAGAGCTAATACCGACTACCGAGCACACGGCAACACTTATACAATTCTACTTCACAGACGGCGCCGACAACACATACCCAAAACCAAGGAAAAGAAATCCCCCAAGAATGGGGTAGGCCTGAGGCCGAGACCGGGTCGGGCCTACCCGTCTGGTGATGAGACGCGGAGCGGCGATGGCCCCGCAACCCGCGGGCCTCGTGGACAGTGCCTGGCAGGGGGTGGGAACGGGGCCCCCTTGGTCGCACTATCTCAGCGCGGGGGGAAACAGGAGGGGATTGCTGATGCTCGGGGTAGAGAGGATCTTTATTATATGCGACGAGCGTCTCCACCTCGGCCAGGTCGCGCTGTCGGCCTCCCTCGGGTGCAGCTTCCTGCACGACGCGAGCACCCCCTCGTCTGGTGTCGCCGCCTTTCCACAGCTCCGTCCCCTCCGTTCCGACTCCAACGCACACGACGAGCAGCTCCACCGCCCGCGAAGTCTTGACCCTCTGCTTCCGACTCTCCTCTTCTTGACTCTCCGACCTCGTTCTGCTGACTCTCTCGTTCCTGACTCTCCGACCTTTCTTGTTTGCGACTCTCTCGTTCCGCTGACTCTCTCTCGTCCTGCTGACTCTCCGACCCTCGTTCTGCTGACTCTCCGACCCTGTTCTGCTGACTCTCCCGTTCCACTCTGACTGACGAACACCGTCCTTTTATCCCCCGTAACTTCGCCTTTGACCCCCTCCCTTTGACCTTTCACCTCGCTCCCCATTGGCCCGAGAAAAAGTGGGCGTGAAGGCTTTTTGATCCACAAATTTGCATATATCGATCGCCCTGGGGGCGGGGCCAATTCGCCCCTCGCTCACCGATTGGACGGCAAAAAGTGGGCGTGTGTCGTTTTTGATCCGTTTTTGAAGCAGAAAATCCGTGATTTTGTACACGCTGTTCAACGTGCGCCCTACACGAGTCCAGCATCGGTGCCCATGAGTGGCGCGAGATGACGGTGATGCGATGGTGGCGAGTTGTGACGGTAAAGGTCGTGGCGGTTGTGGTGAAGCGGCGTTGTGGTTGGTGGTTGTTGTTGTGGTTGTGATGGTGGCGATTGGTCCAAAATAAAGATAGTAAAAGAAAAACGGCTATCCTGAAGAGTCGCAGCTCGCATAAATGACATGTATTCCCACTAGACAACGGGTTTGGGCCTAACTACACATGCACTTACCGAGATACCTCACCTAAGGGACCTGAATGGTGGTTTGCGAATCTGGTAACCACAACAATATATATATATATATATATATATATATATATATATATATATATATATATATATATATATATATATATCCGCTTGATACTCCACAACTCTGGTGAACTCGGATATTAGAATCACCCGCTTATTAGAATCAAATTTGTCCGGCCCAAAGTGATTCTATTAAGCGGGTCCCACTGTATATATATATATATATATATATATATATATATATATATATATATATATATATATATATATATATATATATATATATATATATATATATATATATATATATATATATATATATCCGCTTGATACTCCACAACTCTGGTGAACTCGGATATTAGAATCACCCGCTTATTAGAATCAAATTTGTCCGGCCCAAAGTGATTCTATTAAGCGGGTCCCACTGTATATATATATATATACAGTGGGACCCGCTTAATAGAATCACTTTGGGCCGGACAAATTTGATTCTAATAAGCGGGTGATTCTAATATCCGAGTTCACCAGAGTTGTGGAGTATCAAGCGGATCAAATGTCGAGTACACATACGGAGACAAATACTCAGCATTTAGTTTGATTTATATGACACGCTTGCTCAAAACAATGTAACTTACTACTGAAAATAAAACAATTACACGTACAGTACATATGTACTTTTCAAAGCAAAACATAGGTTTGTCGATGAGCCTACTCTGTAATGAAAAAATTGTCGATTGTTGCCTGCTTTAACGAGTCTGTGGCAATGGCAGTGACCTCCTTGTCAAGTTTGTGCAGGAAGGCCATGTCACTGAACCCATGTGATAGCAAACCAAGCCTGATCGTCTTAGCTGCAGACATCATTTCCTTGATGGTCGGGACAGAGATCTCCTCTTCCTCCTCTTCCTCCACTTTAGTGTCGGCGTCATAGTCTGCGTCAGTAGCAATTCCCATTTCGCGTTGGACTGCCGAAACGATGGCTTCGTCTGTGACATCATCGTCTGTGGTTTGGAGAGTGGCGTCCATGTTGACGAAGTCCTGCCATTGGTCGGGATCCATTTGAAGAGGGTTGGCTAACTCGTCGTCGTCATTGCTCTCGACCCTTTCGCCTTCGCTTGCCGCTCCGATGAAAATTCCTCCTTTGCGCCAGCAGTTCACTATGTTGAAGTTGAAGTGATTGGGGATGTGCTGGACAGTTGTCGATGAGAAGCAACGCTTTCTGGTCATGACGCCGAAGCTCGCGATTCCACTCATCGAGCCATTCAGTGAAGAGGAAACCTGTCATCCATGCGGAGGAATTGGCTCTGTAGCGAACTGGAATTGTTTTGAGGCCTTTGAAACACCGTGGATTCTTGCTTTTACCAATACCGAAAGGAGGACGCTTTGCACCAGTCATCGAGCAGCAAAAAAGCACCGTGATTCTTTCCTTTGGCTTTTTCCCACCACAGTGCTGATCTCCCTTGAAGAGGAACGTTCCGTCTGGTAAGGCCCGAAAATACAACCCGGTTTCGTCAGCATTCCAGATCTCATCAGCCGTGAAGCCTTCTACGAGATCCAGAAACACGTGGTCCAGCCATTGTTGTTTCCCTCCTACGTCAGCCGCCGCTGCCTCTCCGTGAAGTTTCTTGTGGACGATTCAATGTCTTTTCTTGAACCGCTTTCTCCCGCATCAGAGGTCCAGAAAGCGGTGCTTCCTTTTCTCTAGAAGTTTGAATCCACTTGACCATTGCTGATTCGACATTGGGTGCGTTGCCGCTTCGCTTGCGTTTCTGAGAAGAAGACGAATCCACTTGACCTTTCAGAATGGCCTCTCGATCTTTCAGAATCTTGCATAGGATCGGCTGGTTAATTTCCAACTTGTCTGCAGCTTCTCGTTGGCTCATTCTGGGCAAAGCGTCATAGTCCCTCAGGATTTGTGCTTTATCAATGTTTGAACGATCCGTCCGCTTTCGTTTTCTGTCCATCGTGGAAATGACGACACGCCTAGTGCTTAGACTGCAGCTGTCAGCCGTCTGCCTATCTGTACAATGACTACCGAAATCACTGTAGTGGCATAGCGTTATTTTTAGCGTGACGTCAGCCGCCTGGTGGCAAAAGTTGGAACTGTGCGGCCAGGAGGCGCTGAACTGTCGAAGTGGATGGCCAGCAGCTGATTCTATTAAGCGGGTTTTTGATTCTAATAAACGGGAAAAATTGTGTACATTTAGATACAATGGAATCGGTCTCAACGATTTTGATTCTATAATACGGGTGATTCTATTAACCGTGATTCTATTAAGCGGGTCCCACTGTATATATATATATATATATATATATATATATATATATATATATATATATATATATATATATATATATATATATATATATATATATATATATATATATATATATATATATATATATATATATATGTGTAGCCTGGTGTTGGCGCAGTGGTTAGGTCAGTGGCTTGGGATCCAAAAGGTCCTGAGTTCAAGCCCCGTTGGGCCACTGAATTAATACACCAGGGGGTTGACTCAGCCTGTCATCCTTCCGAGGTCGGCGAAGTGAGTACCAGTGTACTGGGCCGGTGTATACCCCGGTTAAAATAGGTGTACCATATCCCTGCGTCGTAAGATGCGACCAGGGTTGTGTCAGGAAGGGCATCCGGCGTAAAACATGTACCAAATCACTATGCAGATCATACGGATGATCCGCTGTGGCGACCCCGAACGGGAGCAGCCGAAAGAAGAAGAAGATATATATATATATATATATATATATATATATATATATATATATATATATATATATATATATATATATATATATATATATATGTATATGTGTATGTATATGTATATATATATATATATATGTATATGTGTATGTATATGTATATATATATATATATATATATATATATATATATATATATATATATGTATATGTATATATATATATATATATATATATATATATATATATATGTATATGTGTATGTATATGTATATATATATATATATATATATATATATATATATATATATGTATATGTGTATGTATATATATATATATATATATATATATATATATATATATATATATATATATATATATATATATATATATATATATATATATATATATATATATATATATATATATATATATATATATATATATATATATATTGGTTATTTGACCCTGATGAATGCTGTGATGACACAATCACTTTGATGTCATGACTGCAGCCCCAGAGGGCCTCTCACTTTGCAAATATTGCAAGGTCAAATGCTGTCACCAGGCAGATGAAAAATGAAGCTTTCAACTAGTTTCACACTTATCAGGGCTCATCAGTGCAACACATCGCTGCTCCATCCACTATACAGGGTGGCCCAAAATTCAAGAGCCACAGGGTAAAAATTGCATAAAGTAAAACATCTATGTCAGGACTAAAAAAAATGTTTTCTGATTGTAAAGATAATTGATTTATTAATGAATTACCATGTGAGATTACCACTGTCTCCTTGGTGTCACAGTAAAGTGCAACGTGATGGTGACGTCAGTTGGATGACGGATTATAATCATCTGTATTACCATGCTGATATGAGTAGAACAGGAGCTGATTCGCGCATGGGATGTCATTCCCCAGGCTCAGTTTTGAGTGCTCAAACAGTCAATGTGATGATGATGCAGTGCAATGATTGCTGCCGAAGGTGGACATACCTGATATTGCAATTGTTGCTTTCACGTTTGATTCCAATGTGAAAACATTGGCCACAACTCAGCATTACATGATGATGTCACAATGAAATGGACATGTAATTATTTAGCATTTATCTCTGTCAGAGGTTTGTATCTCTATGTCCCATGATGTCAAATAAATAAAATGCATCAACAACAATCACATGTTCAGTTATTTTTAATGGCGGAGAGGATATATACACACAAAGCTATCTGGATGGATGTTTTAAATATATCCCCCCACCCCTTTCTCATGTGTGTAATTTTATGGAATACCCCTCTCTCCATTTTCCTTATGTGGATTTGGATGCATTTCTGGGGTTTTTAGATAAATTAAGATCGCAAAGTTTCAATACACCGAACCATTAAGAGGAAATGTTTAATAATCATAATGTCAATGTGTCAACTTTGGTGTTTGCCATTCATTTAATAATTTATTTCACAAAAATTTTACTTTATTATATTCCATGTCCTACATGATCTAGCCTGTGTTCTATTAGCAAACCAACTATAAACTGTCAGATTTGTCAGACGATAAACTTTGCAGGCAGGGCATTTTTCCTCGGGTGGACGTTAAGCTGATGTCGTTGGTGGACATTAAATATCCCATGTTACCCCAGGTACCAAAAGTAGGCAGGTTGTCACCAGAACCCGAAACAAATTAAAAGTTTCTGTCACCTTCAGGTGAACGTCAAACCTGCCCAGCTAGTTTGTGAAATATTTGGGCCTTCTTGTATTCTTGTATTTCTCTTATGCCCAGGTCGACCACAATTGAAGGTGGGAATAACCAAGACTATTATAGACGATGAAGATGAAGAAGGGAAAGTAGTAGTAGTAGTAGTAGTAGTAATCGTTGAAGTTGTGGTGCTTTTGTTCGAAATGCCACAATTCTATTTAATGTCGCTCACTTTCCTCATCTCTGCTTATCCATGTTCAGGACTGTAGCAGGCAAGGTAGAGCATTTTAAAAGAGAAGGCAGTTACAAGACAGAAGGAAAGGCAAAAGATCACCAAAAAAACAAAATAAATTGATACAAATAAGAGAAAAGTATCTTGTGGGAAATACTACAAAGTGCATCATTTATGGTCCGGGTTTCCTTAAAGGTCCCCTAACATGCAAAATAAACTTGTGATTTATAAATTAACTTGACCTTCCTCGTGAAGAAATCACCCATGTTTTTTTTTTTAATCAAAAATGGGATAATTAGAGCAATATTTCGATCATTTCTGGAGCTATTCACAACTTGCTATGCCCTACCCCTAAAAAAATGGACTTCAGCGAATCGCAGCATGACGTCACATACAGTACAGAGTGGATTGACTCGAGAGTCGAGATGTCGCGCGCCTTATAAAGTACGTACAAATGCATTTTGCACATGTTAGTGCATTCTCTGTGATTGTCTTAATTCCAGTGATTGTTTCGTGAAAGTTTTAAATAGTTTTAGCCGTACTTTCGAAAATGCCTGCAAGATGTATCGTCCCAGGATGCAGCAATACAAGCAAAGACGGTGTAAGCCATCATGTATTCCCAAAAGATGATAATCGTCGGAGAATATGGACATCTAAAGTGAAGGTACTTCTTCCATTGGCTTGCGATTCATTAACATTTAGCCAAAATGCTGTAATAAAAGAAAAAGGAAAAAAATGTTTGCACAACTATGAAAGACAAATTTATCTGTCATATTACATGGCCTCATAGCCTCGGGACTCTTACGCATTGACTTATACATTGTGTGCATGCTAATACAAGTTACTTGTCAACTCTAGAGTCTAGACTAGTCCGATAAATCCGTCGTCCGTCCGACTTGGCCGATAAATCTGACGTGCTGTAGCTTTCTTTTATTATTCTCTTTTCTTCATTGTTTTCTACTGGCGCTACATGACGACAGTAGGAATGAAATAAATAAAAATGCAACAGAACGTCAGATTTATCGGACTACTCGAGACAATTGTATCACAAGGTGTGTTCTGCATTGTATCACAAGTTTTCATCGTATCCGGACAGCGAGATTGTATCAGAAGTTTTCATCGTATCCGGACAGCGAGATTGCTTCGTTTTATGCGCCGAGAGATATGGCCGATGACATGCGGCGGCCTTGCTTGTGATTAATTCGCCATTGAGCAACATGTCCGCTGCGCTGATCACGTCACCTCACTAAAATATTTCTGATATCGAGCAGTATGCAAGTCGAATTTACATTATTGAATTATGAATAGGATTTCGTCTAACCAGTTGTTATTTCTGAGTCTTCCTTCGATGTCCTCCCGATCATAATGAACGCCGGGAATTTTATCACCATTTTCCTCTGCTTGTCCTGCTTCGTGCTCGAACTGGTAAGGCCGTACTTCATTTCCAGCTGCCTGAACTTCACCTCCCGCGACTACTTTATCCGACAATTCTCCATCTGATTCAGACCAAAATCCTTCATTTCTCTCACACTCACTGTCGTTACCAGTCAAATCAAAGTCCATGCCATCCATTATTCAAATCCAAATGTTCGATTTTTTTAAAACAGAAATGAACGAAGCGATTGAGTCAATCAATCAAATGTAGAAACACACAGAAAGCCAATAGCATCACGTAGACCACCAGCACGAGTAATTTACATGCAGCCTTTGTAATCCTGGAGTTGACGTCATGTGGGTTACGCCCCTTTCAGGAGAATTTTTAGGGGCGTTCCCGAAGACGTTTGTTTTTTTTAATTTTAACATTTTACAGAATGACTTCTGAAAAAACATTGTCAGATCTGAAATCACGATGAAAAACTCCTCGAGGACGTATATAAATGAAATGTATGTACTTTGGCATGTCAGGGGACCTTTAAACTTTTTAAGTGTTAAAATATTCTGCCGCCATGTATTCTGCAACAATGTGTGAGCGTATTAAGATCTTCAGGCCTACAGAACTGTGTTCCAGCACAATTCTCTCAGTTTTTGCCTTCCAGGTTTATTCTCATGCCATTTTACCCCTTGTAAAAATATAGTTAACAAGGAGATGTCGCGACTTGTTTTGTTTCTTTAACGGGTGCCCAATGAAAAAAAAATGTTGGAGAAAAGTGAAGCCAGAAGCGTAAGAGCAGGTTTTTTGTAGCAGTAGTAGTAGTAGTTACATGGCGAAAATATTTTTTTGCCAAGTATGTTGGCTGTTGGGTGGTCGCGAGACTACCATTATTCTCAGGTTTTCCGTCTGTCTGTATGAATGTAATGGACAGCTCTGGAGGCCAGAGGAGTCAACCGATTTTGATGAAACTTGACTGGTAGGTTCATACCAGGATCGAGTTGTACGCTTTTGGGCACCGTTGCGATGGACGCCACCGTTGCCTAGGACTTTGGAATTTTTGAAAAAATCTGAAAAATATTTTTATATTTGTTTTTTTTCGAAAATCAAAAATCGGCTTCTGCGCTTTTATGCGCACTATAATCAACCTCTTTGTCAAAAATTTTCAGCCCGATCCGTCAAAAACTGTATGACTGGTATGCAATTATATAGCGACCACCCATGTCGCCGACCGGCTTGTCTGTCTGTCTGTTTGTCACACGATGTTTGGCCACAGTTTTCAAGCAATCGTTCTAAATTTTTTTGTGCATGTAGTTGACCGGCCATTGACAGCAATGCCCAATTTTAGACAGCAATGCTCAATTCTCGGATCCATATCCGAGAATTATTAATTTTCAAGTGATTCTTCAGCATTGAAAGATGGGGCAAAAAACGACATTGCATGATATTTCAAAAAGTTGTGGACGGATTCGGATTAACCTTGGTGGACATGTTGGGTGTGGGGAAAGGACTAATTGATTCAATTTTTGTGAAGATCTGAATCCAGATCCGAGAATGTTTCAAGTGATTCTTCACCATTGAGAGAAAGGATCCAAAACGATATACAGCACAATATCTCAAAGGGATGGATTCCACAGAAACTTTGTGGACAGGTTGGGTGTGTGAAAAAGGACTAATTTATTCAATTTTGGTGGAGATTCAAATCCTGATATGAGAAATTTTTTAAAGTAATTCTTCCCCATTGAGAGATGGGGCCAAAAACTATGTTTTGCATGATATCTCGAAAAATTGTGGATGACTTGTGACAAAACGAGATGGAAGAGTTGGTTAGGTGACAAGAACAAGCCGATTCTATTTTGGTTAATGTCCGGGTTCAGATCCGACCTATCAGTGGGATACAAAATGTATACTGTTCAGCCTGGCAGAGGTATGTGTTCTACCAAGTGCCATTCCATTTTGCCAAGTGTCACTCCATGAGTGCTTTTTCATTTGATATTATTGACACATTTGTCAGAAAACAGTACCACGTAGAGTAAAGACATGACTGTGAAATCTGGTTGTTTGAAGAAAAATTCAGGGGTGATGATGTCAGAACTTTGTTTGACAAATGCTAACAGTTGAAGTTCCCAGGTGCTGATTCATACCAAAATGGTAAATATCCATTTATTGTGTCTTTCAGGCATGCGCATCTTGGTGACCTTGCTCTTGGACACCCTGCCCATGCTGGGGAATGTGCTGCTCCTTTGCTTCTTTGTCTTCTTCATCTTTGGAATTATTGGAGTGCAGCTATGGTCCGGCCTTCTCCGCAACCGATGCTTCCTTGACACCAATGTTAGCACGTGCGTGTCGCGATTCCACTCTGTGCATACTCATCAAATGCCATGCAATTGCACTTGAGAACAGAAATTCTTTCAGCACATCACACTCCCAGATATTTGCATTTATTTTCTTCATTTATTATTTATATTTATTTCCAGTGATAAAAGGCTGCAGAATGAAATTTCACTCTCGAGATAGTCGAGTAAATCGCATTTATGCTTAATTTACATCATACCCCTCTGGGTTAAATGTCAAGGTCAAATGACGGAATGAAAAAAAATGCCTTCTTTGTCATCGCTAAATTTTGCAAAGACGGAATTTTAAAGACCATTTGACTTTCTAAGATGTTCTTGCATCATAATACTGTAGCTGCACTGAAGTTGTGCACCTGATATTTGATTAGTGCCCTTGACCTACTTACTTTTGGATTGTGACCTAATTAACCAAAAACACCTTTGGATCATAACTTGAATAATTTTCCTCTGATTGTCATGATGTTGAGTTTTATGGATAGTTTGTAGATTGGGACACATTTTCTTAATTTGGAATCCATTCCTAAATGTTGAAGGTCAAGGTTATATGGTGGCCCGAAAATAATATGGCCATCATTGGATCACAGGCACCGATAGAGGTTCACTTTTGGCGGTCGCTTTGTGATCGCAGATATCTCGTTCCTCATGACCTCTGCCATCGAAGGTGGACAGAGGTAATGTTTTCACCCCTCTCTGTTTGTCCATTTCTTTCTCTGTCTGTCTGTCTGTCTGTGAGCAGGATATCTCAGAAAAGTTATGGACAGATTTGGCTGAAATATGGTGGAAAGGTTGAGTGTGTGCAAAGGCTGAAATGATTAGATTTTATTTATGATCCTGATCCAGATACTAGAATCTTTTAACTTTTTAATTGATTCTTCACCATTGAGAGATGGGGCCAAAAACTATATCTATATCTACATATATATGTATATATATATATATATATATATATATATATATATATATATATATATATATATATATATATATATATATATATATATTTTATATATATATATATATATATTTTATATATATATATATATATATATATATATGTATATATATATATATATATATATATATATATATATATGTATATATATATATATATATATATATATATATATATATATATATGTATATATATATATATATATATATATATATATATATATATATATATATATATATATATATATATAAATAAATATTGTATAGGATATGTGGCGGTTGGGATAAACACATTTTTATAGAAGAAGATGGTGCTTCCTACCAAAAGTAAAACTAGATCAACTCCGTTAAATTGAGCAATAAGCAAGAGCAGATCCAGTCTCAGGTGACATTTCACCAACTTCACAGCTGGCTTCCTCAGGTCAATAGATTATTTACACAGTTGTGGACGGATTATGACAAAACTTTCTGGATGAGTTGCATAGATTACAAGAACAAGGTGATTCGATTTTGGTTAAGGTCTGGATGCAGATCAGTGGGATACAAAAGGTAAACTGTTCAGCCTGGTGGAGGTATGCACTCGACCGAGGTTCGTTGTAGTTGATGTTGCAACAAGGGTGTCTATAAATGACCATTGGCCAACTTCATCCCTGTCATATATGTTTCCCAATAATTAGAAAGCGAGACTGTTACATTTTAGAATAAAGATACATTTTACCTCTTTGTTTACCTTACATGTTAAATATCTTCTGCATGGTGGGGTTTGGGGTAGAAAAGGTGTAAGAGTAAAATGTATTTGTGCACAATGTTTCTTCATACAGGAGGAACGGACGATTAATTAGAATGCAGAAAATGTGCCAAAATATGGTGGCAGTAAGGTGCAGAGTACAAACATTTGTGTTCATGCTAGAGTAATTTCTCTCATTAGATTTCTCTTGTTGCAGTTCAAGTTGCTCGTCATGCCGTGTTTCCGACATGCTTGATGGTTATGCCACGTCCGATACAGTCTTTGCCATGTGCAACTGGCCTTGTACCATTGAAAGGAACACCGCGTTTGCAAAGATCGTGCATTAATTGCGTTGCTCTCATTCCCTTCCTTTTCACTTCAGCAAAGGATGATGAAATTATTTACCCTCTTGGTAAAACTCTGTCTCGATTGAAAATAAATGCAATAATACCCTACTAAACCTGAGGATAATACACTTGCCTATTTGTAATGCATTTTAGGGTAATCTTAATGTTATTATGGGTTAAAAGGAATATTTTTGATCAAACTACTTTTGACGATTCACCTTTGTATGTCTCTTAAATTAGCAAAGAGGATTGCAGGAAACACAGCACAATATTGGCTTTGAATTTGACCAGGAACCAATGTTGGACATGTTAGTACCAGTCAATATCCATTTTGACAGTGTCAAAACACAAAACATACTTTATACATTTACCTTTCATGGGAAGAAGTTAAACTCTGTGTTGTTAGTTCGCACCGATGTAGCTTTGTGTTAGATTTCCATGGTATTGGATCCAACAGAAAATGTCATCTGTTGCAGTGTTAACAATGAGCAAACCACGAAGGAATATTACGTCCTTCTGTACTGTGGATATTTCTGAGGACACATAAATGGCATTCACATCGTTTGATAAATGAGATACTCACAATATGCCAGGACATGTTAAATAATAATTATATATATATATATATATATATATATATATATATATATATATAAATATATATATATATATATATGTATGTATATATATGTATGTATGTATATATATGTATATGTATATATATGTATATATATATATATATGTATATGTATATGTATGTATATATATATATATATATATATATATATATATATATATATATATATATATATATATATATATATATATATATATATATATATATATATATATATATACGTTAATGATACACCTCTAACTGTGATTGTTGAGGCCAGATCGTATCTGGAACCAACAAGTGCCATCTGAAAAATGGACAAATTGTCTTTCACCCAACCAATCACAAACAGGAAGTATCATGATTGTTTTTTAGCCATCAGGAGTTCAACGAATATGATTATTAAAGTTCTTCGACCTGGACAAACGCTGTTATGATACCATCATGACTGCAAACCCAGAATGGCCTGAGGCAGTGCAAAGATGGATGGCAAGGTCAAATGCTGGTGTGTGCGTGTGTGTGTGTGTGTGTGTGTGTGTGTGTGTGTGTGTGTGTGTGTGTGTGTGTGTGTGTGTGTGTGTGTGTGTGTGTGTGTGTGTGTGTGTGTGTGTGTGTTTTTCATTCTCTCTCTTTGGAGTGCAGCCTGTGGCTGCTGGTTGCATCATTGGTTGGGATGTGACTATGCCACTGATGCAGTGTCCCCCTTACCAGTACACTGGTACTCATTTTGCCGACCTCGGAAGGATGAAAGGCTGAGTCAACCTCCTGGTATATATTAATTCAGCGGCCAACGGGGCTTGAACTGAGGACCCCAGGATCCCAAGCCGCCACCCTAACCACTAAGCCAACACCAGGCTTGTGTGTGTGTGTGTCATTGATTGGTATCTTCATATGCGAGTTTCAGAATGTAGAATGGAGGCCTTCTCGGGTGGGCTCAAAGTATCCACCTTTATTTCTGTAAGCGGGGCAATATTTTCCCATTCTTTTGTGCAAAACTCATCAAGCTCAGTCATGTTGCATGGGGAGCATTGATGGACAGCAATCTTCAAGTCATTCCACAGATTTTCGATTGGATTAAGGTCAGTGCTTTGACTGGCCCACTCAAGGACATTTATCTTTTTGTTCCTTTGCCACTCCAGTGTAGTTTTGGCTGTGTTTTGGGTCATTGTCATGCTGAAAGGTGAAATTCCATCCCAATTTCAGCTTTCTTGCAGAGGGCAGAAGGTTTTTCTCCAGGATTTTTCTGTATTTTGCTCCATCCATTTTCTCATTTACCCTGACAAGTGCCCAAGTACCTGCTCATGAGAAACACCCCCATAACATGATGCTGCCACCACCATGCTTCACAGTAGGGATGGTGTTCTTTGAGTGATGTGCTGTGTTGGGTTTGCGTCAAATGAAACATTTTCATTGAAGCCAAAAAGTTATATCTTGGTTTCGTTAGACCACAAAACTTGTTGCCACTTGGCTTCAGAATCTCTGGAGTACTTTGTTGCATACCTCAAACCGGACTCAAGGTGGCCTTTTTTGAGTAATGGCATCCTTCTTGCCACCCTACCGTACAGGCCAGACTTCTGGAGTGCTTGGCATCCCAAGGATAGATGCGTTCGTGGGTCTTTTAGGCCTTGCTTGATTGTTTGTTTCACCACAAATTTGTTCTAAAAACGTTTATATGCATGACTAAATCTGTCAGGTGAGTTCAGTAACACTTACATATTCTTACCCACAATTCTACTCATTGTTTTTTTTCGATTTATGACAATATTTCACCGTGCAGAGAAAGATGTTTGGAATAGTTGCAATATTATATAATATTTTTGAAAGAATGAAGTTGTCCCCAGATCTGTAACATGGATGAAGAGCAGTTCCAGATGTATTGTGGCCAACTTGTGCTTTTCCATTTTCTAGCTCTTTCGGGTTCTACGTACCTCACCTTCGATCACTATTGGTTCTTGCTCATCTTCTTTCTTCGAAGGTTTCATCACATTGCTATCACATTTATATAGAGTTTCTGTGTGCATTGTCCTTTCACCTTTCTTTCAACTGTGTTTCTTCTCTCAGAGCTTTCCTGTTCTACTATTAAGGACCCCAATCCTACACATAAACTTTCCTGTGATCTCTCTGATCTTTAAAAACAGATATTTTGTTTTTCATGCTCTGTTGGCACTTTCTGTCTCTTCTCATGCCTCTTTGACATATTCATCTTGGTCTTTCCCAGCTTTTGGCCACTTCATGTCCCCTCTTGATGTTCCTTTGGTTTTCATCTCTTCTTCTGTCTGCAATATTTATTTTCTCTTCTGACACACATTTAACCTTTTTCTTGTTTGTTTTTGGCCTCTTCTTTTACAATGTCTTCAACATCTTGCCACAGTTTGGCTGGAATTCTGTCAACCAAGTCCAGCTCTGCAAAACGTTATTATTATTATTATTATTATTATTATTATTATTATTATTATTATTATTTTAACCTTTATTGCATATTGTTTAGATACGTTTTCAAGGTCCTACTGCAGTCTTTCCTGCACAATTTATTACCAACAAGCATCTTCTTCCACACAATCTCATTTTCTATTGTCTCACTGCAGCACCATTAGAAGGACACAGTTTTGAATTTTGCAACAGAGTATTATAATCCATTCTCCAACCTACAACAACACTATGATGTCACCATCATGATGTGCTTGTTGTACTGTAACCCCTAGGGAATGTCTCTCCATGTGAATCAAGCCTTGGAGCAATGATTCAAAAATACCACAAGCAGAAAAAGTAGAATAGTTGCTGACATGTTTCACCCTTATTAGAGCTCATCAGAACAGTATAATGCTTAAATTTGTCTGCCTGGACTGAATTTCCTTTTGGTATTATCGATGGAAAGGAGTGGAGGACGAAATTAGTCCTGTCCTTATTGTACAGAATCAGGGTGTGTGTGTGTGTGTGTGTGTGTGTGTGTGTGTGTGTGTGTGTGTGTGTGTGTGTGTGTGTGTGTGTGTGTGTGTGTGTGTGTGTGTGTGTGTGTGTGTGTGTCCGTGTCCTTACTAATTGTATACACTTTTTGAAATGCACCCTGTAAGCTTGCTTGTAAAGTGTTGTCCTGGCCATTGTACAAAGCTCCATTTTGAATGAAAGCACATGCATTGCATCTCAATGAAAAGTATCTCTCCATAATTGACCAGATCATGCCTTCTCTAGATTATCGAGCACCGCAATAATTTTCTGAAAGAAAGGATTGGCTGAGTCTTGTTTGTGGGGTTATTGCCAATTCCCGTAAAGTTTGAAGTTGAGTCCATGTCCATATTTCATGATTCCAGGTCATAGTCTAATTTTGATGGCTCTGTGAAGAAATGAAATACTCATTATTTTTAGGTCTGATGGAGTCCAATTATTTTTAGAAGTAAAAAAATGAGGTAGTCGATAAACATAAAATTCGACCACCAATTGTGAAAGAACTGCATTGCAGAAAATGCAAAAAGCACAACAGACGAATTGATTTTGCTAAAAGGCAGAAGCTCAGAGAGTGCTTTTTCTCGTTGTGCTTTTGTGTTTTCCACTCAATTGATCTCACACTTTTGGTTATTATGGACTGTCCCAATTACAATTTTTTTTATCGAACCATAATATTGTTCTTTGAAAATTATTTCCCAAAGGAAAGTGTGAAGTGTTCTGTACAATTGCTGATATTTGCATGAAGATACTAAAATTTTTTACAGACCAATCAGCTTACTTCCACTCATCAGCAAAGTCATGGAATCCATCATCACAGTTGATATGAATCCTTCCTTTTCACCAACAACCTCATCTCAGATTACCAATTTGGTTTCAACTCAGGTCACTCCATGTTGGACATGCTGCTTCTATTCATCCAACAATGGATAGAGGCCCTCAATGTCAGGCATGAGATCATCGCCATTTCACTGGACATATCTCGTGCTTTTGATCGTCTGGCATCCTGACTGACTCTCCAAACTCTCTTCCAATGGCATCCATGGCCAATTCCACAAATGGCTTTCTGACTTCTTCCACTCTCATAGCCAGCATCTGGCACTCAACAGAATCTTTTCATATCCTCTCCTTGTCAAGGCTGGACTGCCCCAAGGCAGTGTTCTGTGCCCAGTCCTATTCCTGATCTTCATCAATGATCTCTCTGATTTTCTGTAAAATCCTCTTTATCTATTTATTGAGGACTCCACCCTCTGCTGTGGCATGCCTCATCCTTCGGACAGGTGGGCTGCAGCCTTATCCCTCTCTTCAGACTTAAAAAAAAAATCACAAGATGGACAAACACTTGGAATATGTCTTTCAATCATAAAAGAATCTCACATTCTGACTATCTCTCTGAAAGTACCATCTGGCATACCCACCTATCTACTTTCTTAACAATCCTCTTGAGGAAATGCAGTCATCTATACACCTGAGTCTCACTAATAAGCATGATCTTTCTTGAGAAAACCACATTTAAAAGTTGGCCTCGAAACCCAGCGGCCAACTGGGCATCCTCTGTTGTAAAAACTCCTTTCTTGGTACACCTGAACTCCTATCCACCGACAAGGCCTTCGTCCACAGCTTAATTGAGTACTGCTCTGCCCTCAGTACTGGCTCCCTGTCCCACATCTTGCTCAGTTTGACACCATGGAAACCAAGGCCTTCAATATTATTTGAATCTCTTGCGATGAAGCTGAGGGTATGGGCTTGTCACTTCGCCATCACAGACAGGTCGGTGGTATCTCTGTCTTCAATCACCTCCTTTCTGGTCTTGCACCTCTGCTATTTCCATTCTTTGTCCCCACATCAGTTTTCTGCAGGGCTCACACAGTACACCATCCACCCCTCTGGTGAAACTACCTAAATCGAGGATCACTACTCACCTCCATTCATTTGCTTCTCTTTTTTTCCCCCACTTGTGGAACCAACTTCCACTCTCTTCAATCTCATTCGTCCCTTCAGGTCTTCAAGACAGCTGCTCACCACCATCTCAGGTCATCCTCAATCAAAAACCATGATCTTTTCTCCCTTCATTAACCCCACCCCAATCCCTCGTCCTTCCAAATTTCCAGTTTTACTTCCTTGGAGCTTTCTTCCATATCCATATTGTCCACCCCATGCTTCCTCTACTGCCCCCCATTCCTCCCCACACCCATTGTTTGTTAAAGTCTCCCTCTAAATTGGCCTTCAGCTCTGTTGTTGGTGTCCCCCCCCCCTCTCTCTACTGTTCCTTTTGCGTCCTGGTTTGCGACCTGTCGTTGTCTGTTACATCCTGATCTGTTCAGTGTCCCAGCTGTTCCACAAGTCTCGACGATGTATACAAAAAAGAAAAAATATAGACATATGTAAAAACTTAATCAGAGGTGCTAATATGTGGATCGTGCCTTCATATCGAGAGAGAAGGGGAATGATAGTCAGTCGGAGTAAGACGGAGTACATGTGCGTAAATGAGAGGGAGGGTGGTGGTATGGTGCGGTTGCAAGGAGTTGAGGTGTGGAAGGTGGATGGGTTTAAATACTTGGGATCAACTGTCCAAAGTAACGGAGAGTGTGGGAGAGAAGTAAAAAAGAGAGTGCAGGCAGGATGGAGTGGGTGGAGAAGAGTTTCAGGAGTGATTTGTGACAGAAGGGTATCTGCAAGAGTGAAGGGGAAAGTATATAAGACGGTAGTGAGACAAGCTATGTTGTATGGTTTGGAGGCGGTGGCACTAACAAAAAGACAGGAAGCAGAGCTGGAGGTGGCAGAGTTAAAGATGCTGCGATTCTCGTTGGGAATGACGAGGATGGATAGGATAAGAAATGAGTATATTAGAGGGACAGCGCAGGTAGGACGGTTTGGAGACAAAGTGAGAGAGGCGAGATTGAGATGGTTTGGACATGTGCACAGGAGGGAAGCGGAGTATATCGGGAGAAGGATGCTGAGGATGGAGCCGCCAGGCAGGAGGAGAAGAGGAAGGCCAAAGAAGAGGTTCATAGATACGGTGAGGGCGGACATGCGGGTGGTTGGAGTGTCAATGGAAGATGTGGAGGATAGAGCGAAATGGAGACGGTTGATCCGCTGTGGCGACCCCTAACGGGAGCAAGCCGAAAGAGGAAGAAGAAGAAGAAGCCTTCATATCGAGAGAATAATGTAATCAGATATTAAACTCGTTGAGTGTTGTGTTTTTTTATCAGTGTATAAAAGAAGTATCTTTACAAGTGCTAATTCTTAAAAAAAATTTGTGGTCAATCATATCTCCAATGCCTGTGATAACAGAAAATCCCATGATACTCCCGATCAGTTCCTTCATAAGGATTGGCTGTCAAATCCTGCCCCATCACCTTCTCCCACAGTTTACCTTTCTGGCCAACCTTTGGAAACTTATTCAAGCCTCAGTACCTGTCACAACCTGTTTTTGGTAGACCACATCTCTAAACTGTCCCTTGAGGTTGGCTGATACCTTGGTATTCTCCACAGAAACATTACATTATGAACTCGGTAGAGCTCATCACAAGGTCTTCCTCTGAAGTACCCTGCAATATTTGTCCTACTCTGGACAAGTGCAGCTGCTTCCCATCTCGTACCTCTGGAGGTGATTGAGTCCAAGGTTCTACACATTCTTGTTGACGTCTCTCAGCAGCAGCCCCTGTCCCAAAGTATGATTTTTCCCACTGCAAGCATGTTTTATATTGCCTTACGTCTGCCCTCTTCATCCCCCACCAGTCTGCCCAGGTCACACACGTTCTTCAAGATAGCACACCAAGTTATCCTCCCAAACTCCAAGCTAGATGCTCACCTCTATGCCTTCACCCCTCTACTCTCTCAACCATTGATCCAACCTTCTTTGTCTGTTGTTTTGTTTTCTTTCCCTCCAGTCTTTCAAGACTGCTAACCAGCCTGCCTTATGCTTTCTCCCTGAACCACACACGATCTATTCAACCTTCGTTGACAATTACTTTTTATTTATTTCTCCCTCTTCGAGTCTTGCCCTCTATTACTCATTTGAGTTGTTTATATACATTTTGATATTCCTCTTTTGCTTTTACCCTCGGCTAATGTTTAATGCTAAAGCTTTTGCTTTAACATTTATCGCCTTTTTGAGTCTAGGCTTATCTGTAGAAGTAGATGTTGACAATAATTCATGGACATAACAGCCATCTTGATTTGATACCTATGGATAAGCACCATCCAGACATAACCAGCATCCGATATGGAGAGAAATGGAGATACAAGCCGGTAGGTGACATGGGTGGTCGCTACATAATTGCATACTGGTCATACAGTTTTTGATGGATAGGGCTGAATTTTTTTGACAAAGAGGTTGATTATAGTGCGCATAAAAGCCTGGAAGCCGATTTTTGATTTTCGAACAAATAATTTTTCGAGGATTTTTCAAAAATTTCAAAATCCCGTTGCTCGGTAACGGTGGCGTCCATAGCAACAGTGCTCAACAGCATACAACTAGATCCTGGTATGAACCTACCTGTCAAGTTTCATCAAAATCGGTTGACTCCTCTGGCCTCCAGAGCTGTCCATTACATACCAACAACCATACAGACAGACGGAAAAACTGAGAATAAGGGTTGTCTTGCGACCACCCAAAAAACCGAGAATAAGGGTAGTCCAGCGACCACCCAATAGGGATAGAGATAGAGATAGAGATGGAGATAGATGGGAGGAGGGTGCTGCACTGTATTGGGATGGGGTTGGGCAAAAAGAGAGAGGGGGGGGGGAGTCGGAGAGTTAGCAGAGAGAATACGTTATGCTTAATGAACAACACACACAGACAGACACACACAGACAGACAGACGCACAGACAGACATGCACAGACAGACACACACAGACAGACACGCACAGACAGACACGCACAGACAGACACGCACAGACAGACACGCACAGACAGACAGACACGCACAGACAGACAGACACGCACAGACAGACAGACACGCACAGACAGACAGACACGCACAGACAGACAGACACGCACAGGCAGACACTCACGCACGCAGAGACAGACGCACGCACGCAGAGACAGACGCACGCACGCGCAGAGAGACAGACGCACGTACGCGCAGAGAGACAGACACACCCACGCGCAGAGAGACAGACGCACGCACGCGAAGAGACACAGACGCACACACGCGCAGAGAGACAGACGCACGCACGCGCAGAGAGACGGACGCACGCACGCGCAGAGAGACGGACGCACGCACGCGCAGAGAGACGGACGCACGCACGCACGCGCAGAGAGACGGACGCACGCACGCGCAGAGAGACGGACGCACGCACGCGCAGAGAGACCGACGCACGCACGCGCAGAGAGACGGACGCACGCACGCGCAGAGAGACGGACGCACGCACGCGCAGAGAGACGGACGCACGCACGCGCAGAGAGACGGACGGACGCACGCGCGCGCAGAGAGACGGACGGACGCACGCGCGCGCAGAGAGACGGACGGACGCACGCGCGCGCAGAGAGACGGACGGACGCACGCACGCGCAGAGAGACGGACGGACGCACGCACGCGCAGAGAGACGGACGGACGCACGCACGCGCAGAGAGACGGACGCACGCACGCGCAGAGAGACGGACGCACGCACGCGCAGAGAGACGGACGCACGCACGCGCAGAGAGACGGACGCACGCACGCGCAGAGAGACGGACGCACGCACGCGCAGAGAGACGGACGCACGCACGCGCAGAGAGACGGACGCACGCACGCGCAGAGAGACGGACGCACGCACGCGCAGAGAGACGGACGCACGCACGCGCAGAGAGACGGACGCACGCACGCGCAGGGAGACGGACGCACGCACGCGCAGAGAGACGGACGCACGCACGCGCAGAGAGACGGACGCACGCACGCGCAGAGAGACAGACGCACGCACGCGCAGAGAGACAGACGCACGCACGCGCAGAGAGACAGACGCACGCACGCGCAGAGAGACAGACGCACGCACGCGCAGAGAGACAGACGCACGCACGCGCAGAGAGACAGACGCACGCACGCGCAGAGAGACAGACGCACGCACGCGCAGAGAGACAGACGCACGCACGCGCAGAGAGACAGACGCACGCACGCGCAGAGAGACAGACGCACGCACGCGCAGAGAGACAGACGCACGCACGCGCAGAGAGACAGACGCACGCACGCGCAGAGAGACAGACGCACGCACGCGCAGAGAGACAGACGCACGCACGCGCAGAGAGACAGACGCACGCACGCGCAGAGAGACAGACGCACGCACGCGCAGAGAGACAGACGCACGCACGCGCAGAGAGACAGACGCACGCACGCGCAGAGAGACAGACGCACGCACGCGCAGAGAGACAGACGCACGCACGCGCAGAGAGACAGACGCACGCACGCGCAGAGAGACAGACGCACGCACGCGCAGAGAGACAGACGCACGCACGCGCAGAGAGACAGACGCACGCACGCGCAGAGAGACAGACGCACGCACGCGCAGAGAGACAGACGCACGCACAGACAGACAGACAGACAGACAGACAGACAGACGCACGCACAGACAGACAGACAGACGCACGCACAGACAGACAGACAGACGCACGCACAGACAGACAGACAGACAGACGCACGCACAGACAGACAGACAGACAGACAGACAGACGCACGCACAGACAGACAGACAGACAGACGCACAGACGCACGCACAGACAGACAGACAGACAGACGCACAGACGCACGCACAGACAGACAGACAGACAGACAGACAGACAGACAGACAGACAGACAGACGCACGCACGCACACAAAGACGCACGCACGCACGCACACACAGACACACGCACGCACGCACAGACGCACGCACAGACGCACGCACGCACAGACGCACGCACGCACACACAGACGCACGCACGCACACACAGACGC
>NC_140968.1:86585659-86595659 GCF_056783735.1 Eptatretus burgeri
AATGGAACGCCTGGCTTGGCAAGCGATTACTAATTGCCATGATACAACTATTTACCTGGAAACGTCCAAACAATGTCCGAATTGGACAAATCAAAAAAAAATTTTAGCATGGGAACTGCTGCGAAGATCAAATCTGGAGCTTAAATTTTGTAATTTGGCTTCGTTTAAGAGATTCTTGAGGTTATCACATGGGCAAAATGAAATAAAGCCACAAATTGCTGGCATCTCCAGGTATTTATAAGCATTGCAATGTACCCAGCGATTTGTAGCTCTGATGAACAGGCATTCAATAAAATGAGTGAGGAAAGTGATTAAAACAAAATACTTCATCATGAAGATATCATTGTGGCCTTTTTCCAAGTCAAGGCATTGTTGAGCAGGCCAAAAAAACATGGCGTCTTCAGACCCCAGCAAGGTTACCGAGGATACGCCTTAAGACCCCAGACAGTGAGGTGGCTGAGGATGTGCCTGATATAGGATATAATTAAACAATGCCATTAATTATCTTCAAATGGGGTGTTTTAATGAACCGAAACACCTAATTTTCATTCATGCACTTCCTTGGAGAACCCTTAGTATGCAAGCAAAGTTTCAGAGTGTGAGGTTTCATGGCTTGGAGTTATGGAAGACACACACACACACACACACACACACTAGTGTATATATATATATATATATATATATATATATATATATATATATATATATATATATATATATATATATATATATATATATATATATATATATATATATATATATGTATGTATGAAAGAGAAAGGCTGTGCTTCTAGATTCAAAAGTATGACTTTTGTGTGGACAGTTCGTCAAGTTTTGTTTGTATATGTCATGCGGTTAGTGTGTGTGGGAGCAACAACGAGGTGAAGTGACAGCGAAAGCAACAACATGATGAGAGGCAGCTTGCTATTACTTTTTCCTAGATGACTTGCACTATATTGCTCCATTTAAATTGACTGGCAAAGAACACTGGGATTTAACAAAATATTTGCTTGTATCATCCGACTCCAAGAACGGCGTGTTTGACCTGTTCTGGTAGCAGAGATGCTGAGAGAAAATGCAACACAATAATCTGGAATATGTGTGCTTATCATCCTGAAAGCAAGTGCTTTATCGCAAGCTCTAAAAAATATTTTTTGGCTGATAAATTAACAAATGTTTCCAATTTTCTAGTCTGTTACACAAGTGTGGGTACATGGTTTGCAATTTCCAAATAGCATTTACTGTTTGTGTTTTGTGTTTGTTTGCTGTTGTTTTTTTCGTTATATTTTTCGTACAATATCATGGAATGTGATAGTTCAAGACTTGCTCACATCCCACATAAAAATGCCATATATTCAACTTTGAAGCGTTGCCATACAGTCTGCCTTCCCCATGCATGGCTGTGTACCACAAAGCCACACCACTCCATTGCCCTTTTGGTATGGTCCAATATTTGTAGCCAAACTAATTGTATAATTTTGATATATCGAGCATTACAGCCCCAACAACATCAAGCATAGCATGGTTTATGTTCCGGAAACTCATGCATCGACACATTGTCGACTCGACTCTGATTTTGCCGTTTTTCAGTCAAAATAAGTGTCAGCATGAGGACCGATTGGTGGCTGTACAAGAATATCAGGTCGACTGGCCTATCTTCTTTATCCATTTTGAAAATCAACAGGACCAATGTACACCTGAGACCTTCAATAGATAAATGATTTAAACCATCCAATGAACAACTCAAATTGACTTAGGCCTCAGCTCTCACAACTTTATATGCTGAATGCCCAATCATTGGCTACCAGTCTTGATGTCCGGAGCAGCAACCAACTGTCACTTTATATGTAACACTTGTTTGCAAATGTGTAAAGGAAATTTGACTTGCCAATTGAACAGAAAGACCTACCTTTATTCTATCACAATTAATGAAGAGCCATGACACACTTGTTGACCCTACTCGGGTCTCATGTATGCGTTGGCCTGGACACCCTTAACCCAATTTGTTTGTGTGATTTACAATATTGTCTTCATTATTACTGTTCAACGAATTATTCATACATCCTCTTTTCTTCTCCCACGCAATTGCTTTCTTCTCATGTCATCTCAATTTCCCTCTCCATTATCCTCTCCTCTTCACTTACTCATATTCAATATTATTTATCATCATATATCACCTGCCCTCTCCCCCACCCCCCATCCCCTTCTGCACTCGTATCATCATGAAAATTGTGGCACGTCTGATACATGAAAGACATGGACATAATAAAACGACAGACACAATTGTATTTGACATGGAATGTGAAATGAATAATGTATTTTATTGGTCTCATAAGACGTGTGTTCAGATCCCTGAATGTAAACGAGTTGAATGGGCCAAATACCGAAGTTACCCCAGTCTTGCCAGCACACTTCATATGTTTGTATGCTCAATGAATCATTGGATGCTTGTGACAAGAGTTGTGATTTCTTATGGATTTATTCAAAAAATGACATTTTGAAAAGCCTCGACAAATTTCCTGTCGATGTGGGTAACAGTTGTGAGTGATGAACGAGTGTTCAACCACCCACATGCAATGAACACTTCAAAGACTCTGAGATCTGCTTCACTCCATAGCTGCTGCTCAAACGTTGTGCATATCACTTGTACATGCAGCTTGGTATGTGATCACAGAAAATTATTAACTTATCGGAAGGCCATTGAAATTCTTTGGAAATAAATCATAAAATACGAGTACAATTCAAAAAAAAAGCATCCTTTCTGCAAACTTTTAGGTTTTGCAATTATTTAAAAATTTTCTTTTGTTGTCACTTTGGGCTGGTAGGATAGCTTGGAGGTGTGCATGCTCAAATCTCAAGCAAACTATAAACTGTTGCCATAGTGTTTTGAATCCAGGGTGATCCATAAATGTGTGTGTGTGTGTGTGTGTGTGCATTCAAAGGGAGGACATTAAGTCGGAGGACCCTTCTGCCAGGAATGGGGTCGATGGTGGATGTTAACGATCGCACAGTGTCTTTTATGAAGAGTAGGTCGATTTATCACCTGCACGCTGAACAAATTACAAATTCCAGCCGCCTTCAATATTGAGTATGATGGGGTGGAGTGGAAATCTGTCCAGGATTGGTTTCGAGCCTTTGACTGATTAATTGACTTGTCTTGAGCACTCTAAAACTCGGTAGAGTACAGGCTTTTAGTACTAATATTTGTATCACTTTCATATTCAGGACAATTATATTCAGCTCAGGAACGTTTTCAAACAAGCTTGAAATGCACACCTTGAAAATATTTTTTCCAATTAAATTACAGAAAAAGAACTGATTACTCAAACCCCACTTAATGAATACTGTCCTTTTTATATTCACTGATAAATATGTATTATGGAATAGGTTGCACTAACAAGTGTTTGTTGACTTTCTCATAGTTACCCACAGAGAATGATAGGAGATACAAGAACTGCACATTGGTTGAACAGAATGCCAAATTGACTGACTCCACTGACTTCAAAGCTAAATTACCCTTCACGTCAAGATTTCAAAATCTCCTTGACAGAATGTACCACCTGCGTAAAAAGTTAATGAATGACTAGCATTCGGGTTTGAAGTCAGAGCAGAATGAATTATTGCCACTTGCACTTCAGATGAAATGGTCTGCAAGACAGACTTGCATATTAGAGATTCAAGCAAGTGGTTGATGCAAACTCTCTCTCTCTTCACTCTGTGAGTAAATCTAGCTGTCAAACATGTTTCACATATATATATATATATATATATATATATATATATATATATATATATATATATATATATATATATATATATATATATATATATATACTCAATTCTGTTAACTGTGATTTTGTTAATGTAGGTCATATAATATGCCTCCTCCATGATCTAAAGGCCCAGTCACACCTTGACGTTTTAGCCAACGTATGCCGATTTTTGAATTTTTTTTCTAAATCGCTGGCACACGTTGAATACGTTATGCGTAAGTTTTGATAACATTGAGAGCACGCTGGCAAACGTCGTAGTACGTTGCCATACGTCATTGTACGTTGGCTTTAAACGTTGTACTTTTCGGTTGTCCTCAAAATTTTTCATGCTTGAAATTTCACGACGTATGCCGGCGTATGACTCACACGTTCCGCTACGCTGGCCACAAGTTGTAGGCACGGTCTGCGATCGTTGACAGACGTCAACACATGCTACTTGTAAGTTAATCATAAGTTGAGACACGCCGAGGTAATGTTTAGAGTACCCGAAACTTATTTCTAACCTATGATTAACGTGTTGTTGGCACGTTACGCGATCGTTGCCACACATCGACAGACGTTACTTTTAAGTTACTCATAGGCTGAAAGACGTCGGTATAATGGATCGTCCTTGCGTCAGCGTCCACGGCCACGGCCAGGACACTTATTTGCAGCATTCTTCAAACTTTTCTTCGGCATGACGAGGATGTTCACACTTCGATGTCTAGCTTGGCTATGATTCCAATTGTCCATCGGCAGCGTCTATTTAAAATAGTCGAGTTTGAGCGTTTTAACACGTTCAGAAGAAACGTTTCAAATTTCCAAACCCCAGCGTCAAAAAAACAAAAAACAAAAAAAAACAAAGGCGAGTGACAGCAATTTAAATCGTTCATTGTAAACAATGAAACTAGCTGAGTGGTACCGTTTAAAAGTCGTTGAGTGTAAAAAAAATCCAATTGTTGAGCGCAAGCGTCTACTTTCAATAGTGGAGATGCAGCCATTTAAATCGTTGAGTGGCAGCCTATGAACCTACCCGTGGACACGCGGACGCAAGGACGATCCATCATAACCCACACCCTCCCCCTCACACCCACCTACTACTGCCAACATGAACAAACTACTACTAATACTAATACTAATAGTAATACTGATACTGATACTGTTACTGCTGACATGGACATCGACTCAAAAAGGACTCGAAAACACTGTTGGGTTCCCCTTTTATGAACACCATTTTTATATACCAATTCCCAAAACCGCTGGGAACACGTCTTTATATGGCAGTTGTAACCTAGAAACACGTTCATTTATTTTTTTGTCGACCGGAAGACGTCATTGGAATACGTCTACATACGTCGATGTGTGTTGGGGCTACGTAAAGAATTGGTTCAAAGCACGTCAAACATCAGTTAGAAATAAGTTTCGCGTAAAAAAGACATTACCGCGACGTGTTTCGACTTATGAGTAGCTTATAAGTAGCCTTTGTGGACGTGTGTAAGCGTCCACATATCGTGTGTAAAACTTATCCCCATCGCATGCGGAACGTGTGTCATACGCCGAGTACGTCGTAAAATTTTGAACATGTTCAAAATTTATTGACGTACTCTACTTACTACGACTTATGATAGCGTATTTAGCGTTCTACTCGCGCATACCAAACTTACCCATACCGTATTCGACGTGCCCCAACGTTTTAGACACACTTTTTGTTACGTCGGCATACGCTGGCAAGATCGCCAAGGTGTGACCGCGATTTTGACCCTTCCATTTCTACAGCAGTTATGATTTGAATCGTTGTGCGTCAGCCTTTTAATAGGCTACGCCACGACATCGTCGACGATGCGTGCAACGCGCTATGCCTGAGTTAGACTATCGTTGGGCATCGGTTGTGTAGGCCGACAACAGGTTCAGCATTCGTTGGTATAAGTTATCTAAAACACAACGAAACGTTCTGTGTAGTTACCAATGCGTTATACATAAGACCAAGTCGCTATGAATACGTCCGAATCTTTAAAAAAAAACATCAAAAGTTCAACGTAAGCCAGCGTTTTACATACATTTTAATACGTTGCCATCGCTGGCTAAAACGTCAAGGTGTGACCGGGCCTTTAGGAGATGTTGTTCCATTTATGTGTGTGTGTTGGGGGGGGAGGTGGTGGAGGGGAGGTAGGAATGTATCGAGTATCATGCACAAAACAGTCTTATCTGCTCACCTTCGGGCAGATAGGAATGTATATAGTAGCATCGTCCGTGTATGGGTAGTTAGCCAATCTTGATGTAATAAGTAGGGACATGTCAGCTTCAACAATGTTTTGTTTGAATGTACACCATATTTTGGCTGGTGCGTGGTAATGATTCGGTCGGGATTGTGGTTTAGGAAATTGTGTGTAAACCTCTGTTGGGGGTGCTGGGAGATTTGGTAAGACTTGATAAGACTCGAGACTTGGTAAGGTAAGGTAAGGAAGAGAGGGGCAGAGCTTCAAACACCTCATGAGGGGCAGAGCGTTACTCAGGGAAAAGTGGGAAGAGCTGACAAGGGTGGAGAGGGATCCTGCGAGTCTTAGGATAACACAACAGAGGTAGGAAACAGAGTTCTGAGGCAAACAGGTTGAGAGAGGAAAACACGATGAGGATTGAAAAGTTCTGAGGAGAAAGAGCTCTGAGGAGGTCATCATGCCTGATTGCCTCTCCCTTTTTTTTCTTCATTTTTGCCTTGCCCCATTTGTCATCCCTGGATCCTGCCATGTGCCATCACCACCTGTTCGTCTCCCCATCGTCTGCTCGCCTCATAATTGCCTGCTCATCCACTAGTAAATCAGTCCCCCGGTTTTGTCCCTTTCCCATCTGTGATTGAGTCTGGAGTGAGGTACCTTGGTTTCTTTCGATTCATTTTTATTTCACTGGATATAATTTGATATTACCCTCGCCGAAGGAGAGGGTATTGCATTTGGGTCTATTTGTCTGTTTGTTTGTCTGTCTGTTTGTTTGTTTGTCCACACAGAACTTTAGTGTTTTTCTCCGCAACTGCTTGTCGGATCGAGACGAAATTTTCACCATCGGAGCGATGACTCACCTAGAATGTTTTAATGATAATCATGATGTCATAGGTCACTTGCTGTGGTAGCCATATTGAAAAAACCGAAAAACTTTAGAACTCTGTATTGCTGAAACTGCACCAAGGATAAAATTGAAACTTGCCACATAGCAAGTACTTCTCAAGGGGAGTGATTTTTATGATGTCATAGGTGCCTTCATTATGATGTCATAATTGCAAATGTAGAATGCTGCATCTGATCAGTATGAAAAATTTTGAGAGTCATCTCAGGATAAATGGTCCACAGAAAAAAAAATTGATGACGTCATCAGTCATGTGATTCGACAGCCAAATTTTTTTTTTTTTTTAAACATTCAAAAATCTTCTTCTCTGAAGTGGCTGAACAGATCGAGGCGAAACTTACATGTCTGACCACCTATCGATGAGGAACAAAGGGTTCACACATACGATGTCATAGGTCACATGGTTTGGCAGCCATATTGGACTGACACTAAAACCTATATAAATCTTCTCCAGAATGGCGAGATAGATCGAGGGGAAACTTCACACAAATGTTCCCCAAGCCTTTGGTGTACAAGTTTGTTCAGGAATAATTGAGAGGTCACATGGTTTGGCAGTCATAATAGATTGAAGAAAAACATTAAATAATGTTTTCTCTGGAACCGCTTAATCAATCGACATGAAACTTCACCAGTGTGATCTCGGGAGATGTGTAATTAATTTTTTTTATTTCAACTTGATCGGACGCATGGTCTGGCAGGCAGAATATATTTTTTTATTTTTTATCTGTGTTCTTTTTTTATTATTAATTTATTTATTTTTAATAAGTCTCACTTGACTGTGCCTGGGTGGGTTTGAGGGTAGAGGAGTAGCAGCTGAAATGTGAATCCTATCCAGGATCCTCCTGATTACTTCATATTTGCTTTTTGATTGTTTGGGTTCCTTTTAATTACTCCAATGCAGGACTGTACCTGTTTGGTCATCCATTTGATTTGAATTGAATTGATTTTAATCCTATTCTCCATTCAATTGAATAATAACAAACTTCATGGGTCAGGGTTAGTTGCCTGATTAAAGTGGGGTTGCATCAAAGCGGGACATCTTGGTTCCCGGTGATCACTGCCAGCAGTAATAAAGTGGCAGTTCTAATTATGTCTCATTAATTGTGTAACACACCAGTACAGAAACACCACACAAAATACACCACACAAACACCAAACAAAACAAGTCCTGGTGAGTGTGCAATCTCTGATTGCTCTTTTTCTTGTTCATTTTTTTTTTCTTCATCTATTTATATTTTCATTTACAGATGCTTTCCGATGGTTCTATGATTTTTTTTCCTGGTGTATCGTCTTCCATGTCCATTGGTACACAAAATTTATGTGCTTTCCCATTGTCTCGGGTCACTCACCTGCATTTTTTTCATTTATTTATATTTTAATTGACATGTTTTCCGATGATTCTGTGAAATTTTCCGGTGTAGCAGCTTCGATGCCCATTGCCATGCAAAATTTCAGTTTTCTACATCACCCGGTACCGATCTTTTATTCTTCCAGGTCCCTTTTTTTTTCTACCCGATTTCTACCAGGTACCGATCTTTAATATCAGTCAGTGTGTCAGTCCGTCAGTGGTTAGAAAGGTATATATATATATATATATATATATATATATATATATATATATATATATATATATATATATATATATATATAACTGTATATACTGTATACTAGCACCGATACGATGTTGCCAGTCAATGCCGGTCCCCTCCTCCCTTTCCCCTCCCTCCTACCACCCCTTTCCCTGCCTCTTCCTACCCTACCTCTATCCATCTGGGCTTCCCACCCCACCCCTTCCCCTCCCATATCCTCCCACCCCACTCTTCACACTCGCTTCTTCCACCCCTACCTCATTCCATCCCCTTCCCTCCAGTCTCCCTCCCCACCCCTTACCTCCCTTCAGATTCCCACCTCACCTCTCTCCGGATTCCCACCCCACCTCTCTCCGGACTCCCACCCACCCTTGACATTCCCTCTTCCCACCCGTGCCTCATTTCACCGCTCTCCATCCAGTCTCACTCCCCACCCATTACCCTCCCTTCGGATTACCACCTCACCATTCCCCTTCCTCCTTCCACTACACCCCTCCCTCTGCTTTGCCCCACTAAAGTCCCTCCTGACTCCCACCCCACTCCTTCCCCTGCCTCCTCCCACCACAATCCCTCCGAACTCTCACCCCACCCTTTCCCCTTCTTCTCACTCCTCCAATCTTCCCTTCCCTCCTACCACCTCCACCCTTCCCCTCCCTCCTACCACCTCCACCCTTCCCCTCCCTCCTCCCAATTCCACCCTTCCCTCCCTCCTCCTACAAATAAATTTTCACAGGTTTTTTTTTTTAACCACATTTGGGAAAAATAAATAATTAAAATGAAACCTGCTTTCGATTGCAACCAACCTATAACTTGCTTCGTTGCCTCTAACTTGCCTCATCACCTCTAACTTGTCACATGTCATGTCGAAGTCTGCCCCTCAGGGACAAATTCATCGATATGGCTGAAAGAAGTCTTGGAAAAGAGGTTTATCCTCGCCACCTTGTAATGAATCTGGGGAGTGTTCAGTTACCAAGTTTATTGTAGAGTGCTCGCTAAGTGGCTTAACCACTCAAGCAAGCACAAAATTCAAAACCATTAAGGAACGGCTGGCTTTGCAAGCACAAGCTAGCTGCTCAGTATCTGAATACACCCCTGGACATCTCTACAGCATACAGAATGTGGAACAGATTACTCATTCGCTGGTATAAGCCTGTAGCCAAACGCGATTTGTCTTCCACTTTTCAAGTCGACGCAGCCCTACACAGCCCCCGATTAATATGGCCTGCTGGTGGCTAGGCCTAATGTCGGTTTCATTATGGCCTACTGCTTCATCTATGCTGCCAGGCTGCCTTACTCATGACGTGCTTTGTTTTTTTCCTCAGCAGGTAACTCGCCAGGTAAATCTTCACATTGGTACTTCTTTGGTTGTTTTAAACAAAGTTGCAATTGATGTTTGCTGTCTCTTCATTTTTTTCCCCTCTGTATGCACCGTGCACATTGTAGTGTAAGACTTTTTTGTAATGTCTGATCGAAATGCAGCATCGTAATGACGATGACGTAATCAAATTTTATTGGTTAATTTTCTATGCTTTGTGACGTACA
>NC_140968.1:86600659-86673159 GCF_056783735.1 Eptatretus burgeri
TCTGCTGAGCCGTAGTAATCCGTTGCTGTCCTTGTCGCTGTCGTTGCTGATGGTGTCACAAATAAAAGGAAATCCTAACTATCAAAAGTAACTCACAGCGCATGAACATTTATTTACCCATGAGACAAGGGAAAGGAAGCTATCTATAAAACACATACTTACCGACATAACTGCTCTGTAGACTATAGGACCTGTATGTTGTGTGCGATAAGTTTCCAAATCCGTAACACTACCCCCTCCCCTTTTTACAGACTCGTCCCGAGTCGTCAAATTTTCGTGTGACCACCATGTGTAAGTTTTCCCCTAGTACATTTTACCTTCAGATCGCTGAGTGCGACATTTTTTATACGTGTCCCAAAAATAAATAACCTAATTCGCTGTGTAACTAACTAACAGACTCATTCAGATGACGTAACTAAAATTGCCGCGCTATGACAAACTTAACCCACATGCAGGTGGGTAAAGAACTTATTTACATTCTTTACCTTAACTTATCTATTTACACTAACCATGGCCCAGGACCTGTCATCTGTGGGGAAAAAGGCATGGCAATGTCAACAGTTATTTGAGGGTGAGTGCTCTGCAGCTGAAGGTCAATCATCCTCAGGGCCTGATCAAAAGGTCCCCCTTGAGTCTTCTCTCTTTCTTTCCTACCCCCAGCTGCTGGAGGCAACTCACCCTAACCCCGCATGCCATATGCCATCCCACAGGCCATTTGAAGAGGTAGCCAGGCTGCCCAATGCAGTGTCTGGCTCCCTTGTGCAAGCACAGGGAATTAGCCAGCTACCCAATGCAGTCACTGGCTCCTCCCTGAAATGAACTGGATGGAACTGGACTGGATGCAAGAACGGTGCACGGGATGTTCAATGCAGTCCCCGTGGTGTGGCTGCCTGCAGGGCAGTCCTTGCAAAACACTGAATGATCCTGGCGCACATGGTTGAGGATGATGACAAAGGGGAAAATGCAAGAAGGGTAGCAGGCATAGGGTTATGGCAGAGGCAGGCGAACAAGGCATGGCAAGGCAATGCAGAACAGGCAGCTGTAGCACAAACACAGGCTGGCATGTGAAGCTGGCCGGCCTCTGGTCTCATTCCGTGAGGGTCTGGAAGGAGTCCGGTGGTGCCAGCCGCTCTGAACACGGACTCGGACCTACCCTACTGTCTCCCCCCAACCTATCACCTTTGCCTGTCTCTGTCCATACCCACTCCCTTAATTTACAACAAAAACCAAATTTAGCCCCTTTTTATTTTATTTTATTTTTCTTATAATTTCTTTTATAATTCCGTCTCCCTAACCCACTTCCTGTCTTTGTCCGGCTAACCTATCCTGTCAACCGAGCCTACTCCCAACCCCTAAGATCCTTTTTTGGAGGGGAATAGGGAGAGACAAGCATCCTCTCTCGAGGCCCAACAAAGCCTCAGAATGTCCTCCTCAGATTTCAGCAGTCTAACCCAAGGTGGGTCCAGCGGCCTAAGGAGAGCGAAGGGATGGATGGTGCAAAGGGGGTACATCTCCTAACTATCCTACTTTTCATTAACTTTAAACTACCACGGGGCTTTCCAAAAAGCCTGTCACTTAAGCTATGGGTTCTAACAACCATGATTCCCGTCGCCTGTGTTGGTGTCCATTATACATTTGGGCCGAGCCCTCAAATTTTCACTCGTGCCCTTGCACACTTTTGTGGCTGGGCAGCGTGGCTCACTTGGCAGGGATTCCCTCTCTGCCGGACTCTATCTATGGCACCCCCGGGCCCTGAGGCTGTCTCCGAGCCTACCTGCTTCCGATGAACAAGGGGGGTTGCCCTTCTTGGCATTGCCCCCCTTCCATGCCCACGTGGCATCTTTGGTGCTCCGGTTCCCCATCCGCGGGTCGCCTGTGCCCAGTACACTATCCCGGTCCCTTGGACCCTTGGCCTACTCTGGCCGACTACTTCAGTGCCCGGGGTTCCCACTACTCGGTACTCACCTTCCCAAGCCACGCTCCCAGCCGGTCAATTCTACTACTGCACCCCTCCAAATGGGTATCGTGCCTTCACTCAACACCAATAACAAAACGACTTCCTTTTTGTAAATTTGACTTACCCACTAACTAACATTATACTGACCCCAGGGTCACTTGGGTGGGAATCACTCCTCCCCCCCCCCCCCACTCAGTCATTTACATTATGCATTCCACATTCACTCCATTCACACACTTGGGCCCGCTGACCCACACTCAATCATTGTATTTCTTTTTCTCTCTCAACACGCTTATTTTTCACATCATTCTGACACTCAGCTAACTAAGTTCCCCTAACGACCTCGTGCTCCCTCGTCCTCCCTTAAACTAATGCACATATCATTTAACTCGACGTAGCTAAGCGACGTCCCCACTACTCATTCCACGTCTGTCCCAAAATCCATTTTCCACTCTAAATCGAAACGAAATTCCCACTAACTAGTCCATAGACCCCATGGAGGACAGCTCATGCCCCCATGAGGCCGGTCTATCTATCGCTAAAACCCTTCCCACTAACTATTTCTCCTTTGCCCAATCTAGGATGCCACTAAATCCTGCAGGGCCGTGTACTTGGAGCAAGGCTTTTGTTCTTTTTTTTCTGCAGCGCCATGGTGGCGGTTTACGGCACGCACGTCCGTCCTTTTGGGCAATACCGACGCCCCCTCCGATGGCCGATCCGTGCAGCCATGACGTCACCCTGCACATCCCAACAAGCGCTCGCTTTCGCGGGATTCCCCACACCAGCCAACGTGTGCCGTCAACCCGATGCTCGCGCCGCGAGATCCCCGATGACGTCACGCGCACCGAGCCTGCGCGGTTTCCCGTGCAGGCCAGCACGCGCGCATCGTCCTGGAAACCCGCTCCGCGTGTTCCGCGAACAGAACACGTGGTATGCAGCACGTGGAGCCCCGTACACGCGCCCACGCGGGAAACCACGTGTTCCAAATTCATCCACTCGCCTATATTTTCGCCGTCCACGTGGCCGGCTTGTGTTCGACGTGGAACGTTTCCGGGCCGGATTGCGCGAAGCCGACGCGGTCACCAAAATAGCTTTATTCTGCACAAAATGTTTGCCACACCCGTCTCACGTCTGAATTCGTCCGCGTTTCAACTCCCCGCATGCACCCACGCACGCCATTTCACTCATGCTATATGCACATTTCAACACGCCCTCACCACTCATATTCTTCACCACACACACCGGGACAATCATATCGGGGAATCGTGCTACCACAAGCAATCCCGGGGCCTCCAGACCCCCTAAGTTGCGTGTGTACCCGCTCACAGCACTCATCCGCTCCACCTCGTTCGGCTCGACCGGACCCACCTCGTCGCGATCTGCTTCAAGGGAGCATATTTCCTCCCTCTGTTCCTGAAGGAGGCTATCCTGCTGCTTGCACCGGGTCATGATACATTCCCCAAGCTCAACCCCACCGTCCCCTCTGAGCTCTACCTGTGTGTGCTCGTCTTTAGTTCCATAATCCTGCATCTCCCTTTGTGTCTCTGTGATGGCGTCTCTCGTCCCCTCGACCTGACCCGTCTCCATCGTGGGATCAACATAATTTGCACTCCCTCCTGTCGGTTTGGTGTCTCCGCCACGTGGTGCCGCCATGATGCTTTTCATCCCGTCCAAGCCCGTCTGCAGGCCTAACCCCATGCACTGCATCTCACCCCGCTGGGTTTGCATATTGCCCTTCAGTGCCTGTGCGCTCACATCCATCTTGTTTTCCATCGCTTGCATATTCACTTTTATTTCGTTCTTTATTCCTTGCACATCGCGCGCATTCGCGTCCATTTTCCCCATCAACGCCTCAAACATCACTCTCACGTCAAACAACCCTGTGGCAGCCGATTCGCCATTATCGGCCACGGATCTGCCAAGGGTCAGGAGGAAGTTTGACGGGGGGGGGGGGGGGGTGTCATGCACCGCCCCTGCGCCCATTACGGACTCTGAGTTTGGTCGCGGGGGATGGTCAACCTGCATGGCGGTGGTGTCCTGGACCATGGGTTTGTCTTCCACTACACTACTACTACTACCCACCTGCATCAGCTCGTCTTGGCTAGACAAGTTGCGTGCTGGGAATAAATTAAAAAACGCTCGCAATTTGGGGGACGGGGGATTTTTGCTCTGTACACCCCTGATCCGACCTGTAAATTTCTCTACGGAGGCCGAGGGGCCGAATCGCACCCCTAACTACCAATGTTGCGGAGCTGGGCGTCTCTCGTCCCCTCCGATGGCTGCGAGCATGACCGCTAGATGGAGCTGCAGAGTCGGCTCGACCGATCGCCAGGAATGTAGATCGTACTTCCTCGGAAAAGTACGGGTCCCTTTCGGACCGTGAAGGGTCAATATTTCTACCACGTGGTACAGGGTTATTCGCCAATTTTCAAAATACCTAGAGACCACGTGGCGATTTACCGAGTCTCCACACCCTCGACGACACCCGTACGGAATGAGCTGCTTAACGTGCTCGAACCGTGTGGATCCGAGCGGTTTGATCACCGAGATCCGTCGGTCCCAAATATCCCGTTATAACGGCAACGGCCTGGCTAATTTCCCAACACGCAGCATGCTCAGTCAATGAAGGAATAGACACGAACGAGCTGAAACATTGAACAATCGGGGTATTTATTCACAATGGGGGATGAGGGGAGCACATAGGGGCAGAGTTAAACCGAATATTAATAAATGCACTTATATACAGGCAAAAAGCACTTATACAATTCACTACTTAGCTGACTGGCGCCACGAACACACATACGCACACACCCAAAGAATCGGACCAAATGGTCTTAATTCGGACCTCTAGCCCAGAGGAGAGTCGGGCTGAAGATCAGGGTCTGTCTTGGACCTGTCCACCTCGTGTGGTCTTCGCGTCGACCTGGGCACCGGCGAGAGGCGAGCCGAACCCAGACAACGGCGAGCGACTCTTGCAGTTCTTGCGGGGGGATGGTATCCCTCAAGCTCGCCCGTTCACCGAGAGAGGCATGGCGCCCAACCCCTGCGGTCCTTGTCGGAGACTGGCATCGCTCGAGCTCTCGATCGTGAGGAAGAGGAAAAAGACGACGATGATGACCAAGACCAGCAGCCCAGGCTCCAGACCAGCAGCCCAGACCGATTGACTGACTCCCTTTTTATGCGCTCTGACGTGGCTCGACCCCTCCCCCACTCAGCGCGCTGCCCAGCGCATCGGTGGGTGGGGGCATGACCCTCCCCCATTGAGCGTGCGGAGAATCCGGGAGCAGAGGGTTGTTGTTGTTCTCTGCAGAGCCGTAGTAATCCGTTGCTGTCGTTGTTGTTGTCATTGCAGATGGTGTCACAAATAAAAGGAAATCCTAACTATCAAAAGTAACACACAACACATGAACATTTATTTACATATTAGACAAGGGAAAGAAAGCTATCTATAAAACACATACTTACCGATATAACTGCTCTATAGGACCTGTATGTTGTGTGCGATAGGTTTCCAAATCCGTAACAGTATTGTGGTTCGAGTCTGGAGAAGGATGAAGTGAAGTCTCCGTTAGGTAGTGGCACGGAGTTTGAATGTGAAATGGCATGCACTTGCAAATTAGCTGCCTGTTACAATGTGTGCATGCATGTGTGAAGGGAAGGCAACTGTGTGTAGCAAAATAAATAAAATAGATAACGAATAGGAATGAAGACCTGCCTAAAAGCCCATGCAATGCATTCTGTCCCATAAACCCACGAGACGAGGAAAGGGCTATCTCGAATGAATACTGATGAAATAACTGTTTCAGGACCACTTTATGTTGTGTGCCTTTGCCTTTAGGAAGCACCGGCTTTGCAAAACCACAACAATATACATAAACAAAAAAACCATTGTCTGTCCGTACGTACACACACACACATTGTCTGTCTGTCTGTACGTTCTTTTTTAATGAATTTCATCTTCTGTACATAGGTCTGATGCAAGCCCAGTATCAGTTCCCTATTGGGCCACGGCAGTCATAGCCTAAGTGGGTTCATGAGGGGGAAACAAATAACACTTCTGAAACAAAAAAATTCGGGACGGGCCCTGGGAAAGTTATAGGCAAGATGGCGAGGCCCATCGGCTGGGGGGTGAGGTGGGGTGGGGGTTTATATTTAATGGGCTTTTACACCCGCGGCCATCGTAATCAATTTCAACAGTGGTCGCGACTGTAAAATCCCATTAAACATTAATCCTATCTTTCACCGTTCAAGAGATTAGCACGTGCATACAAAAAATATAAAAAACCTTCTAATATATATATATATATATATATATATATATATATATATATATATATATATATATATATATATATATATATATATATATATATATATATATATATATATATATATATATATACCTCCATTAATCTTTCCTAACCAAACCTTGCAGATTTCACTTCTCTCTCTTTCTCTCTTTCTCTCTTTCTTTCTTTCTTTTTTTCTCTCTCTTTCTCTCTCTTTCTCTCTCTTTCTCTCTCTTTCTCTTTCTTTCTCTCTCTTTCTCTCTCTTTCTCTCTCTTTCTCTCTCTTTCTCTCTCTTTCTCTCTCTTTCTCTCTCTTTCTTTTTCCTTTCCTCTTTGTTTGTCCCCTTGCCTGTTGTACCCAATTGTTACTCCACTACCCCCACTGTCAATTTAACCTTGCTCTTCCATGAGCCCCACTCTTGCAGAAATAAAAAATGACTGCTCTGTAAATTTGAGGATGGTGTTTGCTGAGTTAATTCGATGCTTTAAAATTTGCACTGGATCTTTACACAATTGGTTGAACATGTTGAACAAGCAATTACAAAACTCAAAACACTTCACAAAAACGTTTCCGAGAAAAAAAAAACTCCATCTCCAGCTGTTTTCCGAGTGAAAATAACCACAAGGACAATTCATAACTTCAGTTTGCTTGTAAACTTTTATCTCTATCAATGTACAAAAGAGTACACAGTCTGACACACCTCAGAAGGAGCAGCCTAAGCAGCAGCAGTCCACACTTGACAAAGCATCGTGGTGCTCATGCCAAGTAATACACACATCAAAGGTACAAATCATCTATCGAACGCTGGATACAGAAATTTCTGCTGCTTTGGGAATCAAACCCACACCAGTGAAGCCAAAGCAACAATACAAGGTGTTTCAAAAAGATTGATACAACTTTAGCTTCCTGCCATTTCTTTGTTTTTTGACCTATTTTTTTTTCCACAGCTTGTGTTATGGTGGTATTTGTTCCCTGGGATTTATAGCTCGGTAGTTCAACCATGCCATTGACAGTGAAGCAGAAGACAACAGTGGTGGTTCTGTGGTGTGAGACTAAATCATAAGTGGACACCCGCAAGAGATTGTGCCCAGAATACAACCTCAGAACACGTGATGCACCCACAAATTGTGCTGTTCAACATATTGTGTCACATTTTGAGCACAAAGGTGCAGTCCACAACCACAGCAAGGGCAACAGTGGCAGGACAGCATCAGTAACCAAGAGCCAAGCCAACATCGACGCCATGCGGGATTCTGCAGTGGACAGTCCCAAGAAATCCTACCACCAGCGCTCCTGGGAGCAAGGCATCACACCACCATCAGTCTGGCATATCCTCACCAAGGAACTGAAGCTTTTCCCATACATCTTCTCTATAAGGCATAAACTGAGTCAAAATGACATGAGAAGGATACTTGATATGTGCAATTGGCTTCGTGACAGGATGGAGCGGTGCCCAAGCTGGATCAACCTGATCTGGTTCAGCGAAGAAGCCCATTTCCATTTTAATGGTGCCATCAACAACCACATCAACATAGGGCAGGCTTATCCTTGGTGATCGCTTTGTGATCACAGATATTTAGTTTATTGTTTTATTTTCACCTTTATTCCCTTAACTACAACATCGCAAGCAATTGTGCCCCAAAAACAGCATCTCATTAGTGTTAAAACACACACACACACACACACACACACACACACACACACACACACACACACACACACACACACACACACACACACACACACACACACACACACACACACACACACACACACACACACACACAAACCTAACATGTCTCAAACAAATGCAAAAAACAACCGTCAAGAATACCTACATTGAATGAAGCTGATCCTGAAAACATGCCTCTCCCCAAGAAACAAAATGAAATCCATAAACCAACTCGCAGTACCAGTGTTCCAATACAGCTGTGGAACAATAAACTGACTCCAATTGGAAATCAATAAGTTTGACATCAAAACAAGAAAACTCCTGACCATCCACACAATGTTCTCCAAAAACAGTGCATCCCGAGAATGTACCCGCCGAGACAAGAGGGAGGGAGCGGCCTGATGGAACTCAACCAGGTGAACAGAGCAATGAGTGTCGGACTAGCTGAGAAAGTGAAATTCTCAACAGACTATCGGATTCAATTTGTAAACAAACATGAACACAACAAACCTGAAAAAGTATCCCTAATTCACCTTGCAAGGAATTTCCAAAAACAGGTGCGAATAGAACATCCCGCATCCCAGGAAAATGAAACGGAAACAAATACAATCCCAACAATTTCAAAAAAGACAAAAAGTAATATATATATATAAAAATAACTCTCAACAAATATACACCAACAACTGGGAGCATGACAATAGAGCAAGAAAATACAAAAAATAATTGGACCGAGATGGGATCGACAAAGAAAGCTCATTGGAATGGCTAAGAAGAAGTCAGCTCAACTGGGATGGAGACAAAATAATAATAAATACCCAAGATCAAGGACACTACACCAATGGATTTCCAAATATGGTGGAACTGAGACAGCCGGACAAATGTAGGTTCTGCAAGACAGAAACAGAAAGTACTAGTCACCTGCTTTGGGGACGCAAAAAAACTATTATCGAAAAATATCCCTGGGAACATTACCACAAACGAACTACAGTTGGAGACAGTCTGGGGTTCAGTGACTATCCTGAAAAGAGCCCTCAGAACAAAACTCTGAGAACAACAAAATTGAATAGCTTGGTCCATCTGTAGCCCCTTTTTGAAGTGGAGATGGATACTTTGAGTCCGGGGAGGACTTCATTCCATTTCCTCAAGCCCACAAATGGAGATAAGGAACAACTAATCACACACACACACACACACACACACACACACACACACACACACACACACACACACACACACACACACACACACACACACACACACACACACACACACACACACACTTCTTTTTCTGTTTAGCTGCCATATTATGACCACGTGATTTCCCATCAAGGTGATAATAAGCATGGTTTAATAGTAGTAGTTGTAGCAGGTTAGGGAGTGATGCAAGGTGAGAATTCGGCATAGTTGACATTCACTCTTCTTGTTGTTTCGTATTCAGCTTATGGCTGCTTGTTGCATCATTTTCTGGAAGCATGGCTGCAGCACTGATGCAGTCCCCCTGTTACCAGTAAGCTGGTCCTCATTTTGCCAACATTTGAAGGATGACAGACTGAGTCAGCCTACCTGGTGTTATTATAGGGGCTGAAACTCAAGACCCGAAGATCTTAAGCCAGCCACCTTAACCATTAAGCCAACATCAGGCTTCTATATTCACTCTGATGCTGTTCTAAATTTGTGGACGTCTAGTATTCGACAGCTACAAAACTATCTCCAGCACAACACACATTGAATGTATCGAAACTGTTTACTAACAGGCTTCTGTGTCTCTCTAAGGTGGACTTGTGTCGCTATATATGACCTTACCTTATATAGCTCTTCCATGAGCCTCGAGCATGTATATTTAAAAAAATAAAAAATTCATTTTACATCCACTTCACTCTCCGATTGGCTGTTCTGAGGGTCGTGGAACTTTTCATGAATTTTCTAGGTCTTGATCATAACTGACCTGCCAAGCCTGTCTAGAAGCAGTAACTTCATTGAAGGGGAGAGGAGGGTCTGATCCATGGGGGTAAGTTAAGCACACAACTCCCCCCCCACCCCCCTCCCCCCCCCCCCAATTTTCTTTGCTGTGTGTTTAGCCCTCATCTAAAACTGCTTTTTCCTGACATCAACAAGCAAAGTATGTGACTTGTTATGAATAGAGGGTGGTGCCACCTCTAAGCTCTCTCCCTCCTGGCACTTTCAGTAAGGGGCGGCTCAACTTACCCACCTCTCCCATACCACTCATATTCTGATGCCATATTCTCCTTTACATCACTCTGAAACGCATTCCTCCCCCTCCTTCTGGATAAACCTCATGGGCCTGGTTGGGCTCCATCATTGCCTAATATGTTCCGATCTCTTGCGCTGCAACCATCGCTGCTTGTTTGTGAGACCTGAGATTATTCTCATGCATCTATTATGGAAAGAATTCAGCTTTTTTTTTTTTTTTTTTTTTTTTTTTTTTGTATACCTTGGTCGAGGCTCGTATAAGAGCTAACACACAACTCACAGCAAGGAGGCATGAGACGAGGGGCGGGAGTGGAAGGGACAAAACAGTGGGGAACAGACACATTAGGTGAACTGTGGAAGGGAGAGGGATGGGGATGGGACGGGGAACATGGCGAAGAGAAGATGGACATTTCAGGGACTTTCAGGAAGGAAAGCAGGAGAAATGAAGGAAGTAGGCTTGGGTGGATTATCGGGGGTAGAAAAGATCGAGGATTTGGATGGGGGAAGATAAGAGGTGGTGGTGAACAGCTGTTTTGAAAGCCTGGAGGGAAGAATGGGAACGAATAGAGTGAGGAATTTTATTCCAAAGGCGGGAAAAAGAGGAATGAAAGAGTGAAGATGAGCAGTGATTCGTGATTTTGGTAGTTTTACCAGAAGGGGGTTGTTGGCGGACCTTGAGCGCCCTGTGGAAATGTGGTGGGGACAAATCGCAGAGAGAGCAGGGGGGGCAAGGCTGGAGAGGAGTCGGTAGAAGACAGAAAGACCACCGACCAACCTGCGGTGATTGAGTGAGAGGCCCAAAGACTCAGCTTCATTGCGGGAGATGCCGATGATCTTAAATGCCCTGGTTTCGACACCGTGAAGCCGAGAAAGGTGGGAGGCAGGAGCACCAGCCCAGAGGGGAGAGCAGTACTCCATCAGGCTACGGACAAAAGCTTTGTCAGTGGTCAGGAGCTCAAGAGGGCCGAGGAAGGACTTAGCACGACGGAGGATTCCCAGTCGGCGACTGGCTTTTGAGGCGAGGTTGGAAATGTGACTTTCCCAGGAAAGGTCATGGCAGATAGTGAGACCTAGAAGCTTGAAAGAAAAGACTTCTTCCAGAGCATTGTTGAGAAAGTGGATGGGGGGGTTTTGTAAACGGTCCTTTCGAAGAGACATAGTGAGAGTGTGAGATTTGTCTGGATTGAAAGACATGTTCCACGTGTTGGACCAGTTTGTGATTTTATCCAGATCTGCAGTGAGCGAAGAAGCTGCTGCTTGCCGGTCTGAGGGATGACAGATGGTACGGCAGAGGGTGGAGTCGTCGGCAAAGAGAAATAGAGGATTTTCCAGAGAGTCCGAGAGATCATTGATGAAAACCAGAAAAAGAACAGGGCCCAGAACGCTACCTTGAGGAACTCCAGCCTGCACAGGAAGAGGGGATGAAAGAACTCCATTTAGGGCCACACGTTGACTGCGACAGGAGAGGAAGTCTGCGAGCCATGAGTGGAGATGGCCTTGAATACCATGGGAAGAGAGTTTGGTGAGTAGGGCAGGGTGCCAGACTGTGTCAAAAGCACGTGATATGTCCAGGGATACGGCTCGGGTTTCCTGTCTGGCATTGAGGACCTCCATCCATTGATGGGAGAGCAGAAGAAGCATATCCAGGGTAGAGTGACCTGGTCTGAAACCAAATTGATGATTGGAAATCAAGCCATTGGAGAAGAGGAAGGATTTCATATCTGAGGCGATGATGGATTCCATCACCTTGCTGATGATTGGGAGAAGGCTGATTGGTCTGTAGTTATAGGGATCTGTTTTTGCACCTTTTTTATGCAGGGCAGTGATGTTAGCAGATTTCCAAGCAGATGGCAGATGACCTTGGGCAAATGAGAGGGTGAATAGAACAGAGAGAGGGTGAGCAAGAGCAGAAGAGCAGGCTTTGAGGACACGTGGGCTGATGCCGTCTGGACCGGTTGCAGAATCTGACTCGAGGTTTGAAAGCAAGCTCTCCACCTTCTCAGGAGAAAAGGATACAGAGTCCAGGGACAGTTGGGTGCGACTGGGTAAAGTGGGTAGAGATAGTGATGGGTTTAGGACACATGATTTAGCTGCAAACACCGAGTTTAGACATTCAGCTTTATCACGTGTGGAATCAGCAGTGCGGCCATTTGAGGTAAGGGAGGGGATGGAGGGGGAACATACACCAGAAACAGATTTGATTAAACGCCACCAGGATTTTGAGGAGATTTTTCTTATTGTCTCCTTCAATGGTATCCAGCACTCAGACCCATAAGGGTGTATGGAGAGCACACAAGGCAGCCCTTTCTTGGCTAGTTCTTGAAGTTTCTCCAGAAGGACTCAAACAACAAGTTTCCCAACAACATCCAACAATACAATACCTCGCCAATTGTCACACTTTCTCAACTCTCTTTTTTGTGTGCAGGAACGAGCACAGCATGTGCCCCATATGTTGTAACTCCCCTTCCTTCCATATGGTAAGATCTCATAGAAACTCAAGAAATTAATCTTCACAACATCCTGCTTAGGCCATCTCTGGCAGAATGCAGAATGCCAGAGGTTCCTCTCACCTTTCCATTATTGAGCCTGCTCATCACCCTCTTCACTCTGCCCGAGTTGGCAGTTCAGTCATTTGTGATTGAACAAGTCTCTGGAGGACTCTTTCGATTTCTTCAATATCTAATTAACTCTGGATGTTTAGAATATTAGTGAATTGCCTTCTCCACCACTGATGTTGTTCATCAGCTGCAGTGCACAGGTTGTAATCCTCGTTATTGACCATGAATAACGCGCACGCACACACACACACACAAACACACACACACACACACACACACACACACACACACACACACACACACACACACACACACACACACACACACACACACACACACACACACACACACACACATTTCCTTATTACAATAATAAACTAGAACAGCACTCGGTAAAGCGCATACCTCCACCAGGCTGAACAGTTTATGTTTTGAAGTCCACTGGTAGGCCAGATCTGCATCTGTACCTTAACCAAAATCGAATCGGCCTGTTCTTGTCACTTACCCAACTCAACTTACAAGTTTTGTCCGAATCAGTCAATAACTGTTTGAGATATCGTGCTGTATATCGTTTTTGGCCCGATCTCTCAATGGTGAAGAATCACTTTAAAAATTCTGGGATCCGGATCCGGATCTTCACCAAAATCGAATCAATTCTTCTGTGGTACATACCCAATTTGCCCACCAAGTTTTGTCCGAATCTGTCCACAATTTTTTTGAAATATCCTGCAACATATTGTTTTTGGCCCTTTCTCTCAATGGTGTTCCTATCTCTCTCTCAAATCATTCTAGGATCCAGATCTCGATGTTCACCAAAGAACTTATCGATTCGTCCATGTCATATTCATCAATAACTTTTTGAGATACCCTGCTCACAAACAGACAAACAGATAGACAAACAGGGGTAAAAACATAGCCTGGTCCACCTCCGGTGGCGGAGGTAATAGGGATCATAACATTCTCTGTCTGTAGTTATCCAACGCTCATCCAGATTGATGGATGATTTGACAAGTTTCGCAAACGAAGCAGAAGGGTGGAATGTATTTGTTTTATTTTTATTTTTGCCATGCTCTTTATACACACCTTGAATGTTAAATATCCTACTATTTCTTATATAAAATATATTATTGTGCTCATACGCTGAGCATATTTAAAATTCTCCAAATTGGTTTATTTGTCGGCTGAGTGGAAAATTCACACTTTCGGATAATCAAAGGAACTGCCTCAGCTGCACCAGTTACAGCCTATAGGGATGCAAAGGTTTCCTGATCCTGAAGAACAATATGTAAGCTTACTGCATTATAGACACCTTGTTTTTATTTTGTACTGCACACATAATGCTGATTTTACATATTATTTCTGCGAACATTGAGAAATCATGATTACGATGTGACATAGTGTATTCAACATATAACGGTGTCTATTCTAAGCTCCATAGCATGTCGCTGTCAGTGAGATGTGGATGTTGATTTCTCAGCTGTTTATTCCTTGTCTTCAAGTGATTGTTGAAATCTGCTGTTGTGTTATTTAGTGTTAAAAGCAATTGTGTCAAAAATAATGAAGACAACTTCTCTGAATTATTTTGCCTTGTAGGTTATTGAATACGAGCCTCCTTCCACCTTACTACCGTACGCAAGCTGAGGCAGAAAGTCCGTTCATCTGCTCCCTGCCGCAGGACAATGGCATGCAGCGCTGCGGAGATGTTCCACCATCTCAACACGCAGGTTTGCGATGTCAGGCACAACCCTCGGGGGCCGCGCCTTTCCAGCCTCTTGCCCGCACAATGCCATTCATCACCGCAAGACTGAATGGTACAATTGGGAACAGTTCGTGCATGGACTGGAATCAACTGTACACGGTGTGCCAGGCGAGCTCTGTGAATCCACACAATAACGCCATCAACTTTGATAATATCGGATACGCTTGGATCGCCATCTTTCAGGTATCACACATATTGGCATGCGCTCCTTTTATTGCCTCCCACACATCTGAAGGCATGTACTTACACCGGCACTGGCTCGATAGAGTTTTTCCAAGCATTTGATCAAAATTTGAAAGGATCATAAGTTTCTCCACAAAGGGTTTTAATGACATAGAGGACAGAAAAATGTGGATAGACAGAATATCTCAAAATGAGTGATGTTTGTAAAGATGTACTCTGCAATAATGGAATAATGATTAATGGTTTCCTGCATTTGGTTACTTTCCTTTATGTTTTCTACATCTGTGAAATGTCTGCAGAAGTCCTTTTTTTCATGCAGAAATCTAGTTTCATAGAGGAGCTAAAAGGCTTTAAAGACTGATAGCAGCGGGCTCATAGAATGACAGAGAATCAAAGGGGAACAGAAAAACAAAGGCATCGCACAGGGGGTGGATCAGTGGTGGAAAGAAAACGACGGGATGGGTTGAGCGGGGTCAGCGATTGTCGAAGTGAGCAGAAGTATGTACGGGAGAAAGCAGGAGATGACACGATGGGCAGCAGCAGAGGTGTTGCATGGAGGGATTCAAGATAACAGGGAGTCGGTTTCACACATGAGATAAAAGAAGGATTAAGGAATGGAGGTGAGTATTCACATTCGAATTAGGGAGGGTGATCAAGTGTTGGATTCTCGAACAGCGTCTTAATATGTTTCATTGTCAGTTTTGATGGTTATTTTTTTGACAACTTCTGCAATTGTTCAAGTTGTTAACTAAGGAAAATATTCTGTTGCCTTCTCTTTTCTACTTGCTTTACATAAATATTTACTGCAGGAGAAGTACTCCGACTGGACCGTCTCAACCAAATATCAGTATAACTGCTTTGTAGGTCAAATTCCTTGTATTGTGAGCAAGCAGATTTGACCTCTTTGCCCCCCTCAGCACTAATTATCGGTCTATGTTTTCTATCTAATGTAGTTTTGGCTGTGACTCCATCATTAATTTATCCCACTGGTTGCATCATCACTGATATTCCGCTGTGCCACTCATACTGCGCCCCGGCAGATTAGGAAATCAATTTAGCTGTGGCACTGGTGCTTAACGATGTCCCCTTTTCAAAAGACAATGTGGGATCTTTAACATCCACCAGTGAGTGCTTGTAAATGGGAGATCAAGCTCAACACCCTCTGTCGGACGGCGTACTTATTTATGCAGCATCAGGATGAGAGTTAATTGTCTGATCAGGAATTGAACACAGATTAGCTCAGGGATGAGCATGCTCCCTCCGAGCTATCATGTTACCCCATTCCAAATTCACAACTGTTTCTGCATTCCCATGACACATCAACAATGCAGGGTGCAAATAACATTTGTATTTGTTATCAGTAAATTAAATGAAAGAGCCATGAACTAACACGACTTCTGCTAATTGCCTTTTGAGCAATCTGATTTTGTAACTTTCTTGGTTGCTGTTTTGCATCCTGTGCCCGTCCGATTCCAATTGACGGCTCGACGAGCCAGGTGAGCAGTCAGTGTTGTGCCATGCCAGGAGTAAAAGCATCGTATCTAATAACGCTGTCAGTGGAGGAAAGATTTACACCTGTTGTTTGTCGTGTTTTATGCATTCTCACATCGCCTCATTCGCTGCCACTGTGAATCTGTCTAGTAGAATGGCTATACAGATGCCTTGAAATATGTCATCCCTGGAATTATACCGAAAACTAACTGAGAGTATGTTATGCCAGTAATCAGATAATTATTTGTTGTGCCACCTGAGAGTACAACATCCCAGGAACTATGATGTCCAACTGAGAATGTTTTCCAAGGAATTTTACTTTCTACCAATTAAGAGTATATCTTCTTTGGGGATTCTGCTGTCCACCAACTGAAATTGCAACTGTCTCCAAACTGAAAGTATGTTATCCCATTAATTCTAATCTTTGCCAACTGAGAATATATTCCGAGGAATTGTCCTGTCAACCAACCGAGAGTGTGTCATCTCTGGATTGCTACTCACCACCACTGAGACTGCATCATCCCTGGCATTCTACTTTGTGCCAACTGAAAGTATGTTATCCCATTGAATATATTCTCCACCAATTGAGAATACCTTCCAAGGAATTGCTCTGTTAACCAACTCAGAGTTCTAATCTCTGGATTTATACTGTCTACCAACTGACACTGCATCGATTCCAGAATTCTCCTGTCCACCGACTGAGAGTGTCTCGTCTCAGGAATGCTGCTGCCTACAAACTGAGAGTGCATCATCTCTGGAATTACAGTCCACCAACTGAAAGTGCATCATTCCAGGACTTGTACTGTTCACCAACTGAATGTAAAATGATTTTGAGGGGAAATATCAATGCTACAGAACAGAATTACACCAATTAGTTTTTACAGCATAACAGTGATATCAAAGCTGCTGAAAGGAAAAGAAGCGTGATCGAGAGAAGGTAAACGTTGATGGATGATTCGTTGAACCCAGCAGGAAAAAGGTAATAGCGAACGATTATGTCACAAGGAACACAGAATGTGCATGACAACAACTCCACCAGCAGCATTACCTGTGCAATATTTCTGTGAACATCATGACCCCTTTCCCGCTGCAGGTGATAACTCTCGAAGGATGGGTGGACATAATGTATTTTGTCATGGATGCGCATTCTTTCTACAACTTCATCTACTTCATTCTGCTGATAATAGTAAGTTTTTCAGGGATGTCGATCTGGTAACCTTGACAGACTTGTTTTTTGAGTTATGGCTATTGCAAAGTTTGGGAGTTTTATGATTGAGAACCCACATTAAATTGAGATGTTTGCTTTTCAAACATGTCAATTTAATGTGAGTTCTGAATCATAAAACTTCATTCTAAAATTGAATTTGTTTGTACAATTTACCAATTGTGACAATGAAATATTCCAATTCAATCAATCAATCAATTGATCCATGTGACATCTATTTCCTTCAACAAAATCAACATAATGTACAAAAGACATTTAAATGGCTGAAGGAGGCCGAGTCCCAAACAGCATTGCTTGAAGATTTTTACACATTCAGATTATATTCAAAATAACTATGAAACAACAAATAATATAAATAATAATATAAATAACAAATAATAAATGGAGGTTTAAATTCCATACTCTGTGCAAGGGTAAGTAAAATAAATAAATAATCATTAACATTTGTGAAATACTGAGTATCGGGGCATTTCCAGAAAGATAAAGCTTCTGGTGAAATGCCCTAAACTACAAAGAATCAACTACCAGATAGGAAGTATAAACAAATGACCATGAGCAAAAGCAAACACAGAGAATGAACAAAATACTGAAGTACAAAATCATTTGGACATCATTAATTTAGGAGCATCTTTTGTACGATAGACATATGCACATGTTGGGAAATGAGAAAGTTATTTTAAGAATATATAAATTTGTTCACAGAAGGCTGGGATTTCACTGCTCCGTCAATAGTGTGCTAAAGATGAGGATCATAACATCTTATTGTATTCATGGAGTATGATGTGCAAGTTTAAGGTAAGAACAAATTGTTGAAAGATCTAGTATGGCAAGTGTGTGTGTGTGTGTGTGTGTGTGTGTGTGTGTGTGTGTGTGTGTGTGTGTGTGTGTGTGTGTGTGTGTGTGTGTGTGTGTGTGTGTGTGTGTGTGTGTGTGTGTGTGTGTGTGTGTGTGTGTGTGTGTGTGTGTCGTTTGTTGAGGTGAAGTAAGAAGAGAATGTACAGGGAAGAATATTGTGGACATATAAATATCCCTGTGTATGCAATTTATTAACATCATTAAGAGTCAAAGTGTTAAGCCTAACGACGGGAGTTGCAGGATGGTTTCAAGGATGAGAGAAGGTACAAATCCTCAAGGTTCCTTTTCTTCTTCTTGTGTATGGCAGATTGGCTGCTGGGTAGCTATCACTTTGTTGGGGCACAACTATGTCGCTGATGCTGTGCCCCTCAACAGTACACTTTTACTCATTTCGCCCACCTCAGAAGGATGACAGGCTGAGTCAACCCCACCAGGTGTTAATTCAGCAGCCAATGGGGGCTTGAACTCAGCACCCTAAGATCCCAAGCCAGCCACCATAACCACTAAGCCAACACCAAACTAAGGCTCCTTTTGAGCTACAATGAGTGAATGAAGCATATTGTTGCTGGTACGTTCCCATGCAATAATATAATAAATGAGGTAACGTAAAACTCGGGTATTGTAGAGAGAAATTAATGTGGTTTAAGGTAGACGTGAATGTAATCTGGATTGAACACGTGTTACGAGGAACAGTTTTCATGATAAAGGAAATGTGTTTGGACCAGGTGAGTTTATCATCGATTGTTCCTAAAAATTTTAGATGAGTGAACCTTAACGATGAGCTCATTATCAATTTCAATAATCCCTTTTTGCTGTTGGGAGATTCGTTTTTTTAATTGCAGAAGTGCATTTTATTTGTTGGCTTTGATAGTTCGTCTGAAAATTATACTGTGTATGTTTTGTTTTTCCCTCTTAAATTTTGTGAAAATATTATTTTTGAAGAAATGCCGATTATTAAGATTCAGAAGTAATTAGTTATTTTTGGATCATGTGATAATAGGTCTCCTTTTCGATGCAAATTAGAAATAAGAGATACAATACCAGGAAAGTAGGGTAAGATATTCCCCCACCACCAAACTTATTAGTTATTTTGCTCAATATCCTGAACGTTTTTAATTTGATAATAATAAATACATATAGCACCTTTGCCAATGGATACAGGTGCTGGGTGCCTGCTGTACCATCAACCAGAAAGCTTTACGTTGTGGACTGGTTAAGTGTACCTAATCAGTTAACGTACCTAATGATGACGAAGGAGGTTATATTGTGTGGGGAGCATTCGGTGGGGGGGGGGGGATCAACTTGATGCACCTCACATGACACAAATATTCAAAAAGCAAAACATACGTAATTATCCAAAGAGGAGAGAACAGAGACAGGCAAAAGAAGAGGAACAAGGATTGAGAATGTTGCTTAAACCTTCTATGCTATATTGATTAATTTCTTTGAATGACTGACCATTGGACCAAAGGATGTGGTATCTGTCTGAAGATAGACCATCTTTATTTTGCTGATGATTATGGAAGTTCATTGGAAGATTATGGAAGTTCATTGTATGGTATTTTTGAAACTTTTCAAAGTGATAGTGGATAAATACCTTGAGCAAGGAAAAAAAACATTTGTATTTATTCTGAAACCAATTTGGTAAGCTTGTGTTTTTATATTTTTATTTTGTTCAGGGGTTGTGAGTGGCTGTGCATTCATCCCACATTGGCCTTCGGGGCCATTCAAAAATTATGTAATGCATGGTGGTGTGGTGGAGTGTATGTCCAAGAATTGCGGAATGTTACAGGGGGAGGGGGTGTTTTCAGTGCTGTTACATAACACAAAATCAACAAGAACAAGTTCGAATTGTGAACATACAACTCTCATTCGTACAACTCTCAGGTGAGCGATAGCATGGACGACAGACAGTTTTGAAATTTGGTAAGATTTTCATTGCATCAGCAAAAGAAACCAGAGCACCTCACAAGAGTGAGGCTTGTTTCATATCATCATTTGCGACTAAATTTTGTCCAGCGCATTTAATTATTTTTTTTTTAATTACGATTTTAAGAAAATGGGCCAAAAGGGCCGTTTCTTGGCCCAAAGGGCTGGAATCGCACTTTGGGCTCATTTATTGCCTGGGGAATGGTCTCTAGAACAACCGACCAGTTTGGTTCGGTTCCGTTCACAAATAACCGAGAAATACCAATTTTAAGAAAATGGGCCGAAAAGGCCGTTTCTCGGCCCAAAGGGCCGGAATCGCACTTTGGGCTCAGTTAATGCCTGGGGGGTGGTCTCCAGAATATACCTGTCAAGTTTGGTTTCGTTGTGTCCACTAATAACCAAGAAATAACAATTTTAAGAAAATGGAACAAAATGAGCCGTTCCTTGGCCCGGAGGGAAGCAATTGCACTTCAGGCTCAGTTAATGCCTGGGGAATGGTCTCCAGAATATACCTGTCAAGTTTGGTTTCGTTGTGTCCACTAATAACCAAGAAATAACAATTTTAAGAAAATGGGCCAAAATGGGCCGTTCCTTGGCCCGGAGGGAAGCAATTGCACTTCAGGCTCAGTTATTGCCTGCACATATGTGTTTAGTATATGCTTGTCAATTTTAATCGAATTCAGTTCACAAATTATGGAGAAATAGGCGTTCAAATGAACTGTACACAAGAAAAGAGAGAACGTGAAGGGCGCTTAGATCCCGAGGGGTTGAAGACCCCACGGGCTAAAAAGAGTAATCAGTGATTGCAGACTCTCGCCAGGACTTCTTTTGAGTGGAGTAATTTTATAGATTTTAGGGTAAATCCAATATGGCTGCCAAACCGTCTGACCTATGACTTCATGCGTGCAAACCTTTTCTTCCTCGTGGACAGGCGGTCAGACGTGTAAAGTTTCACTTCTATCTGTTCAGCCACTTCAGAGAAGAAGATTTTTGAAGGTTTTAAAAAAAACAATATGGCTGCCGAATCACGTGACCGATGACGTCATCAATTTGTTTTTCTGTGGACTATTTTATACCAAGATGACCCTCTAAAAAATTTTCATACTGATCTTATGTGGCGTTCTACAAATGCAATTATGACGTCATAATAAAGGTACCTATGATGTCATAACAAGCTCAAATGAGCTAAGATCCTCGTCCTCTTCATGATGACGTCATAAAAACGAATATGACGTCATTGTGATGTATTAGCTTTGCGATAAATTATCTGTGCGAATGCCCAGCTTGATTCCCGCAAACAAAATTCAAACAGCTTGCCTAGTTTCGGAGATAATGGTATCGGCGATTTCCATTAGCGGCGATATTGTGACGTCAACTTTTTTCGAGGAAGAATTTCCAAAATTGGAGATGGTTACTGCCTGTGCATGGTATTTTTACATATATATGCCAAGTTTCAGGAAGTTTCGATGAAAACTGAAGGCTGTGAAACAAAAAAGTCCACAAGAAGAAGCAGAAGAACAACGTGAGAAAGACTTAGAGATCCTCCATGAGGATCTAAAAATCACACTTATTCCTCATGAGGAGTACTTGCTATGTGCCAAGTTTCAATTTTTTTCCTTGGTGCGGTTTCAGAGATAGAGGTCCAAAGTTTTTCCGGTTTTCCAATATGGCTGCCTCACCACGTGCTATATGACGTCATAATTATAATTACAACATTCCACATGAGTAGTCGCACCAATGGTGTAAATTTCGTCTCAATCTATCAAGCGGTTGTGGAGAAAAATACGAAAGTTCTGTGCGGACAAACAAACAAACAAACGGACCCAAATGCAATACCCTCTCCTCAATACATTGATGATAAAAGCTCCATTTCCACTTGTTTCCATTCCTGGATTTTCTCCAACATGGAGTGTTGGATGCCATTGGATTGCTTTTTCATTTCAGCCCATAGTTTTGCAAAGATGAGCTGAACAGCCTGTTTTTGGACGTTTCTGAGTGAGCTTTCCCATTAGTTTGAATGAGATGCTGGTGCAGCTTTTCTCTATCAGCTATGGCTTGGTCGAGAGATCTCACTGTAAACTTGCGACTGAAGAAAACATGACGTCACTTTCCCGAGGAGTCGTTATATTTTGGATATTCGTATCCTTTAAATTGTACGACTTTATTACCTCCACCACCGAAGGGAGACAGAGATTATGTTTTCACCCATGTCTGCAGTTTGTTTGTGAACAGGATATCTCAAAAAGTTGGGGACGGATTTGGATGAAACTTGGTGGACAGGTTGATTGCGTGACAAGGAAGAATTGATTAGATTTCGCTGAAGATCTGGATCCGGAAAATAGAATTATTTAATTTTGAAGTGATTCTTCACCATTGAGAGATGTGGCCAAAAACGATATATAGCATGATATTTCAAAAAGTCGTGGATGAGTAATGACAAAACTTGGTGGATGGGTTGATTAGGTGACAAGAACAAGCCGATTAGATTTTAGTTTAGGTCCGAATCCGGATCCAGCCGATCAGTGAGATCCAAAAAACTGTTCTTTTTTTTAATGGCCCCTTATGAGACTTTAAGATTCACATAAATTGTAGGCAGGAAGTAATTCAGGCGATGTAATTCAGACGATCTAATTCAGGAAGAGAAAAAATATCAATCAGCTGGGTTTTTAATAAAGAACACAATAGTGATTTGGTAATTTGCTTGGGAATCGTTTTTGGTAGCTTAGAATCTAAAAACTTAATACTTCCTCTTCTTCTTGTTCTTCTTCTTGTTGTTCTCTTCCAATAAAGTACAGACCTCTAAAGAGTTTTCTCTCACTGGATTTGGATTTCAGCCCACATAGGAATATAAAAATAGAATCAATGTGCTATTGTTTCCCTGTGAATAATCAGACATGAACTCCTGTGACTGCTTTCTCAAATGACCTCTCGATCATGTCCCACAGCATGTTCTTTTCCACTCAGAGCCCTGTCTATTATATATACAGTATTTGTTCATTGGTAAAGCCTGAGGCAAGACAACCAATGTCCAGTCATTTTACTGTCAACAACATTAAAATGACCCCTGTACATCCCTCAGACAGGCCCATATAAATGTGTTTTCAGTTTAGAACTTGCCAGAAAATGACAGCAATAATGGATGAGATCAACGAAACGTTGATTGAGGGATGTGGACAATCGTGGGAAGCAAAGAGAAGCTGATGTTTCAGGCAGTAACACTTCATTAGAGAGAGAGAGAGACTGAGAGAGACTGCGAGCGACTTCCATCATCCTGAAATGGAAACCGAAATGTAACTAAAAATTATTAGTTTTTGCGAGTTCCTGTAGTTTTGGCAGGAAGAGCTGCATCTTTATGGGTGACTGCTCCAGCTTTCTTTTATATTTTGGAGAAAGGCAGCTTGTAATTACATGGACTTATTGTCCGCACTGCGATGTCGCTTTGAATGGAGGGAGAGGGAGAGAGAGAGGGGGAGAGGGAGAGGTATATATATATATATATATATATATATATATATATATATATATATATATATATATATATATATATATATATATATATATATATATATATATATATATATATATATATATATATATATATATATATATATATATATATATATATATATATATATATATATATATATATATATATATATATACATATACATATATATATATATATATATATATATATATATATATATATATATATATATATATATATATATATATATACATATACATATATATATATATATATATATATATATATATATATATAAAAAAAAAATATATATATATATATATATATATATATACATACACACACACACACACACACACACACACACACACACACACACACGGTGAGAATGTGTTGAGGTCGGGCGGGAGTGAATCAGAGGTATGTGCGTCAGAACAGGGTTATGGGTCATTGAGCACAGGGGAGTGAGAATGATTTTGACAGGGAGGGTCATTATTTTGGGGTTAAATGTCAAGATAACCTTGAGATAAGGGAAAATAATGGAGAAATAAACAAGAAGTGAAAGAAAGACGTTATATAAATAAAGCAAGTTTTAAAAGTGACATAGTTCAAAACAAATACATAATTTAAATAATCAAAATATGAATTATAATAGAAAGGAGGGGGTAACAGGGAGAGATAAAATAAGGAAAACGGGGAGGAAGAGAACAGATAAGGGGAAGAGGAAAGTAAAGAGGGTAGTAATGAGGAGAAATAAGAATGATAAAATAAGAGTAAAAACAGAAAGAGGGAAAGGATTTGATAAGTTATGAGACAGGAAGGAGGTCGAAGTGACTGAAAAGCACTCATTGATTCCTTGGGGAACTAATGTGCTGATTTTGTCAAAAAGGCTTTGCTCTTTACACTTATGACTGTCCATGATGCTGAAATGGAGAAAAATACCAAACTGACATGAAGCTGAACAAATGTCCAGGAAGAATGAACTGAGAAACTGGCTTGGAGAGGTTCTTACATTGAGCAAGTGTTCATGGAAGTAAATTTTTCCCCCTCCCAAAATTTTGCTTGTGTATCCATCTTGTCCACCCTTTATGTTCTCCCCAATCCCTCATCGTTACCTGCATCCCTTGTTTGTCCGCCTCCGTCGACTTTCTCCCACCGCCCTGCTGTTGGCATTTCCCCCTTCTCCTGCTGTTCCCTTTGTGATGTTGTGTCCTAATCTGTTCTGTGTCCTAGCTCATCGACGAGTCTCGAGCATGTAAAAAAGAAAACAAAAAGTGATCACCCAGTCTTCACCAATTTTCACCAATGCAGATCTTTTAGCCTTCATAAGCAAGTCGAGTTGTTCTCTCAGTTCTAAATAATGACAGAACGACTCATTGTATAATCAGTAATGGACAATTTCTTTATTTTGATAACCTGGCAGTGTTTTGTGAAGTAAGTCTTCAGTGGATTCTACTTCGATGTGCCTTCTCTGACCCAAAAATATCTTTCACTGTTCATTTGTTTTACACCTAAAAGCTAACCTTCAAAGCTACTGAAATCTTGTATCGAGCAAGTTGTCATTTTGTTTTTTAAAGGGAAATCTCACAAAGTTATGAAGGACCGATTGTGATTGAAAAAACTATTTCCAAAATACATGATCATTCTTTACACGCTACCTCTTTTTGGTGGTTGTCCTTGGCACCGTCCTGTTAAGATATTCATTTGCATTTCATTATTCATACTAAATAGCTTTCTTATGTGGCCATTTATAATAAGGCAGGACTGTCCTCCTCCATTGATGGAATGGCATGACTTTCCTGTTGGTCTCAGGGATTGGCGATGTTTCAAAAAGCCTGTTAACATATTTCCCACAAATTTCAGAAGTTTTAATTAGTTTAATGAATGAAGTGTTTATGATATTTTTAACCATGCGCATGCGAAGTGAAAAGCGGGATTAACCAGTGTGAACAGTCCTCATTTTCATAAATGCCAAGTTGAGCCCATAAAAAAGCCAATAATTCACAAGGTTTCGGAAAAGCGATGATAATAGAAAACCTATCCGCCAAGAAAACCTATAGAAAACCAAGACGCCAAGGTGAACAACGAATAGCCAAGATCTTGTGAAAAAAGCCAAGCAGTGGTCACACTGGGATTAACCAGTTGGTTCACTTCTGTCTGTCTGTCTGTCTGTCTTTCGACAAACATCAATTTATGATCGAGCAACAACTTATTTAAATTTAATGTTATATTTTGAACATGAATCAGAAAACAAACCTGCCATTTAACAATACATTGCTCTGAATTTATCCCAATCGCACACGCACAGAGAGGAGTGAGATTTTCTTTTAATCTGTCTGCCTGTCTGGCAGTGAAACAAAATTGTAAACCATTCCAAGCATGAAAATTACTGTTTTTACGAATGTCTTAATGGACACATATAACTGCGGACACTTATAACAAAAGGCACAAATAACTAATGACACATATACACATATAACTGTGGACACATATAACAAAAGGCACAAATAACGAATGTAACTTCTTAGATTATGGTGGTGTCATAGACATTGAGTCAACGATGGAAAAAAAAAAAACCTGGATTTACTTTATTTAAGACTTTTAGAATCGTTTTCTTATTTGAATTGAATTATATACTTGACCACTGTAGAACACAAATCACTTTCATAATACTTTCAAGAACCTTCAGTTTCCCATTACAGTATGTGAACATGTTCTCTTGGGTGGTCGATAAGGGTGACATAGAAGACTGTTTCATTTGCGCTAAACTTCTGGATTTTATTTTTAACAAGTTTTAAAATCGTCATTGTATGAACTCTCGATTTGTTCAATGAACTCTCTAATTGTTGTTGTTGTTGTTGTTGTGGTTGTTGTTATCACCATTTTACACTTCAGACATGACCATCCTTTTTATTGTTTACTAGCAGAACTAGCAGAGCCTACCTGTCACTTCTCTGACAGACCAATTATTTGTCCTGTTTGCCAAATTTATCCATGCATAGAGTGCATTATCCCCTCCCCATCCTCAAGACCTGCTCCCCCACCCTTGTCAGCTTGTTCATCCTGACATCTCTTCCATGAGAAATGTCTCACACACAATGACAGGCCCCTCCATTAAGGTGGGGAGGTTGCGGTTGGGGGATGGGGGGGGGAGGAGAAGGGAAGGAGGACAAATTTACACATGCAAAGAGAGTGATTTAACCTCAGCATTGCCCTGATAAAAAAGGCCCAGGCAAAAATGCTGGTTCGAACTATAGTATATGAGAGTTGTACTCTCACATACTATAGTTGGTAACAGGTCCTACTGCAGCAGTCTGCAGAGAAGTACCACAGGAAAGGAATGCTATTTTTTCCTGGGAGAAATTGTAATCCCCTATGCCACTAAGAGGTGGCACTGATGGGTACGCCTTTACATCGCAAATTCCCACCCCCCGCCTTCCCGTGAGGCCACACACACATCGCCTATGCTATCCCCCACACAAAGTTGTATTTGTACGCCGAGTTTGGACTTTGCAACTTAAAAGATGATGTGGCTGTGCATGAGAGAGAGAGAGAGAGAGAGAGAGAGAGAGAGAGAGAGAGAGAGAGAGAGAGAGAGAGAGAGAGAGAGAGAGAGAGAGAGAGAGAGAGAGAGAGAGAGAGAGAGAGAGAGAGAGAGAGAGAGATATATATATTTGTATAATTATATATATATATATATATATATATATATATATATATATATATATATGTATGTATAATATAGATAGATATGATCCTCATTGTTGTTTTTCCTTTTTCTACAGATTGGCTCATTTTTTATGATCAACCTATGTCTTGTGGTCATCGCCACACAGTTCTCAGAAACAAAGCAGCGAGAGTACCAACTAATGGAGGAACAACGTGCACGGCAAAATTCTGACAGCACACTTGCAAGCTATTCTGAACCAGGAAGTTGCTATGAGGAAATCATGCGGTACCTGGGACACGTGGTTCGCAAAGCACGGCGACGGACAGGACGTGCAATTGAAGAGTGGCATAGCCACCTCAAAGAGAGAGTGAAACACAGTGCTGGCAAAGAGGCTGCTTCAGGACCGTCCATTGTGAATAGAAGCGAAGAGCGCAAGAAGAAAAAGAGCAAGGGGAAGAAAGCTCAGAGGAGAAAAGGACAGGAACAGCAGCAGAGTGGTTGTGGGTCACGTGCTTCAATACACCACCTTGTACATTACCATCATCACCATCACCACCATCATCATTACCACATCAATGGTGGAAGGCAGCGAGTTGCTCTTCATGGTCCCACCACACCATGTCCTCATAGGTTTGGTCATTGCTGTGCAACACCTTCTCAACCTACACACTGTGGACCAAACCCACATTCTGTACACAGTGTTTACCATGCAGACTGTCACCTGGAAGGCACTCGATTGGCAGAGGGTGGATTGCTGGGCAGCTTTCGGGGCGTTGCAGAGTTAATGACCTACCCCACAATCGTTGCAGCCCCACCGTCTTCTCAAACAAGTAGTCGTGGACATCAGGGTCGCTCGTCAGGCCGAGATCGAGATGGAAGGCGGGTGCGCAGAGAGTCTGCACCCAGTGTCAGTTTCCCACTATCCGTGCACAAGCCAGCAATATTTTTAAGCCACTACGGTAAGTTGTTTCATTTGTGTTCACCACCTCCGTGATTTTTTTTCCTCTCCACAATATGTACATTATTATTGGTTGAGGCTCACAGAAGAGCTGAATGACAGAGCCTTGTCTTGATGGTAACACATCCATCAGGAGGGCAGAGAATAGCAGTCAACCAAGGGACATACAAACAAAAGCATTGCATACAATGGTAAAAGGAAGGAAATGGGAGAAAGATCAGTGAGAGTATAATAATATTTTTTCGTTTTTATCCCCCGCCGCGTGGCGGAAGCGGGATGTTGTTGTCACCCAGGTCGTCCGTCTGTCCGTCCGTCCGTCCGTCCGGGCATCAACATTAAAAGCTGTGAGTGCGATAACTCATAAACTGTTCACCATATCGATTTGAAATTTGGGTCACACATGTACCACCTGAAAAGAAGAACCCTATTGATTTTGGGCGTGGCCGGATCCAAGATGGCCGACTGTGGTGGCCATCTTGAAAAATATGTTTTTTCGTCATATCGATTTGAAATTTGGGACACACATGTACCACCTGAAAAGGAAGAACGCTATTGATTTTGGGCGTGGCCGGATCCAAGATGGCCGACTGGGGCGGCCATCTTGAAAAAATGTTTTTTGTAATAAATGGAAAACCGCTTATCTGATTTCAATTATTTTTGGTTACTACATTCCTCACCCATGGGGAACTTTTTCGAGATGATGACCAAATGGTGTCTTGTTTCCAATTCACCTCCCTCATTATCTGGAATATGTATGGCCTTTTTCATTCAATGGCGGTTGATTCCCCATCTCTGATGGTATATTTACCTTTTATCACTCTAATATCTGAACAATATTGAAATTACATTTGTATTCAGTGAGGATGCTGTCATTTCTATAAAAAAAAAACAAGCTCAAATGAGCTAAGATCCTCGTCCTCTTAATGATTGCGTCATAAAAACGAAAATGACATCATTGTGGTGTATCAGGTTTGCGATAAATTATCTGTGCTAATGCCTGGCTTGATTCCCGCAAACAAAATTCAAACAGCTTGCCTAGTTTCGGAGATAATGGTATCGGCGATTTCCATTAGCGGCGATATTATGACGTCAACTTTTTTTCTAGGAAGAATTTCCAAAATTGGAGATGGTTACTGCCTGCGCGTGGGCTTTCTGCATATACATGGCAAGTTTCACGAAGATCCGATGAAAACTCTGGGTTGTGAAACAAAAAATGTCAAAAAATAGGAATGACGTCATAAAAATTGATATGACGTCATAGTGATGTATCATATGTGCGGTAATTCATCTCTGCTAATGCCCTGTTCGATTCCCACAAACAGAATCCAAAAAGCTTGCCTAGTTTCGGAGATAATTTTTTAGGCGATTTCCATTAGCGGAGATATTTTGACATCACAACTTTTTTTCTAGGAGGAATTTTCAAAATCGGAGATGGTTACTGTCTGCGAAGGGTATTTTTACATATATATATATATGCCAAGTTTCAGGAAGTTTCGATGAAAACTGTGGGCTGTGAAACAAAAAAGTCCACAAGAAGAAGATGAAGAACAACAACGTGAGTAAGACTTGGAGATCCTCCACGAGGATCTTAAAAAGTCCACAAGAAGAAGATGAAGAACAACAACGTGAGTAAGACTTGGAGATCCTCCACGAGGATCTTAAAAAGTCCACAAGAAGAAGATGAAGAACAACAACGTGAGTAAGGCTTAGAGATCCTCCACGAGGATCTAAAAAGTTCGCTAGACGGCTTAAATGACTGATATTTACATGAGCAAAGTTGCTGTTCAAAGTAAGTTTCACTGGCACTGCATCCCTTGTTTTGTTCCCACTAACACCCTGAATCATGATGTTATTGACATGTTTTCATTACCCTTTTAACCCTTTATATCAGTGGATAAAGATTGAATAGTGCAGGGAAATTTCCCGAGAACCTCAATCGTTATTGTTTAGCATCTCAGGCAAAAGTGGGCATGCTCAAACCTGGAAGACACCCAAGCTTAATGTAAACCACACAACTCAATCTGAGGTTAGGGACAAAATATCCACGCAAGGTGCCTGTGGGTAATAAGGCCCAGCTGGGAATACTCCTATGTGTACACGGCTTAGAAACAAGCACTCACTGGTATATGGCGAAATGCAGCATTTCATTTTTTGTGAGGGAAATGGCAGCACAATGAACACATTCAATCATCTCAATTGACTGGTTTTTGTTGCTTTCAGAGTGGAAGGTAAATATGTGCACACCTTCTGCTATAAATGGATGAGGTGTGTGTGCGAAAAAAATCAGAAAACCTGTTCCCACCCTGTGTACTTTAAACATCATCAACACAAACTGTTGCTATGGTATCAAAACAATCATGATATTGTTACGTTTGAGGGGGGGGTATGCATTCGGGGGGTAATTAGGATGTTTGGTTGGGTATGCCATGCTGTTCGAGTTTACCAGGATCTCGATGTGATGGGTAGCAATTCAGTGGTGATAAGTTGTCTAGTAAATGTTCATTTCTTCAGGGGGGAAATGATAAATGTCACGTAATTAGATAGGGACACGGGATAGGGTAAGTGTGTCTGCGTAAACCCCTTTTGGTATTCTCTGAAGACTGGCCGTGACGTCACAGGACAGTGCAGCGGATGGCTCCGCCCCGTGATCACGATTGGCGGAAGGCGATGGCGGTGGGCCAATAAACGGCTCGATTGGGAGTGACGAGGACGAAGGATAAAAAGGTTCTGTTCGGGGTCGAAAAGGAAGAAGAAGAAGATTACAACCAGAACGATCGTGCTTTTTTGGTGTGGAAGCTGTGGCGGCAGAGAGCGTCCTGGTTGTTGGGCTGAGTCGATCGTGTTCTTGATCGTGTCTGGGAGCCTTGCCGAGCCTCGTGCCTCGCTTTGGTTGGCTCTGGGGTTCTGCTGACTCGGAGTGCGGGGTCGGGCGGCGGGCGGACCTGCCTCCCTCTCCTGCTCGCGGCTTGGCGCCGGAGCTGGTTCCCTGGCGGCTGTGAGCGGACTTGGGCCAAGACCAGGAGGTCGACTGCACCACGGTTTCTCCTGCCCCCTGACGAGAGCAAGGCCAGCTCGTCCGGCGCCGATCCAGGGACAGTTGCGTCCACACCACGGTCCAGCCTGACCACCAGAAATGGCGACGTTTTGTGTGTGTGTGTGTGTGTGTGTGTGTGTGTGTGTGTGTGTGTGTGTGTGTGTGTGTGTGTGTGTGTGTGTGTGTGTGTGTGTGTGTCTGTGTGTGCTTGGCGCCTTAGAAGGTTTGAGATCTCTATATTCATTGGAATTGTCTGTGTTTTTCCCCGCGCCCGATCCCACGCCATCCCTTCGAGTCGCCCCGGATCCCTCTTCTTGCCGAGTCTTGTTATTTCTGGTAATAATAAAAACGAATAAACATCACCAACTCAGTGAAAAGTGACTCGTGCCACCTTCCTCGTCCCGTTTGCGGTAGAGCGATTAGAACCGCCATGTTTGGGTTATAAACAAATAAATCGCCTCCATCGTTTCGGCTCATTCTACGTTGGCGGGACTGTTCAAGTCCCGTGGATGTCACAATATGAAGATACAAAAATGTCTTGCTTTCTAAAGAAAATTGATTAGTGTACTGATAACAATACTTTATTGTTAATTAACACACAGTTTTGCATGTTTCTTTAAATATAACCAAGCATATATAACTTACTTGATCTGTTGACACAGTTCATTGATCTTCATGGCAGCCATGTTTTGTCACAACTGTACTGGGGAAAAACTGCTCTGTGAAAAATTATTTTTAACACTTTTCTCGCTATACCATGAAACTGAATTGCAACCGTGATACAGCTATATATAAGCGCAATAAAAGCACATCAGCAACCTTTCAGTGTCTTCATCGTATGTACCCTTGATATTATTTGGCTCAAGCTTTATAGGTCTAAACTTCAACAATTGGTCAATAATTTATTCCAATTTTAGTCAAAATATGGTATCTGATATACCAATATTGCAATATGGACTATTTATATGGATGATATGGTTTATTTAAACATATCAGTGTATTCCTTGACCCCCAAAACATAGGGTTTGCCACTGAAATCGGGTTCATATCTCGATTTTTGGCTGAGTTACGGCCAAAAAACGGTTTTGATGGTGGCCATTTTGAATTTTGCTCCTAAAAAAAATTGCTCAAGCGCGACAAAGTGGCATCACTCGGATTTAGTTTAGTATAGTCTATGTTACCAGAATCTGCGATAAAATTGTGTATGTAGTCCAAAACACACTTTAGCCAATGGCTGCCAGACTATTGATATATGTGTACCACAGTAAACACGCATATTCCTAACCTTTTTTTATTTATAATGGAAAATTTGTAATTTTGACCGATGACCATGACCCCCAAAACTTCGGACCCTACCGATATTCACAAATATGCAATTTTCACGATACGAATGGGTAGGATTATAAGTGACAAATAGAATAAGGTTCACTATAAGCATAGGTTGAAGTAAATCAGATCATTTTTGACGAAGTTATGAGCGAAAAACGATTTTGATCTTTTCGTGACCTTGACCTTTGATCCAATTGGACCCAAAAGTTAATGGGGTCATCCAAGGTTCATTGCCCACCTGTGGATTAAATTTGATAGTGTTTGCTAAAGCTGTTTTGCCGTAAAGTTGCTAACAGACAGACAAACAAATGAAAAATCATGCTTAGCATGACACTTGGCGAATTAGTTGACCTTTCCGTGTGGTGGTCCAAGCTGTAATGTCATGGCATGTGTGGTATTTATTTGTTCGTACATTAATAAAATGACGCGACGTCACAAATAACAATTATCAGGCGCGCGTTGTCATGGTAACGGCAGCAGATTGAAAATTTTCACAACTCATTTAAAGCCACCATGTGACATTCAACAACTTGTCATCGGTGCTTGTTGCCTTCATTCTGATCATAGAAAATATTTGAAAATACCTCGGAACATTGCTTTTCAACCAGCTTTACGATCCCGTAATCAGGTTTGAAATATGTTGTGAAAAAATATATGTATTTTATATGTGTTTTTCATGTTTTGGGTGACCCTGACCTTGACCTTGGGTCAATTTCGATCAAACTTTGTACACATGTTAATATTACATGCATAAATAGACAGTATAAGTTTCAATATAATAAGTGCAAAACTCTTTGAGAAATAGCCATGTGTAATTCACAAAATTCCCCATTGGTTTATAATGGGCGATAATATAAAGTGATGCAGAATCCAGATCCTGATCTTGAACATCACCAAAAGTCGCATATCTTTTTGCACTGTGGATTTCTATCATCTGTTAAAATTTCATCTCATGAAATTTCTTGAGTCACTGAGTTATGTTCAAAAATGTGTTTTCACGTTGTGTGACGTCACGTCGTGATGTTTAGTCTGATAAAGACGGGGTTTGGACGCGGACCGTCTCAGGTGGATTGCCTATCAGGTGTAAAAATTTAAGAACGATTGGTCCAGCCGTTTGGGCTGTAGATGACCGGACAAACAAACAAACCAACAAACGGAACAGACCAACATACTTGACAAAATCGAAGATTTCGCCAAGTAACAAACGGACAAACAAACCGGACGATTACAATATCCCACTCCCTCCCTTCGGGGGGGGGGGGGATAATAACAAAAAAAAATGAATGATAACATTGCAACAAAGCATTCATTAATTAATCCTAATAATATTAACAACAATAATAATAATAATAATAATAATAGTATAATTTAGCAACAATAACCACGAACGTACAATACCAGCCCTGGCACAAGCTTATCTGGATTTGGCAAAAAGCCAAGCTCGAGCTCAAAATAGATTGGGTGTGGGAAACAAGCCACACTTAAGGTTCAGGACGTGTGTTAAGATTCAAATATAGGCAAGTACCTATGTGTTTATATGGGGTGTCCACAAAGCTGCATAATCTGCATGAAGACTGTATCAGGCTCACACCTGATTTGTCCAGTGTGACTATTTTTTTGTCCATTGTGTGAAGATTAAGGGTGGACCTAGTGTAACTCACGAGAGGACCAAGAGTAACAGTTATACATACTTCAGTGTAATATATGAAATGTGGGTGTTTCGTAATGTATTTGACTTGCAGCTGATGATCCTGTATGTCGGAATTGAAAATCTTACAGGTGGGCCTTCTCACCCCCAAACAATTGCCTATTAAGGCCCAGATGGAGGAATTTATTACTAACGAAATCTAAAGATTTCGTAAGTATATTGAAGACTTCCGTCGTGTGTGTGTGTGTGTGTGTGTGTGTGTGTGTGTGTGTGTGTGTGTGTGTGTGTGTGTGTGTGTGTGTGTGTGTGTGTGTGTGTGTGTGTGTGTGTGTGTAGGCATGATAACTCGAGAACGGAAGAAGCTACCAATGTCAAATTACACCATGTGATTCAGGAGGGTGATGGCTGGTGCTGATTAGATTTTGGTCAAAATCGGTCAAAGGTCAAGGTCACAGTGAGGTCAAACATTCGATTTTTGATGGTTTGGTACAAAATCATCGTAGAAACTTCTGGTTTGCGTCGCTACCTTCTCTTGAGACAGCTTTTATTAGACAAGGTCAGAGGTCAAATTGACGATTTCGTAAGTACCAGTCTATGACTGCTTGTTTGATCATTACCTCCGCCACCCAAGGTGAAGGAGGTAATGATTTCACCCCTTTCTGTCTGTTTGCCTGTTTGTGTGCAGGATATCTCAAAAAGTTGTGGACGGATCTGGATAAAATTTTGTGGACAGGTTTGGTTTGTGAAAAGGACAAACTGATTAGATTTTGGTGATAATCTGGATCCGGATCCGGATCCGACTACTAGACTTTTTAAAGCGATTCTTCGCCATTGAAACATCGAGCCAAAAACGATATATAGCACGATGTCTCAAAAAATTGTGGACGGATTCGGATGAAATTTGGTGGGCATGTTGGGTGTGTGTCAAGGAAGAATTGATTCGATTTTGGTGAAGATCTGGATCCGGTTCGACAACGAGAATTTTTTAAGTGATTCTTCACCATTGAGAGATTGGGCCAAAAACTATATGTATCACGATATCTCAAAAAGTTATAAACAGATTCGGACCAAACTGGGTGGACATGTTGAGTGTGTCACAAGGACAAATTGGTTCGATTTTGGTGAAGCTACGAATTCGGATCTGGATACGAGAATTATTTATTTTTTTATAGTGATTCTTCACCATTGAGAGATCAGGCCAAAAACGATATAGCACTGTATAGTATGATATTTCCAAAATGTATTGGGCCCGATATGTTCTCGTGGATCATGCATAATGTGACGGAGGTATGCGCTCTACCGAGTTTATGCTTTGTTGTTTTGGATAGTAAGAGCTAATGATCGGATAGTTCTGCATGCATCGTTTCACTTTCGTCAACTACATAATATATTTCTGTTTTGCAAGGATTTTGTATGCAGTGGGCCTTATTACCCTCATGGACTTAACTCACACAGAAATTTTGACTCCTGAACTCAATTCCCCAATTCATTGTTTGCATCTCTACCTTAGCAGGTGAGTCCTGGTGTTGCAGATATTTCATCAACAATAGACCGAGCTGTTTCAAAGTCTTAATTGAAAGGACAATGACATGCAGTTGCACTTGTGTGAAAATCTGGTGTTGCTAAAATTTATGAAACTAATTCAGTCAAAATTATTTCCCCTCATTATAAAGCCAATAACAAATAACTTGCGGATCAAAAATAACAATAATTAATGTAAAATATTTTAAAAAGGAATAATTATAAAAGAAAGCACGGTCTGTGAAACACAGCAACTTGGTAAAACAGGCATGATTATATCTTGACAAGAGATTAATAAACTCAACATTGAATGAAACTATTCACAATGTTTACTTGAAAGATGAATAGCGGTTGTAAAAAAAACAAAATTGATCTATGATAATAAATATGGTGACCATAAAGTCAATCACCAGAAATGGCAATTCAAATAAAAACAGTCTGACAGGATGGTGCAGACATAGTGCATCTGTCTCTGAGCTGTCAAGTCTGAATTCAATTCCCGTCCTGACTATAAAATGTCTGATTGGTATTACCGTTGGACGATAAACTGTCAGATCAGCTCAGTTCAATGTTAAAGATTCTTTAGTGTCTTTCGCAAAAAGTAGTGAGTCACCACCAGCACCCTGAACAAATGACAAGTTCCTGTCCTGTCTAACTACTGGAAGGCAATGGTGAACCACCCTGCATAATCCTTGGCACAAAACCAATTTACCAACACCAATGCTGTCAACAGAGTACAGACGTAAGGCAGATAGAGATCGATAATATAAGCATGTGTGAGGCTAATTATCTCACCGCTGCTTGTAGGGTTTTCATTTATTTGAAGAGCAGGTTAAAAGAAAGCGTAATTAGAAATAAATACTATCTGCTACAGTTATAATGTAGCACGTATTACCAATCAGGTGTGGTACCCACCCCTCTCACAAGGCACAAGTGTTTCATATGTGAAAACTTATCCTGGACATCTCTCTACATCATTATCGGGTGCTGCGTTAACAGCCCTCAACCACGGCAGGATTTTGAAAGTTAGCCAAGGTAAAGGGCATGCAATGGCCTATACCTTGATAAATGCACCATCGAGATATTTAACCTCAACATGTAACAGCTACCATGGGGAAACGTGGCTTTAATGTGCTCTCTGAAGGGACTTTATAATGTGAAATAACACGGCAGCATGTTGTCCTCATCGTAATTTTTTTATATATTTTTTTTAAGTAACCAATTGAGCAAACATACACGGTGTGTTTAAAAATATCAATGACAACTGCGTTTCTGCGATCTCAAAGCAATTGCCAAGGGTAAGCCTCCCCTGGCACCCACGATCTAATGATGGCGATATTCTTTTCAGACGGCCATATGACCTTGACCTTCAACATTTTGGGATAGAGTGCAAATTAAGAAAATGTATCCCAATCTACAATATATCGAAAAAAAACCTAACATCATGAAAACTGGAGGAAAATGATTCAAGTTATCATCAAAAAGGTATTTTTTGTTAACTACATCACAATCTGACAAAAGTGGGTCAAGGACGAGAATTAAATATCAGGTGAACAACTTCAGTGCAGGTACACTATCATGATGCACAAACATATTGGAAGGCCAAGTGGTGTTTGAGATTCCGTAGTGGCAAAATTATGCCTGGTGTTGGCTTAATGGTTAGGACGGTGGGCTTGGGATCTGAGGATCCTGAGTCAAATCCCACTCAGATGTTGAATTAATACCAGGTGGGGTTGATTCTGCCTGTCATCTTTCTGAGGTCGGCAAAATGAGTGCCAGCTTGCTGGTATCCTGTGTCGGAGTGGCGACCTGTCCAGTAATGTGTCCATTAGCCAAGGAGACTGCTTTGGCCCAATGAATGGATGGATTGGTAAAATTGACCAAGGCAAAAAACACTTTTTATTTTTCAGACTGTCATTTGACCTTGACCTTTTAACCTGGAGTAGTATGATGCAAACGAAAAGTAAATGCGCCTTGCTCGAAGATATCTATTGGGGGCAATTTTGTTCCGTTCAGCCAAAGTTGTTGAGGTATGGTGAAAAATATCGACATTTAGGTCATAACCTTAAAAATTAGGCCAAGGTTAAAAAAACTATGTCAACCCCACATATGTTTTTATTCCCATTATTGATGCAAATTTTCATTCCAAAATTCCTCATACATTGGCAGAATGTACAAACAAACCTTAAAACAGCAATAAGCTTTCCTCTATGCTCTGAGAGTATAGGGGGAGGCTGAAAAACACAAAATACAAACTGCAATTCTGACATGAACCGATTGATATGTCCAGAGAAAAAGATGGTAAACATTGACTGCAGCATGTCCTCGGTAGCAAAATGGGCCATGACAGGAAGAGCAAAAACAAGTCCACAGTTGGGATAATCTTCCCAGTTTGAAATATGACCGATTTCCAGGAATTGATAAATTCGGCTGGCTCAGTGAGACATCAAATGCCACAAATGTTGAGTGCCTTGAGGCAAATGTAGAATTTCCATTGCCGTTCATTGCAATAAACTGCTTGTGAGAGAATATGTTAGATATGTCATGAAAAGCTCAGAGTTAAGCAATCTTCCAATCTCAGGGTTCATGTTCTTTATGGGGTAGTGTTGTTAACACGGCTGGCAGGATGGATTATCGAGGTATGCACACTCCTGTCTGAGCTGTCTAGCCTGTGCTTGAATGTCGGCCCTGCTATAAACTGCTATCCTGGTGTATCACAGGCAGAGTGATTCATCAGTGTGTGCCCTCACTTGGATGGACGTTAAACTGGGCATCCCGTCTACCAACACTAGTTGGTAGGCATAAAAGACATCACGGCGGCCTGGTGTTGGCTTAATGATCATGGTGGCTGGCTTAAGACCTCAGGGTCTTGAGTGCAAGGCCCTGTCACACCGTTTAAATAATACCAGGTGGGTTGATTCGGCCTGTCGTCCTTCCGAGATCGGTAAAATGAGTACCCCCTTACTTGGGTATTGAGCAATTTGAGTATCCTACATCGGAGTGGCAACCTGTCCAGGACTGTACTCCTCGGCCAATGAAATTGCCTCAGCAGCTCCGATGCATCTTGTGGCATGAAAGGAATGGTCATTATTGTTATGAAAGATAGCAGAGTGTCTAAATGGCTAAATTGGCACCATGGTCAAAATTTTAAAAAATGGCGAAATTGGTCTAAAAAAATTTTTAAAATGGCACCATGGCAAAATTCTAAATTCCTCTTCTTACTCCCTGTGTTGGAGTGGTGACTGTCCAAGGTTGTAACCAGAGCCAAAAAACTGCTTTGGCAATGCCGACGCTCTGCAGAGAGCAATGGGCATGGATTAAATTTAATTTTTGTTGACAACTGCTGAGGTTTCCTTAACCACCCATCTGGTGAATCATTTGGTGGAATGAGGAGGAAAATTGTTTCCAAATTTCTTTGGAGGCTTCCTGAACAATTGTATTATCTCTCAACAAAATGTCCATTGCCAACATTGAAGAACAATTTTGAAGTTTTCAACTCCCTTTCAAAGTGATGTGCTCCCTAAGTTAGTTTATACCTCGGGAATGCATGGTAATATTTCTGAGCAAAAAAGTCACATTCGTTACTCAAGCCTTTTGATACAGTGATACTCCAGATATGTATATATATATATATATATATATATATATATATATATATATATATATATATATATATATATATATATATCCATCAATCGATCGGGACCATATTCTGTGCAGAGCGTTGGTGCTGCCTAAGCAGTCTCCTTGGCTATTGGGTACAATCTTGGATGGGTTGCCACTCCGACACAGAATACCACCAACCTGGCACTCATTTTGTCGACCTCGGAAAGATGACAGGCAGAGTCAACCCCACCTGGTATTAATTCAACAGCCGAGTGGGATTTGAACTCAGGATTCCTGGTTCCCAAGCCCACCACCCGAACCATAAAGCCAACACCAAGTGTTAAATATATATATATATATCTCTATATATATATATATATATATATATACATATATATATATATATATATATATCTATATATATATATATATATATATATATATATATATATATATATATATATATAGTCTTCTTTCGGCTGCTCCCGCTCGGGGTCGCCACAGCGGATCATCCGTATGATCCGCATAGTGATTTGGCACATGTTTTACGCCGGATGCCCTTCCTGACGCAATCCTGGTCGCCTCTTACGACACAGGGATATATGTATATATATATATATATATATATATATATATATATATATATATATATATATATATATATATATATATATATATCACACCTTTCAATGTTATTGTTATCAATATATGTAAAAGCATAAGACTTTTATCTCAAACCCACAAATTCACTCATGACCTTTCCACCCAACTCATCCTTAAACTTACCAATAACCTTTTTATTCTTTAATGAAAACAACATACGATCAGACTTATAATTACTTGTATTATATATATATATATATATATATATATATATATATATATATATATATATATATATATATATATATATATATTATCAATCATATCCTCATATACATCACTTGTCTTAATTTCTAACATAAAACTATCTGTATCCATATATAACAACGACACATTATCCTTATACTTTGATTTTAAATTATTATAGTAATAGTTGTACATTAACGACTTTGACAAGTCCAGAATTGATGTTCCTATATAAATAGGTTTATCCATTTCAATACTCTCTTTTTTTTCAAATGAATAGCACAAAAGTTCTCTGAAAACACCTCCGCTTGTTCAAAACTTAGTCTGTTAATTAACTTTGAAGCCTGTTTCCAAGATGTAGCAAGTCTTTTGTTTTGTCGATTCCTAACATTTTCCAATCTTTCCAAATTCAGCATTGTTCATTAATATATAAAAGTCCTTCTCAAAATCTGTTTTTGCTTCTGTTCTCCTTTTTGTATTAAGATCAATATACTCATTTAACCAATGACTGTTTTTTTCAGTTTTTCTGGAGTTTTTCTGGAGATTTACCTTTTATATTAAATGACTGTTGAAAATCACTTAACCATTCTTTTTTTGGACTTTCTTTATCAGTGGAATAAGGTCAGTCTTTATGTTTGTGAGGAAGTTCTTCTGGATATTTTAAATCAACCTCAAAATAATATCCAACTTCAGCTTCATCCAATTCTTTTTGAGAGGAGACAACAATGTCTTGCAAAACTTTTTCATAATGTTTTTCTTTAACCTATATAAGTTTTCCATAAGGAAAAGATTGAGACATAGCCCACCCTGACAAATTGTTAGCATCATAATACATCAGGTAAGAGATGTCCTCATTCTTATTATAATCAGGAAGATATTTGTTATTTGCTTTTGCATATCTCTTGGAACATACTTGAGATATTCCTCCTCTTTTAGCCTTCTCTATCATTAAAATCATATCTATATCACTGATTAATTCCAAATTCTGTTTTGTCATTTTTAACACAGCACTCCAAGCCAAAGCCGGGGCTGTGTAATAGTGAACGGGGTCTAATCCATAAGAATTTTTATTATGACAGACTGTTCTAAAAGTTTCAAACACAACAGCCAATATCAATACATCAGTTTTAATATCCAAATCATGATATTCTCCAAGATTCTTTATATTAAACTTCTCCCAAACCTTTTTAGCTTGTGTATATTCTTCTTCTTCTTTCGGCAAGCTCCCGTTCGGGGTCACCACAGCGGATCAACCGTCTCCATTTCACTCTATCCTCCACATCTTCCATTGACATTCCAACCACCCGAATGTCCACCCTCACCGTATCCATGAACCTCTTCTTTGGCCTTCCTCTTCTCCTGCCTGGCGGCTCCATCTTCAACATCCTTCTCCCGATATACTCCACTTCCCTCCTGTGCACATGTCCAAACCATCTCGATCTCGCCTCTCTCACTTTGTCTCCAAACCGTCCTACCTGTGCTGTCCCTCGAATATACTCATTTCTTATCCTATCCATCCTCGTCACTCCCAACGAGAATCACAGCATCTTTAACTCTGCCACCTCCAGCTCCGCTTCCTGTCTTTTAGTTTGTGCCACCGCCTCCAAACCATACAACATAGCTGGTCTCACTACCGTCTTATATACTTTCCCCTTCACTCTTGCAGCTACCCTTCTGTCACAAATCACTCCTGAAACTCTTCTCCAACAACTCCATCCTGCCTGTACTCTCTTTTTCACTTCTCTCCTACATTCTTCGTTACTTTGGACAGTTGATCCCAAGTATTTAAACCAATCCACCTTCCCCACCTCAACTCCTTGCAACTGCACCTTACCACCACCCTCCCTCTCATTTACGCACATGTACTCCGTCTTACTCCGACTGACTATCATTCCCCTTCTCTCCAGTGCGTACCTCCACCTCTCAAGGCTCGATTCAGCCTGCTCCCTACTCTCCCTACAGATCATGATGTCATCCGCGAACATCATAGTCCATGGAGACTCCAGTCTGATCTCGTCTGTCAACCTGTCCATCACCATTGCAAATAGGAAAGGGCTCAGAGTCGATCCTTGGTGCAATCCCACTTTGACCTTAAAACGGTCCGTCATTCCTACTGCACACCTCACCGCTGTCACACTGTCCTCATACATATCCTGCATGATCCACACATACTTCTCCACCACTCCCGACTTCCTCATACAATGCCACAACTCCTCTCTTGGCACCCTATCATAAGCTTTCTCTAAATCCACAAACACGCAATGTAACTCCTTCTGGCCTTCCCTATACTTCTCCATCAACATTCTCAAAGCAAACATTGCATCAGTGGTGCTCTTTCCTGGTATAAACCCATATTGCTGCTCACAGATTGTCACCTCTCCTCTCAACCGAGCTTCCACTACTCTTTCCCACACCTTCATGGTGTGGCTTAACAACTTTATCCCTCTGTAATTTCCACAGCTCTGCACATCATCCTTATTCTTGAAAATCGGAACCAGTACACTTAATCTCCACTCGTCAGGCATCCTCTCACTTTCCAAGACTTTATTAAACAATCTGGTTAACAACCCCACTGCCATCTCTCCTTAGCACTTCCATGCCTCCACTGGTATACCATCTGGGCCAACAGCCCTTCCACTTTTCATCCTCTTCATAGCAGTCCTCACTTCATCCTTACTGATCCACCCCACTTCCAGATTCACTATCTCTACCTCTTCCAACCTTCTCTCTCTCATTTTCTTCATTCATCAGCTCCTCAAAGTACTCCATCCACCTTGTCAACACACTCTCCTCGCTCGTCAGCACATTTCCATTTGCGTCCTTTATCACCCGAACCTGCAGCACATCCTTCCCAGCTCGGTCCCTCTGTCTTGCCAATCGGTATAAATCCTTTTCCCCTTCTTTTGTATCCAACTTCTCATACAGCTCGTCATATGCCTTTTCCTTGGCTTTTGCCACCTCTCTCTTTGCCTTTCACCGCCACTCCTTGTACTCCTGCCTACTTTCTTCATCTCTCTGACTATCCCACTTCCTTTTCGCCAACCGCTTCTTCCTTATACTTTCCTTTACTTCCTCGTTCCACCACCAAGTCTCCTTGTATTCCTTCTGTCCAGATGTCACACCAAGTACCTTCCTAGCTATCTCCCTCACCACTTCTGCTGTAGTTGCCCAATCATCCCACCCATCTTTACCACCATCCAACGCCTGTCTCACCTCCTCCCTAAATTTCACGCAACAGTCTTCCTCCTTCAGCTTCCACTATCTGGTCCTTGGTTCAGCCCTCACTCTCTTCCTCAACCTCACCTCTAAAGTCATCCTGCAGACCAGCAATCGATGCTGTCGAGCTGCACTCTCCCCTGCCACCACCTTACAGTCACTAATCTCTTTCAGGTTGCATCTCCTGCTTAAGATGTAATCCACCTGTGTGCACTTTCCTCCACTCTTGTATGTCACCCTGTGTTCCTCCTTCTTCTTGAAATACATATTTACCACTGCCATTTCCATTCTTTTTGCAAACTCGACCAACATTTGCCCTTCCACATTTCACTTGTTGAGACCGTACCGACCCATCACCTCCTCATCCTCTTTATTCCCTTCCCCAACATGTCCATTGAAATCTGCTCCAATCACCACTCTTTCATCCTTGGATACACTCTCCACCACTTCATCTAACTCACTCCAGAAATATTCTTTATACTCCATCTCACACCCCAGATGTGGGGCATATGCACTGATGACATTCATCATCACCCCTTCAATTTCCAACTTCACACTCATCACTCGGTCAGACACTCTCCTCACCTCCAATACCCTCGTGACATAATCTTCCTTCAGGAATACCCCAACACCATTTCTCCTCCCATCCACACCATGGTATAACAGTTTGAAATCACCTCCAATGCTCCAAGCCTTACTCCCCATCCACTTGGTCTCTTGTACTCACAGTATGTCCACCTTTCTTCTCTCCATCATATCAGCCAACTCTCGCCCTTTGCCAGTCATCGTCCCAACATTCAGAGTTCCAACTCTCACCTGCACACTTCTACCCTTCCCCCTCTCCCACTGCCTCCGGACTCGCCTTCCCCATTTCCTTCTCCTCCTTCGCCCAGCAGTAGCACAATTTCCACTGGTACCCTGCTGACCACCGGTACCGGTGGCGGTCGTTGGTAACCCGGGCCTCGACCGATCCGGTATGGAAATTCGTTTTGTTGTCCGCATAATGATTTGGCATAGGTTTTTACGCCGGATGCCCTTCCTGACGCAACCCTGGTCGCCTCGTACGACACACAGGGATATGGTACACCTATTCTAACCGGGGCATACACTGGGCCCAGTACAACTGGTACTCATTTCGCCGACCTCGGAAGGATGGCAGGCTGAGTCAACCCCCTGGTGTTTTCGACTTGGTATATATATATATATATATATATATATATATATATATATATATATATATATATATATATATATATATATATATATATATATATATATATACATACACACACATATACATATACATATATCAATTCAGTGTCGCAACGGAGGGCGACCAGGATTGCATCAGGAAGGGCATCCGGCGTAAAACATGTGCCAAATCACTATGCAGATCATACGGATGATCCGCTGTGGCGACCCCTAACGGGAGCAGCCGAAAGAAGAAGAAGAGTATCCCAACGGGGCTTGAACTCAGGACCTTTTGGGTCCCAAGCCACTGCCCTAACCACTGCGCCAACACTAGGCTTGTTTAGCTTGTGTAGAATCTCCATCGGTAATATGAGTTTTATTGTTTAGCTTGTGTATAATCTCTATCGGAAATATGAGTTTTATTCAACTTGCCATGGAAACTTTCCCTTGAAGGAAGTTGTGTTTCTTTAAACTTCGCAAATGAATCCATATAGTCATACAGATATATTCCCTTTTGTGATAAGAGATCAATCTCTTCTTGATTTGAGAAATGTGATTTAAGATTCGGTAAGTTTTTAATATTTGATGCGAAGTTAGATAATGGACTTGCCATAAACTTGTTTGTGTCAAGAAATCTGATATGGGTTATGGGGGATGTATGAATTGTTTTTGTGAATGAGATGTATTTTTGATCTGTGTTAGGAATGGCAGAAATATCTCCAGATGTCTTTGAAAGTTCATTTATAAATAGATGTGTGACACAGTGAGCGTTGTTGTGAAGAAAGACAGGAATAAAGTTTGGAGGCTTGTAATTAAGATTACAACGGGAATGAGATGGACCTCGATATTTACCAGTAAGATGACAGTGATCCCTTACCTTGACCTCTCCCTCAATTTTCTCCACAAATATGACAGATACTGTTCTTTCTCAACTCCTTTTTCTCTCCCTTTGTTAATGACATTGGTTTATAGGTTTTAACCATTATTTCTCTTCGTCTTACACAGTCTTTTTCTCATCGCCTTACAAACTCCTCTGAGGCATTTTCTCCTCAATAAAGTTCTAACTTGTTGTAGTCATCACCAAAAGATGATTTGAGATAATAACATAAACCACAAGGAGTATGTTTTTGATATTTATTTGTGTATGATTTATTTGGATTTGGAGAAACAGTGTCTATCTTTTCAAGGATACTTTCAAAATCGGTATGGATCACAAGCGGATGTTTTATAGATTTGTTAAAATCCTTGAATGATATGTTTGAACCTGCTTTTGGTATATTGATTACGGTTGATTTATGATTACTAAATATTTTGAATGTTTATTTAATCGTTCTTTCGTATGAAAGGAGTTGAGACATCTCTTACAAGGATATGTTTTACATTTTCTGTTGTGTAGTTGTGATTTGGTTAATCTTGATAAATTTCTGATGAAATCATAATGTGATTTTTCCTTTGAAGTAAAGTAGAGAAGGGCAATGTGTGTTTCATCATTTTTATAGTTGTTTGACATTTTTAATATCTGAACTTTGTTTGTATCCGTTAATCCATACATATTAAAAGATGGATTATTCATTTTCTCAAATTTCGGAATATCTCTCAATGCCATTGGAAACTTTAAATCTTTAACATTAAATGTATTCTTGTATTTCTTATAATGTCCAACCCTTTCAGGATTCCATTGTGGAGGATGTAAGTGAGTAAGAACAGACCAGATAAAACATTTATTATCTTTGTTTTGAATATTAACAACCGCTTTCTTAAGTTTGATCTGTTTTGGTGAATCAATAGAAGAAGAAGCTTGAAGAGGATCTGATTTTATGATGTGTATATCCAAAAATATTATTTTTGTCAAAGTAAAACCACTACCTCCTACAGTGTTATCAACATCTTGTTCTTGTCTCTAGAGTTCATCGTAAACATCACATCTTACAAAATCTTGAAATGATGAGATATGGTGAGGGTTTGTCCTCATATAGGGAGTAATTTCATCACCTTGTCTTACCATATTCAATTTTACTCCCATATATACAACTTAAAAGTTTTCATTTCACTTAATGTGTTTTTAATTATAGTTTCAATACTTTGTTTCACCAAATCAACAGCTTCTAAAATTGAAGATGGTCCAGGGTCTTGAAAGCAAAACAATCTTATTTTTATATGCCCTTTAAATGCCCCATCAGTGTTTTCAATGGAGAATTTAGTGGCACCTTCCCTTTCTTCATTGTTCTTGTGTTTGCGTGATTGAAGGTGTTTATTATAAATTTTTTTAAAGAATATCATTATCACATCTATCACAATGTTTTGTTTCTTGGTCAAGTGAAGATATTTGTCTGAAAAGATTGAATGTGTGTTCATTAGTTTGAAGGTGTTTCTTATAACATTTATATTCATGATTACAAGCATCGCAGTACATTGTATTCACCATATTTACATCACAAAACTTAGCTTAAAATAAAATTTTCTTGATGAAAATTCCATTTAATTTATAGGTGAATCTGTGCTTAAAACTATTTAATCCTCCAACTTTTTTCACTTAATAAATACAATGTATCATGACACAAAAGACAAGTTTCAATCAATCTCTTCATTTGTAAAAGATACTGACAAATATGTCGAGGATGTAAAATTGAATAAAGATAAATATAAGAACTATTGGATAAAAACAATTATGTTGAATAATATGAGTTCTTCAATTTCCTTCAGTGGAAGGGCTTTTATTATATCTGGAAGAACATCAATTAAAGTAGCTCTAGCAAAAGTTTCTCCTCTTCTTCTGGCAATATATTCAAAATGAGAAAATGCAATGAAACAAGAAAAAGTATCAAAAAAGAAAAAGCTTATGGATAAAGCTTTCAAAAGAAAATATAAGACCATCTGTTATTTGCAAGGAGAAATTTGTATTTTTTTCAACAACCCAAAAGATGTAAATCCTGATGAAATAAAGCATGTTAATATATCAGGTGACATGACATTTCGTTCAATTGAATTTAAGGATCATTTTTAAATGACCTTTAATATAAAAAATGTAGTCGTTGAATCTGTTAATGAAAAAAAGTATATAGATTGAGATGGTAATGTTTTTTCGACGAATTAAATATGAGTCATTACTCAACTGAAGATTTTAAAGATTATGAGGGTGATGATAGTATCTCTGTTGGAACAGAAGACAGTTATGATGCCAAGAGTTTGTGTTCAAACGATAGTTATGAAAGTAGTTTTATAGATGATTGTGAAAGCACCAATGAAAGTACCGAAGATGAATTTTATTTGAAGTAAAGTTTTACTTTATAAATATGAATCGTTTGCTCGATCTTGAGCCTATTGAATTCCCTGATTCTCCATTTGACATATTTGGGAATTGTCCTGCATGTGATGGAGTGGGATTAAACACAGAGTCAAAAGCCTATAAACAATGTATATTCTGTGATCATCTTCTAATTAATGAGAATAAAAAATATAAAAGGGAATATTATTCTTTTAGATTTACACCAAAAATGAATTACTTTAAAAGATTGATTAGAGAAATGAATGTAAAGTATGAGGGTGATAACACACCTTTCCTTACAATGGAAGAAACTGAACGTATTAGAGAAATGTTCAAAGGATTGTTGTTATATATTAGTCACGATTGCCATTTTCAGGGAAATAGCAACACAAGATATTGTATAAGTAAAATAATGGATTATCTAAAAATTAAACCCGAACTTAGGATAAAATATAGGTTATAAAAAAGCCAATAATAAATTAAATAACCTGTTTTCCAAATATATAAATGAATGATTTTTTACCCATTTGGGAAAATAAGATAAAATTTAACAACCATAAAAATCTTCCAAATTCATGAAGATGTCTCATAGTTTGTTCAAGAGGGTGTGGAAAAACCTGCTCACTTTTAAAGATGCTCCTCACTCCCAACTTTTTTGGATTATGACAATTTAATAATTTTCACAAAGTCGAGTTTTCAACCTGAGTATCAATGACTCTCACAAGGTTTTAATGCTGGTCTTCAAAAAGAAGATATAATCAGTTTATTTAAACTTAAAAACAAACTAAATGATAACAATATTGAAGATATAATACCACTATTTTGTGATACACAGCGATATAAAAAGAAATAAAAACTGATAACTTGTATTCTTAGTGATAACTAGCAAAGTACCCGCCCATGGGGGGGGGGTGGGGGGTACAGTTATCTGTTGAATGGCGTTGGTCCCATCTCGATCGGATGAAATTGAGAAATTGACGTTATCCGGTGACCTTGACCCCGTGACCTTTGACCTTGACCTTGACTTTGATCCCCTTATGTCCGTTCCCAAGGATCACATGTGCCAAGTTTCATCTCATTCTATCCAACGGTTTGGCCATCTATGAAGGACAAACAAACATGAAAAATTGACGTTTTAGTCAATTTATGACGTCATAACTCGAAAACCGGAAGTCGGAAGTGAATGTCGTCAATGAACTGTGTCATTCAATTTTGATTATCTGTCGAATGGCGTTGGTCCCATCTCCATTGGATGAAATTGAGAAATTGAAGTTACCCAGTGACCTTGACCCCGTGACCTTTGACCTTGAACTTGACCCCACCCTCCCCATGTCCGTTCTAATGTCCCAAGGATCACTCATGCAAAGTTTCATCTCATTCCATCCAACGGTTCGGCCGCCTATAAAGGACGAACAAACATGAAAAATTGACGTTTTAGTCAGGTCAGGTCAGGTATGGGAGCATGTGCCAGAACAGCGCGTCGCTGCGTCCACTTTCCGCCGGTACTCCAGGGGCCTCCGTCTGGCCATCCCCCAGGCAGATGCCAGGACCATCCCCATCTCCTTGAGATGATGGTCAACCTGCTGCAACCATGAGGCACGTGGTCGGCCCACTGGCCTCCTCCACTCATGAGACTCCCTCGCTGAGAGAATCTGGTAAGCAGGATCAGCGTCAGGAAAACGAGCCACATGTCCATACAGCCGCAACTGACGCTCACGGACTATGCAGGTAACAAATCTCATCCGAGTCTCTCTCAGCAACCGCTCGTTGGATACAAAATCCAACCAGCGATAGCCAAGGATTCTCCGAAGACACCTGGTACCAAAGGAATTAAGTCTCCGTCTCAGATCCTTGGTCAGAGTCCAAGTCTCGCACCCATAGAGCAAGAGTGGAAGTACCAAGGACCTGAAGACTCGGACTTTCGTCCTCCCGCACAGGTACCGGCAGCGCCACACCCCATGATCCAGTGAATCCATTACTCCCCAGGCCCGACCCAGACGTCTATTGACCTCTGACTCGCACCCAGCAGAGACATGAATATCACTGCCAAGGTAAGTGAATCTCTCCACGACCTCAACATCCTCACCACAAATAGACACAGACAGGACAGCAGCATCCAAGATGTCACCGAAAGCCTGGATCTTAGTTTTGACCCAATAAACCCGTAATCCCAGCGGCTCCGACTCCTCATTCAGCACCTCGAGGGCCCCCAAAAGGATGTCTAAAGTCTCCGCAAAGATGACTGCATCGTCTGCAAAATCAAGGTCCGAGATCTTGACATTCCCAAACGATGCACCGCAACTTGATCTCTCCGACATCCTCCCTAAAATCCAGTCCATACAAGTGCTGAAAAGTGTGGGGGCAAGTACACATCCCTGACGAACTCCAGTAACAACTGGAAATAAGTCAGAGGTGGTACCACCACACTTCACAGCACTCTCAGTACCAGAATAGAGTTCAGACATCAGATCAATCAGTTTTGGTGGCACCCCACGAAGACCAAGAATCCTCCAGAGGGCATCCCAATTCACTGAATCGAACGCTTTACAGAGATCAACATAGGCTGCAAGATGCCCCTGCCGAAACTCTCGTCTGCGTTTGGTGAGGACACGAAGTGCAAGGATACAGTCAATCGTTGACCTCTTTGGTGTAAAGCCTGACTGCTCTGGACGCTGGTGCTCAAGCAGATGGTGGCGAACCCTATCAAGAATTATCTGAGCAAAGACCTTGCCCGGCACTGAGAGCAGCGTCACCCCTCGATAGTTGTTGCAGTCTTGGCGATCACCCTTCCCTTTCCAGAGAGGGACAACAAGGCCCCTCTTCCAGTCAGTTGGGATGATGCCTGTGTTCCAGTCAGAGCACAAAACTGCATGCAACGACACGAGTGCAGCATTTCCACCAGCCTTGAGAAGTTCGGCATGGATGCCACAGATCCCTGGAGCTTTGCCCCATTTCAACTGGTTCATCGCAGCCCGTGTTTCCACAAGCGAAGGTGGACCACAGTTGATTTGAGGGTCAGCAACAGGGATTGTAACACCCTTGACGCCCAACTCGACAGCTGGGGGATCAGCCTGGTACAACCGCTCAAAGTAACCGGCCCAGCGGGCCTTCACTTCAGACTCCTCTGTCAAGAGCCTACCACTCTCTGCTCGAACTGCAGTGCTCCGAGGGATGGGCTTGGATGAACGTAATGCGCGAATTCCCTTGTAAGCAGGACGAGAATCACCTGTCCACAGGTGATGCTCTACCCCCTCACAGATTCCTCGCACATAGGCCTCCTTGTCCACCCTCAGTGCACGTACAGTTTTACGCCTCAGCTCCCTGAACAGCTCAGCTCTGCCATTCAGCCTGGCCCTGCGACTCTGGTCAATGGTCTCCAGTGTCCCTTGAGAGACAAAATTCTTCTTTGCCCTGCGGTGAGTTCCAAGACATCCACCGGCAACATCAAGGACGGTGGTCTTGAAGGCGCTCCACAACTCTTCAGGACCCCCCAAAGCACCCAGACCCCCCAAGTGTCCACTCAGCCTGTTAGCAAACTCCTCAGCTACTCTCTCATCCCTGAGCTTGGCAACATCCAGCCTAGGCTGGGATGGTACCATTCTCCAGGATTTAAGGTGCAGCTTTAGAGTTGCTACAACAAGCCTGTGGTCAGTATTGAGGAACTGAGCACTCCGGTAGACCCTGCAGTTCTGGATCATCCTCCAACGACCTTCAATGAGGACATGGTCAATCTCCTTTGCCACACCACCAGCGTTGGAATACCAAGTCCAGCGATGAGCTTGTGGGCGCTGAAACCATGAACCAGCCACCCTCAGTCCATGACTTCTTGCAAAGTCAAGGAACTTAGTGCTATTCTGGTTCATACTTCCTGACCCATGGGGACCAACACACACCTCATAACCATCCCTATCAGTTCCAGTCGATGCATTGAAATCCCCCAAGACTAGAAGTGTATCTCGTCTGGGGCACTGATCAACCACAGACTCGAGTGTGGCGTAGAATGCATCCTTCACGGTGAGATCACTCGCCTCAGTCGGAGCATAAACAGAGACCAGGGAAATGACACCTAAGGAGTGACGAATCCTTAATCTCATAATACGCTCGTTGACCGGTGTTACCTCAATTATCATTGGGGTCAGCTTATTGGACACAGCGACAGCAACTCCTTGGGTATGGTAACCATCAGAGCGACCAGACCAATAGTAGGTGTAACCACCCACCATTATCTTGCCGCAATCCGGTCTCCGAACCTCAGAGGGAGCTGCAATCCCGATGTCCAAACGCTTGAGCTCAGATGATAACAGAGACATGTGATCATCCTCTCTTAGGGATAGGACATTCCAGGCACCCACCCGAAGGGACCGCCTCAGGTTAACCCAAGGAGACCGCCGTCTGGTGGACGACACCTCAGCACCACTCCGACACACTTTCCCGCAATCTGACCCAGGGATGTTACCCCGTGGTTTCCCTCCGATCAAAGATTGGGGGTCCCGAAGGCTTTGCCCCAATCCCGTCATCCGGTGAGCTGCCCTGCGAAGGGAAGCTGCACAGGAGGTACTCCCACGGAGTGGGTTTTCAGATTTTTTTGCGTTTTTACGTTTTGCGGAATGAAGGGTTTTACGGTGGCAGGAGTGCAAATCCTGCCACCAACCTCCTAATAAGAAGTAACCCAACTGCAGGAGGACGTCTGCAGACACAGTTGGGCACTAGATATGGATGGCCGTTGGCTCACAAGGAGCTCCTCCGCCCTTTGACAGGTTTTGTTTTTAATCCTGCTGGGTGTCCATATCCAAACACCCCCCTCACCAGAAAACCTGGTGGGGGAGACGGTTTAGTTGCCGACAACCCGACCATGGAACAGGTTCGTACAGGTTTACATGGTACCTGTAGCAGGTCACAGATCGAACCTGACCTGACCTGAAATTGACGTTATCCGGTGACCTTGACCCTGTGACCTTTGACCTTGACCTTGACTTTGATCCCCTTATGTCCGTTCCCAAGGATCACATGTGCCAAGTTTCATCTCATTCTATCCAACGGTTTGGCCGTCTATAAAGGACAAAACAAACATGAAAAATTGACGTTTTAGTCAATTTATGACGTCATAACTCGAAAACCGGAAGTCGGAAGTGAATGTCGTCAATGAACTGTGTCATTCAACTTAGATTATCTGTTGAATGGCGTTGGTCCCGTCTCCATTGGATGAAATTGAGAAATTGAAGTTACCCGGTGACCTTGACCCCGTGACCTTTGACCTTGAACTTGACCCCCCCCCCCCATGTCCGTTCTCATGCCAAGTTTCATCTCATTCCATCCAACGGTTCGGCCGCCTATAAAGGACGAACAAACAAACAAACGCACACACACAAACAAACATATTCCATTTTTTTAGTATAGTAGATACGTATGATATACCTTCTCCCCAAGATTTGGATAAATCAAAAAAGAACCTCGTTATCTTTGATGATTGTGTTAATGAGAGAAACCAAACGGTAATGGATAGCTTCTACACAAGAGGGAGACATTCTTCTTGTAATTGTATTTATCTTAGTAAAGCATACTTTCAACTCCCTCGTCGTTCCATAAGAAACAATGTTTATGCTTTTATTTTATTCAAGTTAAATTCAATAGATATAAACAATTTTTGGAGAGGTAATTGTTCAACATTATGTTGTAAAAAGGAATTTGGGGATTATATGAAGCACACGACTGAAAAATATAAATATATTGTTGTGAAACAAGATGCGACATTTAGGGATATATTTTTTATTTTATAAACAATTACATATATAAATGAAAACTATGATTATAAATCTTGTGGGTAAATCTGCTTTTGGGAAAAAACTTTCATAAATCAAGGTTCTTGCATAGTACAAATGAGAATATTGTAAATTTACTTGAAAAAACACCCCGTGATATGCATTGTATCAACAACACGAGAGCAATAATACCTGGAGAAGTAGAAGGTAAAGATTATTACTATATTTCAGTGGAGGAACATATGCAATTGAGGAATGAAGGTCAAATATTTGAGGAGGTTTCTCTTGGTACAACAAAATATTCACATTGTAAGAGTGAGTTGAAGAAATGAAACTCTGGTGGTCTTGGGATATTAGAAACTAATCCAGAAGAAATGAGACAAATTATTAAACATCTGAGTGGTGATGGGGTTAAGATTTTATCATTCGGTTTTGATGTTGATGAAGAAACTGAACGCAATCGTATGAAAAGCAGAGATACAAGTATTAGTGAAGAAGAAATTACAACTCGTATTAATGTTAATGAAGAATTTGATAAAATATTTAAAGAAAAGGATTTATTTGAACACATCTCCTTTAATGATGAAGAAAACGAAAATTTCCCTGTTGATCTTTACAATTCATGAAATGATATTTTCCAATAAATAAATGGATGCGAAAGAAAGAGCAAGAAGATTTAAGGGACATCAAGAGTTGGTTTCAAAAGTTGTAAAACAACAGAAGACAAAAAGAAGAAATGCAGACAGAAACTAACGGGTGAAGAAGCATTTGAAAGAAAACAAGATAATTTTTTTTAACCATTTAAAAAACTTCGCAAGAAAAAATTATAGATGCTTCCACAGTTCCCACAATGGAATATACTCCAAAAAAAATTCAAATGTTAAAAGATTTCAGTCAAATGATGGAAGAAGAATTAGAGCATATGGGAGAATTAGAATATGATGATAAAGGATTATTTCAACAACTGGAAGAGATTAATCAACCCCTTGATTATATTGTGAATGCTCTTCAAAACAATGAATATTCAGCGGATTCAAAAACCATAGCAGGACGACTTCCAACAGAACAACCAGCAACATTTCATCTTGTTCAAGAAAAGGTATTGATATTTAATGATGAATTAAGGTTCTTGAATTCTGCTCAACCCCCTGTCAAATTAACCCCCAGATTAATGTTTCTTCTCACAAAAGATGGAAGACAAGGTTCAAATTTGAGGGATGAATCAAAGTATTTTGATAAACCATTGGATATGAAAAATAATGGTGATAGAGTACATATTCATCTGCTGGACTCTCTTAATTATAAGGTTAGTCTATCTGGTAAAAGTAGGAAGAATGAGAAGGAGAAACACATTATTCAGACTTTATCCTTTGTACAGGTGTTAGTTTTCTTCCAAATGACCCATCACAATTCGTGAATAGACTGTTATTGCTGTTAGGTAGTAAGAAGGCTGGAAATAACAATTGTTTTAATGAAGCATCAGCCATTTTAGACCAGTTCATGAACATGAAAATAATTAATAAATGTCAAGACAAAGACTTTTTATCTCATATGAAATAAGATGAGAAGCACAATCCTTAGTTTTAATTTCACAACAAGCGACCACACATCTTCATTCCCATACCCACTACAACTTGACGCAACAAAAGAATATGAGGCATCTTTATTGTCCATGGAAACTTATAATACCGTATTTAATATCACCGAGAAAAATGACAAGTTTAGTTATAATCCGAGAAGTGGATACAAAACGATAACAGTTTCACCCGGAGCATACAAGATTTCTCAAATATCTTCTGACATTGCTCGTCTTATAAAAGAACAGGGTAATGAACCAAAATATATTGTTGTAGATATTCAAAAACATACTTCAAAATCAACGATTAAACTTTAAAATAACGACAAGGTTGATTTCACAATTGATAATTCATTTCGAGAGTTATTGGGTTTCTCCTCAAAAAAGATTGAAACTAATGGGACGTTTTACAGTGATAATGTCATTCAAATATCCTCAGGAATAAACTCGGTATTAATTCACCATGATTCGATGGCGCTTATAATGATGGAATAAGTAGAAATACAATATTTTCATTCAGCACATACTCAACTCCAATTGGTTATAAATTCAATATGGAACCCAAAAATCTGGTTTATCTACCTGTGTCAGGAAAACCCATATACAGAGTAAATTTTAGGATAACCGACCAAGATAATCGCATGATTTCTTTTAATTGAGAAATTGTATCCATCAGAATTCACCCACGTGAAGTTTTCCAAGAAATAAATATGATGGTTATTGTGAGGAAACACGAGTTGGGAAAATATAAAATAATTACAGGGGATGGGATATTCCTTTCCCCATACCACAAGGGTGAAGGTATGTATCTTGGTCGAGGATACTATAAACCTAAGAGACAAAGGGGTGTCGGACATCAATTTAGAAAAAAAGGAGATGGGATAATTGATACTCTAATGGGTCTAGGTTCAACTATTCTTAAACATAAAGACCAAATTGGTTCAACTGCTTCTGCTGTGGGAAATGTAGCGGGTGCTATAAAGAGTATAAAAGATGCCCAAACGGAATCTCATAAATTACAAGCAATAAAAGAAATTAAGAAAGGCAAAACTCAGTTGTCTCCCCAAGAACGACAGAAAATAATTCAAATACTTGGGTCAGGGTTTCAAAAGTTTTAACATCTTTTTTCCAAAATAAAGTATAGAAGCAATTGATAGTATCTATGATTTGGGTGATACCATTGTCATCTCAAACTCTACTAATAAAGAAGACTACTTCAAGGTAAATGCAATAACTGGAACAGACTGGAATGCAAATGGAACAAAAAGTTTTGAAATAAATAATCAACCAACTTATTTGAATCTCGCCAAAAGTTTCTTGTTGTGCAAATTTACATTCACTGAGGCTGCGACTAACACAAACGCTACACTCGTAAATGATTTCTTCTGGAAAATGTTTGATGGTGTTTGTTTGTACATTGGAGCACAAGAAGTTGAAGCGGTTGATTGTCTCTGCTACATCTGAAATGATGAAATTTACACTATATTCATTTAGTAATAGAATGGGAAAGGGGGCTGTCGATTGTTTTATTCCTGATATGTCAACAGGAACAAACATAGACCCTGGTTATAGTGAAAGAAAGGCAATGTAGAATGATGATGCAAAAGCAGGTAATAGTTTTACTGTGGCAGTTCCTCTTAAAGGTATATTTGGATTTTGTGATCATGATAAAGTTCTGTGTGGTCTTAAAATTAGATTTCAACTGCAAAGGAATGATAATGAAAATAGATTGCTTTTCGTGTGGCTAATGCTTTTGCTGATCAGAATAAATTTTGAATGTATGAAATTAGTTGGTATATTAGTGAATCTACACCTCATCTTCAAACAGAAGAGATGTTGAATGGAAGACTTAACTCAAAGAAACCACTCAATGTATCATACCTTAAAAGAAGATGTCAACACGTTACACTAAACCAAATCACTTACACGTGGAATTCCGGTGTTCTGGAAGGAAAGCCACGATATCTCTGGCTCATTTTTTTTAAACCAGATGGTGATACTGCTACTGATAAGAATAATGCATTGAGTGATAATGCTAAGGTGAAACAACTTCGTGTTTCTCCAGATGGAACATTTTATCCACGAGATAGATTGGAAATTAATTGGGAAAAAAATGATTCAGCTGAAGCATGCAAGTCTTACCAAAAGGTGTGTGAAAGCAATGGAAATAAAGAACCTATGTTGGATATGACACCATTTAAAAGTCTGTATACAATCTCTGCGATTGACCTGAGTGCTCAAAAGGAAAGTATAAAGTCTAATCGAGTGGATACTTCCCTATTCATTGAAAGAGGAGGGAGTGCAGAAGTTGATACATATTGTTTGCTTTTGGAAGAAACAGAATGACAGATTAATACAGATAATGGTGTTATGATTAGTTTTACATAATTTTTTTGAAAAATAAATGAGTAGTAAAGTGCCAACTGGGGAAAATGTTAATCAAATCAATCTTCATAAAGTATTATCTTGTGTTCAAAATCAAAAGCCTTGCATGATTCACATTAATACAATTCAGAGAAAAGGAGCAGTAAGAATTGATGTTTTGCTCACAAGAGAACGGGTGAAAATCTTGAACGATACGAGCTCACTTTAAATTAAAATGTCAAAACCAATGTTGAAGAAATATTCAAAAAGAGAGACGAGTGGAGGATTTCTTCCATTCCTAATTCCTTTATTTGCTGGTTTAAGTGTGGCTGGAGCATTGACAGGTGGTATTTCAGCAGCGGTGAAAACTGCCAACGAAAAGAAGGCTCAACTCTGGGCTCAAAAAGAATTGGAAAGACATAACAAAGAGATGGAGAAACAAATTAGTGGAAGTGGTGTAATTGTAGATTTTGCTGATAAACTTGAAAGTCTGCCTGAAAAAGCAAGATTGTTAGTTGGAGATATGCTTTCTTCTATTGCGCAAGCAGGTGTAAAATTAACTGAAAGGGGTAATGGATTATATCTTTCTCATCAATAAATGAGCATTGATGAGTGGTTTAAAGAATTTGGAAAGAATCCAACATCAAATTTAGAACTTCTCAAATATTTAAAGAAATTTAAAATTCATAATGTGGTTATTTGTATGAGAGATGAATTAACAAACTTGCCTGAACATACAAAGAATATTATTATGAATTTAGAAGATAATAATGGGAACGGTTCTCATTGGGTTGTTTTTTAATAGTCAGGACAAATATTATTTTGATAGTTTTGGTCTTCCACCACCTGTTGAAGTAATAAAATTCTTACAGAATGGTGTTTATCAAACATTTCAAGTCCAATAATTAAATTCCAAGTGTTGTGGTCAATTGCGTCTTTTTGTTTTATTTCAACTCAACAAAAATAAATTTTTTAATGACATTATTTTTAATCTAATATAAATGACTGATGTTGGCAAAGATGGTTCTATCTTTGGTGTATCCTAAGAACTGGATGTTGATTTATCAAATTATTACACAAAGGCACAGGCTGAACGATAGATTATAGTGTAGCAAAATATATTAATATGAAAAATGCTTATAAATTAATAAATTATCCAAGCCCGACTGACGCGAATGACTTGCTGAGATTAAGTGATTTATCACAATATACAGTATATCCTTAAATAAAATGGCTGTGTATTCCAAAGTTACAGAAGTGTTGATAATATCTCCAGGCCATACAAAATTTACAGTTCCAATTAAAATAAAATTTTATGAAGAAGGGCGTATCGTTTGTATGAGAATAGAACAATGGGGATATGATATGAATGATTTAGGGTATAATTGGTCATTTAAAATTAGCCCAGAAGACTTGGAACAATTAAATCAGTCTCGTAAGAAAGAATATTATCCACTTCATGCCAAGAATGAGTTTTGTGGAAGCACGACTCGCAAACAACAAATAAAAGAATTTATTAATGGTAAAATCAATTATGGTTTTGCCATAGTTTATATCATGAAAACACAAATAACAGGATTATATATAATGAGTAAGGAAATACAAAATGATTTAACTATGGGAAGATGGGGAGGTATTTCCTGTCATATATTTCTAATATATGACTTTATACTGATGTTAGTAAACCAACAACTTTGGATTTAATAAAAATGTTAAATAATGAAAAAAATTTGAAGTTAAGAAAACGCAAGGCTCTTTTAGAAATCCAGAAGAAATTTGATTGGTTTCCTGTTGTAAAAAAAAAAAAAAATTTGGATTCAGGAATAACAAGAAATCCTGATGAATATATGTATGATAGTCTATGGGGTGAAAGTGATTCAACGATATAAAGGGACGAGGAAGGAGTTGAAGAAACTGAGACAAAGGAGGAGAAGGACAAGAGAGAAGGAGGAGAGGGAGAAGAGAGAGAACAAGGAGAGAGAGAAGGAAGAGAGGGAGAAGAGAGAAGGAGGCAAGGGAGAAGAGAGAAGGAGGCAAGGGAGAAGAGAGAGGAGGAAAGGGAGAAGAGAGAGAAGGAGGAGAGGGAGAGGGAGGAAAGAGAGAGAATAAATAAATATAAAAATAATGAAACCAGTAAGATTAGAAAAAGATTGGGGGTATTACAGAAAATAAATAAATATTAACGCACCGAGGAGGAAAATAAAGAATTGACAATTTGATTAGAAATATTTGCGTCAAGACTATTAACATCGTTTTCCTTGGTGTGATTGACTTTATTTAAAGTTTTACATTTTTTTCTTAAATAAATGGAGGAGAGAGTGAAGACATTTCTGAGGATTCTTTGTTTTAGAAATTAAGATTCAAATGTCCATGTTAGAAACTAAAAAGGTTTTTGCACTCTGTAGGAATTTTTCTCATAAATAAATGAGTTATTGCCTAAAATGTAAAAAGTAAACCAAGAGTAAAAATATCTCGTTTGTTAAAAGTAAAAATAATATGGTTATACAAAAAGGTACATGTTTGGTGTGTGGCTCAAAAAAGAGTGAATTCACCAAACACAAACGTGGGGGAGATATACAAAACTTTTTTATCAGGAAGTAAATTTACAACTACTGGAATACCAGGGGAATTACATCTACCAGGGTATTCTTTCTGTCGTCCAGGAACAAACTTGAATAAAAGATTAAATGAGGCTGACAATCCTAAACCGTGGAGCAAACTTATCAATAGGGTTGATGAAGTGTGCATGAGGCACGATATTGATTATAGAAATATCACAACGTTGGAAGAAAAACATGAAGCCGATTGAGAAATGTTGTATAATTTGTCTCTGATACAAAATCCAACCTTGAGAGAAAAAGTTGATAGGTACATCGTGAAGAAGATGATCAGTGCTAAAGCCGCTGTCACACCTTGACGATTTAGCCAGCGTATGACGATTTATGAAAAATTTGTCTAAAACGCTGGCACACGTCGAATACGTTATGGGTACGACGGTACGTTTTGTATACGTTTCGACCACGCTAAAAAACACTGCCATAAGTCGTAGTACGCTGGCTTTAAACGTTGTACTTTTGGGTTGTCCTCAAATTTTTGCATGCTTGAAATTTTTTGACGTATGCTGGCGTATGACTCACACGTTCCGCTACGCTGGCCATAAGTTGTACGCACGTTATGCGATCGTTCACACACGTCAACACACGTTACTTGTAAGTTACTCATCAGTCGAAACACGTTGAGGTAATGTTTAGCGTACCCGAAACTTATTTCTAACCTATGAGTAACGTTTTGTAAGCACGCTACACGAACGTTGTTCACATTTCGCAACACGTTACTTGAAAAAGACGTAGACGTATTTGACGTCTTCAGGACGACAACAGAACTTAACGAACGCGTTTCTAACTTACAGATACCGTATAATGGCGTATTGGCAGCGATTAGGGGAATTGGTATATAAAAAGGGGCTTCGCAGGAGGAACCCGTCTTTTTTTTAGACTTCATGGTGAGTGCATGTCCATATCATTCCGAGTGATGGAGGATACGGCAACGCTGAGACGACAATACCTACCTGTCCTCGAAGTTCAACATGACCTCATCGAGTTGACACTGCACCAGTTGCGTGCCAATAGAGCCAGGAGAAGAAGACGTGAACGGAGGAGAAGGAACTAGGGGAGACCATGTATCGGGAGGCGACGCCATTACGGCATATATGACCAGCTCATGGTGGAACTCCGGAACGAGGACCATGCATTCTTCATCAACTTCCTGCGAATGCCCCCAGCGATGTTCGATGAGCTGCAAGCCAGAGTGGGTCCAAGGATAACCAAGCATTATTATTAAATCATTTCAATAATCCAGTGGAAGCGATTTAACTCGTTCAATGGAAACGATTTCAATTGCCGAGCACCAGCGTCCAAAAACAATAGGCCAGTGACAGCCATTTATTAAAAGTGAAGTTGCAGCCTATGAATAGAAAACCTCATGTAATCGTGGACGATATGCTTCCACACTATGCATACGTTAGACTATCGTTGGGCATAGGTTGTGGACGCCTAAAACACGCTAATCAATCGTTGGTATAACTTATCGAAGCGTTCTGTGTTCATTACTAGTACATTATGCATTTGTCCAAGTCGTTTTGAATACTTTTAAAACTGAAACAAAAAAATAGTTCATCGTGGGAATGAGAAAAAACAAATTAGCCGAAAAGAACATCGAACAATGGTGCAAAGTAGTCTCCTATTCGTGGACGCAACGAGGATCCATCATCACCCACGCCCTCCCCATCACACTCACCTACTACTACTGACATAGACATTCTACTACTACCAATACTACTACTACGACCACTTACACGCTCACCTACTACTACTACTACTACTACTACTACTACTACTACTACTACTACTACTACTGATACTACTGACATTGACATCTACTCAACATGGAGTCTGGAACACTGACGGGTTCCTCTTGTGAAGCCCATTTGTATATACCAATTCCCCTAAACGCTGCCAATACGCCATTATACGGTAGATGTAAGTTAGAAACACGTTCAGTAAGTTCTGTGGTCGTCCAGAAGACGTCAATCAAATTTGTCCACATACGACAATGTGCGTTTGAGATACGTTACTCATAGGTTCAAAGCACGCCACTCATAGATTCAAAGCACGTTACTCATAGGTTAAAAATTAAGTTTCGGGTATGCTAAACATTACCTCACCGTGTTTGACTTATGAGTAACTTACAAGTAACGTGTGTCCGACGTGTGCCAACGATCGCGGAGTGTGCAGAGAACTTATGCCAGCGTATGCGGAACTTGTGAGCCATACATCGAGGACATCGTAAAATTTTCAGCATGCTTGAAATTTCACGACGTACTAGACATACCACGGAATATGACAGCGTACTTCCTCGTTTTGCAGCATGCTCCTAATGTATACACAACTTACCCATACCGTATTTGATGTGTGCCAGGTTTTTACACACATTTTTCATAGGTCGGCATAAGCTGGCTAAATCGTCGAGGTGTAACTGCGATGTTGACACTTCCAATTTTCAGGCAGTTATGATTTAAATCAGCCTGCAGCAGCCTTTTAACAGGCTACACCACGAGTTCGTTGGCGATACGTGCAGCGCACTATGCCTAAGTTAAACTATCGTTGGGCATTGGTTGTGAACGCCGACAACAGGCTAAGCATTCATTGGTATAAGTTATCTATAACACAACGAAACGTTCTGTGCCCATTACTAATATGTTATGCATATGACCAACACGTTATGAATACGACCAAAACTTTTAAAAAACCTCAAAACTTCAGCGTCCGCCAACGTTTTACATACATTTTTATACGTTGCCATTGCTGGTTAAAACGTCAAGGTGTGACAGTGCCTTAAATAGAAACTTGGGCTTGGAAATTCAAAAAACGTATAGGTTCTAATGATGTCATTAAGATTGAAAAACAATTAGCTCATAAATTGCATAAACCAATAATCACAAAGTTTCATAGAAGGAAGGTTTATTCCAAGGAAGTTGATTATATCTGGTCCACTGATTTAATTGAACTCAATTATGATGAGGGGTACAAGTATGCTTTAACCATTATTGATTTGAGGAGTAGATATGCATGGGTTGTCCCTTTGAAAAACAAAACAGGTAATACTCTTATGTTAGCCTTCCAACAGATATTTAATAAAAGTAAACGAAAACCTTAAAAAATTGTGGACTGATGAGGGTACAGAGTTCTACAACAAAACATTTATGAATTTTCTGAAAAATAACAATATTATATTATACAGTACCTTTAATGAAGGAAAAGTGGTTGTTATTGAGCAATTCAATCACACTTTAAAAGACTATATAAAAAAATTCACTCAACTTGGTTCTCAACAATGGTTATCTTTAATTCAGGACATTGTAGATAAGTATAATGATATGACTCACACCTCAACAAATACAAAACCATCAGAAACATTTACGAAATTAGAATATGAAAAATAGATTAATGTTAGAAAGCCTAAGTTCAAAGTTCGTGATATAGTTAGAATATATAGGTGGAAATCTCATTTTGTAAAAGGTTATACAAAGCGATGGACAAATTAACTTTTTTTAAATCGTTGATGTAATAGATACAGTTCCTTGGACTTATAAGGTATATGATTTAGAAGGGGAAGAGATTTTAGGTTCATTTTATATACAGGAATTGCAAAAGACAAAGATAAATTGAAATTTTTTTTGACTCTGCCCCTTTTTAACTCCGCCCCTTTTTGACTCCACCCACACAAGCTACACCCACGCAAATCCCACCCACGCAAATCCCACCCACAAAAGCCCCACTCACAAAAGCCACATCCACACAAGCCCCACCCACACAAGCCCCACTCACAAAGGCCACATCCACACAAGCCCTACCCACACAAGCCCCACCCATGCAAACCTCACCCACACAAGCCCCACCCACACAAGCTTCACACACATAAACCCCACCCCACACAAGCTCCACCCACGCAAACACCATCCACATCCATCATATTCACATAATTAGTGATTAGTTAATTAGTTCCCCACACACATGTTTATTTAATTCAAAAAAAATTGCTCCACCTACACAAACCACATCCACACAAACCCTGTGCACACAAGCTCCACCCACCCACACAAGCCCACCCATCCACACCAGCTCCACCCACCCAAACAAGCCCCACCCACCCACACAAGCCCCACCCACCCACACAAGCCCCACCCACCCACACAAGCCCCACATATCCACACAAGCCCCACCCCCACCTTTTACCCACCACCCCCCTCATCCCACCCCCCTCATCCACCCCCACCCTTCCCCACACACACGGGGAGGGGAGGGGGGTCGTTGGGGGAGCGCACCTGCCCCCCCCCAACCCCCTTGCATTTCCGTTATTCTTTTCTTGTAATTCAAAATCAGAAAATTATAAGGAAAGCAAATATAACTAATCAAGATTGAAAGTATTAAACATTTTTCTTTGGGTAAATATTCAGTTGCGAAAATGGACGATCTTTACCAGCAGTCTGCTTCAGATGTCTTGTGATTTTGAAACTCGGATACCATATTCTGTTTTGAAACAAAGAGTGAAGAAAAATTCGGGTAAATAAAGATGATTATTTTATGATATTAATCATATAATAAATATCACATTTACCTCCAGAAGATAGAATATAGCCTGGTGTTGGCGTAGTGGTTAGGGTAGTGGCTTGGGATCCAAAAGGTCCTGAGTTCAAGCCCGTTGGCCGCTTGAATTAATACACACCAGGAGGTTGACTCAGCCTGTCATCACTCTGAGGTTGGCGAAGTGAGTACCAGTGTACTGGGCCCTGTGTATGCCCCGGTTAGAATAAGTGTACCATATCCCTGTGTCGTAAGAAACAACCAGGGTTGCATCAGGAAGGGCATCCGGTGTAAAACCTGTGCCAAATAATTATGCGGATCATAACGGATGATCCGCTGTGGCGGCCCCAACGAGAGCAGCCGAAAGAAGAAGAAGAAGATCTTCAGAAGATAGAGTGTCATGTCAGATTCCTCCAGAAGATTAAGTTGTGTGTTTGATTCATCCAGACAGGTGTTTAAACTGAAAAATAATAAAAATGATGAGTCAAAGACATAAACAGACACGCACACACACACGCACACGCACAAACACACACATAAGCACACGCACAAACACACATATACACATACACACACACATGCACAAACACACACACACATATACACACACACACACACATGCACAAACACACACACATATACACACACATACACATACGGGCTGTTCCACAGTAATATGCTGCATTTAAGGGTCTTATCTTCAGGAGCTATCACAGAATTCCTAAAGTATCCATAGAATACCACTATCATGTTTTGAGGTGTATATAAATGTCGATATATACTATTTATAGCAAAAACCGCTATTGTCCTAAAATTAAAGTGTGCAGATAAAATTTTATTCACTGTGATGGGAATAAATCTTTGTCTTTAGTGTTATATTAAATACTAAATAGATTTACCAAGAGGTTTATATGAACACATATGTTTTTGATTGAGACTGGTTTAGATTATATGTGTAAAAAGACTTTACTTATGATATCCCACACCCTGAATTTGCCAAAAATATACTTTAATGTGAATGCTAGGGGGTTGAAAACAGAGTAACAATCGTTATGCTATTGGACAATTCATCATGAAAGAAACAAAATGCTCAAGCTGCACAACCTTTAAAAATACGGTCTTGTTATTTTTGTGATAACATAACAAACTAAATGACAAATATGTAACAAAGGATAACATGAGTGGTAAGTCCATATCGCCGTAAAAGCTGTACAAAAATCTGACTTTCCGATTGCGGTACAAAGTCACGCTTGTTACACAAGGCTTTGAGTAGGTCAGAGGTCGTTTAATAATCATCACTACGAGAGCCTACGCGATACGCGAAGAACACCCCATCAATAAATTGTGCTCGGTTCGATTATCTTCTCACTGTTGGATTCTAGTAGTGGTGGGGTCAGTCTTTTATTTCCCCTCATTTGCAAGATAAACTGGACACACTTAATGTGGACTATGTATGTAACACAATGGTTACCCATTATTGTGGAAATCCTCATATACACACACACACGGAGACAGAGACAGAGTGATAATTTCTCACCTTGGACTCGGATCATTCAAGATCAAGGGAAGTGTGAGTACTTGTTTCCAGTCAACAATAATATCATTCAGTTAATTTCGAAACGAATAAATGTCTTCAAGGAAGTCGTTCATTTTTATCCATTCCTCGTGATATTCAAATAACTCATTTTCAACATCAGTTATGAATGATGTTCTTATTGGGGACAACCTGTTGGAAAAAAGACAAACAATAATTATTGGTTGTATCGTGATTTAATTCTGTTTTAAACAACAAATAATGAATTGGGTTGAGATATCACCTGTCATCTTGTGAAAACGATTGATCCGTATGTTTGGAGTACTCTTCTGCACAATCCATTCTCTGAATGAAACACGCTGGGCACACAAGTCGGTTTAAATAAGCAACTTGATGATGTAATGGGAGATTTCACAACAATGGTTTTTCCAGGGTGTGTTTCCACATGGGAAATGACTGCGGAATTTTTTTGGCTTTGTTCAGGCGAGGCAGCTTGCTTGCCTTCAAACTGACTCATTTTAACACTAAAATAAAACATCTTGCTTTGAATGATTTTTTTTAAATAAAACCTACGTTTAAAAGCTGTTTTTAGATAAACTTTGTTCTGTTAGTGTTCTGATGATTTAAAATATAACCACGAGAGACAAGGGCACAGAATACTTCCTCATTTTCATGGCACGACTGTGTTCTAAAAACACTTCCCCATTTTTACAAAACTCACCCGAACAGCCCTTTCTTTCATGCTTGAAGAGATAAAGTGAATATAATAGAAAAATTAAGTTATTCCCCAAAGTAGAACATGGACAAATATTCATTGGTTCACTCTTTGAATGGAATGAAAATATGAAAGGAAAGAAGTGCTTTAATCAGTAAGTATCAATTTTAAATTTGCTTTTATGGGAGGGGGAGAAAATGAGTCTCCTATTTTGGCCTTTTGGGGCTTGAGTCGGTCTCAATTTTGCATTTGCTTGAATTGGAGAGAAGGGAATCAGTCTCAATTTTACATTTGCTTGTGTGGGAGGGGGAGAAAATGAGTCTCCTATTTTGGGCTTTTGGGCCTTGAGTCAGAGAGTTTTTCCCTTTTTCCCCATTCATTTGAATGGCTGCCTCAGAGGCCCAATTTATCCTCCACATATATATATATATATATATATATATATATATATATATATATATATATATATATATATATATATATATATACCAGTGTACTGGGTACTGGGCCTGGTGAATGCCCCGGTTCGAATAGGTGTACCATATCCCTGTGTCATAAGAGGCGACCAGGGTTGTGTCAGGAAGTATTCCGGCATAAAACCTGTGCCAAATCATTATGCGGATCAAAACGGTTGATCCGCTGTAGCGACCCCGAACGGGAGCAGCCGAGAGAAGAAGATAGATATATATATATAAGAAGAAGATAGAAGTGTAAGTGAGCGCCGTCGGATTTTCGTTTTTGACAAAATGACGGATCACTGTGGTCTCATCGCCAGTGATCACTGTGTTGAAGAAGTTGGGATCGCTGTTCACAGTCTCCAGCATGCCCTGTGCGATCTCCAAATGGAGTTGCTTCTGCTCCATCGTTAGCAGCTTTGGCACGAACTTCACTGAGATTCTCCTTAAGCCCGAATCCTCAGTCACAATGGAATGAACGGATCCAATGCTGACGCCCGCCTCGTCTGCAAGTTCTCTGATCATGATTCGACGATCCTGCATCAGCAGAGTCCTCACTTGGTCAATGACGATCTCATTTCGGGATGTTGAGGGCCTACCAGAACGTGCTTCACTTTCCACTGATGTGCGACTATCTTTGAAGCAGTTGTACCACTCTTTTATCTGTGTGGTGCCCATTGCTTTGTTCCCGAAGGCATGTTGAAAATTGCGGATCGCTTCCACTTGGGAATCGCCAAGCTTTACACAAAATTTGATGCAGTAGCGTTGTTCAAGTTTTTCCATCATTTTGTCAAAAACGAAAATCCGACGGCGCTCACTTACACTTCCTCACTCATCGGCGGTCTGTCGGCGAGTGACAGCTTCTGCAGGCAGGAAAATATTGTTCCGAATTCGCGCCCGCCGGCGTGCGATCGGCCGCGTGACTCCAATCGCAACCGTGTCGCTCACCGGACAGACAATTCAGTCGTGACCCTCCTGGAACTACCGCCAGGAACCAGTCAAGGGTGGGGGTTTAACCTCACCACAGCCCAGTCCGCATTCTACCCGCGCGAAATAGGGTGAATCGCCGAATGTCGATATACCTAAGTACTTGCGCGGATAACCTACCGAGGGGCTGCACCGCGCTGCAGGTCGGCCTGGGACACTAACAGCTTAAGCGGTCTGTTCCGTTCTACAGTGATAACCGAGGGGTGTTCTCGCCGACCTCGGCGGTTCCGATTCTCTTTACCGGGCATTCAAAACCCACTACTCATTCCACGATGCAAGATGGCCTTTCAAACGGGAAATAGGAAACGACGAACGGGATACATTGCACACAAGAACATTTATTCAGTCGGCACGTATTACACATACAACACAAGCAAGGCAGTAATGATGCAATTTACACGACAAGAAATCAATACATCCAACTATAATTATTAGCAATGTACAGGCACAGTCACTTACGCAGGTTTACTTCAGAGAGGGCGCCTCAACATTCATTCAAAAACAAAAGGAAAAGACCTCACTTAAACGGCTGTCAAGTCCCCCCCCGCCCCCCCCGCCTCCACGACCGTCAGCGTGGTCGCGCCTAGTTCCGGCCTCCCACGCGGCCGGCGAACTCTCTCTGGCACCCCTCGTCCGGACCCGCAGGTCCACCAGTCAGCCGGCACTGCTGCGCCTCCCGTCCGCGTCTCCACCAACAGGCCGCTCGCCGGACCGAGAGAGGGAGACAGAGAGCTCAAGCAACGAGAGCTCATGGACCAAGATGAAGAAGGGAGCTGAAGCAACGAGAGCTCATGGACCAAGACGAAGCGTTCAACTAAGAAGAACCAGAAGAGAGAGCTCCGCGTGCGGTCCGCCCTTTATAGCACGGGGCTCCGCCCCTCACCCCACCCCATTTTCGGCTCCGCCTTCCTTTGAGAAGCTTCCCGAAAAGGGGCGTTCCCTCTCTCTGACGGCCTCACGCCGTGCATCCACCAATCGGACACGAGCTGCCCTGCCCCCTTCCCTTCACACCAAGCACGGGGAAAATAGGCGGGAAAACCCGTGCGTCCCCGCAGTTCCTTCCTTGGCGCCTTTGTTTGCCATTCAGAAGTGGACGTAGTGGCGAAGATGGTGGTGGTTGTTTGTGTGGTTCAAAATAATGATAGATAAAGAAAAACGGCTATCTCAAAGGGTCGCAGCCCGGTGAAACACGAAGAAACCCCTTTAAATAATGGTGGGGACCTCTCTGAACATAAACTTAGCGTCATAACTGAGCTGGGGACCTTAATAGTGTTTTGCAAATTTCCAAAGCCGTAACACGACCCCATCCCCTTTTTACAGACTCGTCCTGAGTCGTCGAATTTTCGTGTGCCATCATGTGTAGTTCTCCCCGTTTTACCTTCGGATCCCTGAGTGCAACATTCAGTGTATTCGTGTCCCCAAAATAAATAACCTTCGGGCTGAGTAACTAACTAAACAAACCCACTCATGCAGACGACTTAAATAAATTACCGGCGCGAAGACAAACATGCCGGGGGCGCAAAACACATTTACAATCTCAACCTTAACTTATAAATTTTACACTAAACCATGGCCCAGGATCGATGGACTCTGTGAAGAAAAACAAAAGTCACAACCACTGCAGGTGACAGGGAATGTGGCCGGCTGCTTACACGCAGTCCAAGGCCTCCCCCTTTTGAAATGAACGCAGTGAACTGGCAAATGTTGCATGGGCTGCCAGTGCAGTCCCATGTTGCAGCTGCCAACAGAGCAATCCTTGCAGCTTGCGCGACGATCCCGGCGCGCATGGTAATGAACGGGGGGGGGGGGGATGCAAAACAGAACGGGGCAAAATGAACGAGGGCAGCAGGCATGGGCCAAGGCAAAGGCAGGCAGGCAAGGCATTGCATGGCAAAACAAGGCCGTTGTAGCAACAGCCGGCAGATGAAGTGGCCGGCACAGGCCTTGCAATAAACAGCCGGCAGACGATCCGACCGGCACAGGCCTTGCAGCAACAGCCAGCAGATGAAGTGGCCGGCACAGGCCTCAAAGCAAACAGCCAGCAGACGATCCGACCAGCACAGGCCTCGAAGCAAATGGCCAGGCGATGAAGTGGCCGGCACAGGCCTTACAGTAACACAGCCAGCAGATGAAGTTGCCTGCATCTCGCCTTGTTCAATGGAGGTTGGTGGAGGGAGTGCAGTGGTGCTGGCCACTCGGAAGGTGGGCTCAGACCTACCTTACTGTCTCCCTCCCAACCTATCGCCTTTGCCTGTCTCTGTCCATACCCACCCCCTTAATTTGTCAAAACCAATTTAGCCCCAACTTTTTTTTTTTTAACTTCCCCCACTATAATTTCGTCTCCTAACCCCCTTTATGTCTCTGTCCAGCTAACCTATCCTGTCTCCTAGCCTACTCCCAACCCCTACGTTCCCTTCCTGGAGGGGAATAAGGGAGAGCTAGCATCCTGTGTTGAGGCCCAACGAAGCCTCAGAATGGCCTCCTCAGATATCAGCAATCTTAAGCCAAGGTGGGTCCAGCGGCCCACAACGAGAGCGAAGGGATGGATGGTGTGGAGGGGTACACTTCCTAATCTACCCCGGGGCTGTCAACAAGCGCCTCTCGCTTAAACTATTGGTTCTATCAACCCAGATTTCCGTCGCCTGTGTTGGTGTCCTCTCAATTTTAGGCCTTTCCCTCCAATTTTCCCTCGTGCCCTTGCACGGTTTCATGGCTGGGACGCCTGGCTCCCTTGGCAGGAACTACCCTCTGCCTATTCCCCAACAATGGCACCCCCGGGCACTACACTGCCTCCGAGCCTACCAGCTCCCTAAAAACTGGGGAGGGCCCTCCTCGGCTACTCCTCCTCAATGCCCACGTGGCGTGTTGGCACCCAGGGGTCCCTTTCCCGAGGGTCGCCCATGCCCAGTACACTGCCCCCATGGGATTTGGCGCCACGGGCCCCACATCATGCGGGTCACCCGTGCCCACTACGCTATCCCGGCCCCCCATGGGCCCTTGGCCTACTGCGGCCGACTAGCCCGGTGCCCGGGTTACCCACTCAGCGATACTCACTATTCGCAGCCACGCTCCCAGCCCGTCAACAGGGCTCCTGCACCCCTCCAAATGGGTATCGAGCCTACATTCCCACCAACAGCAAAACGACCTCCATTTTGTCAATTTAACTACCCCTTTAAATCACATTACTCTGACCCTGGGGTCCCTTGGGCGGGAATCACTCCTCCCCCCAATCACTCATCGGGGGAGTGTTCTTCACACTTCACATGTTTCGATTTACCTGCCGATCACATCACATGCCTTCTGGTTGAATGGTTTGCATTATTGGGAACAATCATCTGGGTGGCAGACGGACAGTTGTTCTTTGAGGATGATGTGGCTGTATTGTGCGAGACATAATCATGGTGATGCTCACCGTAACAGTCAGGAGGTGTGTCTAATGTTTAAACGACGAATGTGGTCATCATTGGTGAGCTATTTATTAGTATGCCACCCTGATTAGGGGAAATAAGCCCAAAATCCCAGATCGGCAGCTCTGTTTGATTTTTGCCTGATGACCATGTAATCTTTGTCTGTTTGATGGAGTTGCCAGGGTGAGGCCTCTGTGTTGGAGGTGATGCTTTAGTGTAGGACTCTGTCCAATGGAGATCAGGGGAGTGTTCATCACATTCCACGTTTTGATTTTCCATATATATCTCGATACTAATAAAAGGGTGTGTGTGTGTGTGTGTGTGTGTGTGTGTGTGTGTGTGTGTGTGTGTGTGTGTGTGTGTGTGTGTGTGTGTGTGTGTGTGTGTGTGTGTTTGATTGATTGATTGATTGATTGATTGATTGATTGATTGATTGATTGTTTGTTTGTTTGATTGATTGATTGATTGATTGGTATCTGCATATGTAGTTTTCAGAATGTGGAATGGAGTCCTCCCAGGGCATACTCAAAGTATCCACCTTCATTTCAGTACGGGGGTCACGATTCATGGACCAAGCTGTGAAGTTTTCTGTTCTCAAAATTTTGTGCCGGGGGCTCTCTTCAGCTTCATCACTCAGCCCCAGACAGCTTCCAAATG
>NC_140968.1:86678159-86693159 GCF_056783735.1 Eptatretus burgeri
GCCTGCCCAACAATACCTAGACTTGGAACAGGCCACAATGGTTTCTTAATGATGAAGTTTTTTTTCTTTCAGTTTGCTCACTCGTATCATCGAATGCCTCATAATCGTACTGACGAATCGCTGGATACATCACAATACTTATAAACGCCTGGATATGGCAGCATTCATGGCTTTATTTCATTTCCGCACATGCCATAACCTCGATAAACTCTTAAATTAAGCCAAATTACAAAATATAAGCTTTAGAATTGAACTTTGTAGCAATTCTGACTGCTAAAAAAAATTGTGTTCGTTTGTCCAACTCAGACAGTTTGACATTTCGGGCGTTCTTGGGAGGTATTTTATATGATTGATCAGTGATTGCTAATTGCTTGCCAAGCCTGCCATTCATCATCAACTGTTTTGTTGAAGTACTTGCTTGGGTGCTTCAGCCACAAGGCTGCACTGTCAATCTTCACGACCACCTGCCTGGGTTGTGTCCTGCAGTGTCGTTCCTTATTTACAGTTGGAGGGAAGGAAGGGATGGAATGGAGAGAAGGAATGGATGGAAAGGATGGATAGATGGAGCAAAGGGATGGATGGGATGGAGGGGAGCGATGGATGGATGCAATGAAGGGATGGATGGAAATGATGGAGGGAAGGGATGAATCGATGGATGGGATAGGGGAGGGATAGTTGAAGAGACGGGGGAGGGATGGATGGTTATAGGGATGGATGAAGGGATGGATGGATGGATTAAACCGATTCTCCCTCTCCCCTTCATCACTCTCCCCCTCTTCCCCACTTTTCCCTCCTTCGCCCCCTCGTCTCTCTCTTGCTCAACTCTCTCCTCTCTTCCTCCCCTCCCTCTTATCTCCCCCTCCCTCTTCTCTCCCCTCCCTCCCTCTTCTCTCCCTCCCTCCCTCTTCTCTCCCTCCCCTCCCTCTTATCTCCCCCTCCCTCTTCTCTCCCCTCCCTCCCTCTTCTCTCTCCCCTCCCTCTTATCTCCCTCCCTCCCTCTTATCTCCCCTCCCTCCCTCTTCTCTCCCCTCCCTCCCTCTTCTCTCCCCTCCCTCCCTCTTCTCTCCCTCCCCTCCCTCTTCTCTCCCTACCCTCCCTCTTCTCTCCCTCCCTAACCTTCCCCTTCTCTCCCTACCCTTCCTCTTCTCTCCCTCCCTGATCTCTCTTCTCTCCCTCCCCTCCCTCTTCTCTCCCTAACTTCCCTCTTCTCTCCCTAACTTCCCACTTCTCTCCCTAACCTCCCACCTCTCTCTCCCCCTTCCCACCCCTCTCTCTCCTCCCCCCACCCTTCCTTGCTTTCCCCTCTTCTTCACTCTCCCCCTTCCTCGCTCTCCCCCTGTCCTCGCTTTCCCCCCTTCCTCGCTCATCCACCCCTCTTTGCTCTCCTTCTCTCTCTTCTCTCTCCTCCCTCTCTACCCCTCCAACTTTTCTCTCTCTCTCTCTCTCTCTCTCTCTCTCTCTCTCTCTCTCTCTCTCTCTCTCTCTCTCTCTCTCTCTCTCTCTCTCTCTCTCTCTCTCTCTCTCTCTCTCTCTCTCTCTCTCTCACACACACACACACACACACACACACACACACACACACACTCACACACTCACACACTCACACACTCACACACTCACACACTCACACACTCACACACACACACACACCCTCTTATTTTAATATTCCCATCAGCGAAGCAACAGGTTATATTTGCTGGTAATGTAATTATGAGTTTCCCTGCAAAGAACTTCAATGCAAGAGGAGGTCATCAGCCCCTTCAAAGCCTTGCTATGGTTGCCAATTAATCTGGCTTTTTAAATGCTGAAAATCAGGCAAGGAAGCACAACACAACACATGCCATTTTTCAAGTCTTTGGTCTGACTTGGCCAGAGTTTGAACCGCCAACCTCCCAGAAACAGAGTTGACACCAACCCTTAAGCCACCAAGTCTGGTTAATGAAGTTTCTCACACAGATTGCAGATAAGATGTGTGACAAACTCTTATGAGCCACTTTCTTGGCTTTCCTCAATTATGGGTTTGATTTTGTCCTCTCAGGACACATTTCAAGAACAACAAGAGCTTGTGGAAAAGTGAGGTGGCAGAGTACAAAGGGAACTTACTGACAATGCAGCAGTGGGGCACAGTTGGACAAAACAAGCAAGGGAATGAACAGAGAGAGAGACAGACAGACAGACAGACAGACAGAGACACACAGTAACCCACAACTAAAATGTTGGGTGCAGTCGGATAAGGTTAGGCAGGTGGGTCGGAAAGATCATCGTTTGGGATGGAAGATGATATGAGATGGGTCAAGTGTACTGCTCGCTTGAAACTGGAAGGAAGAGTGTGATTGAACAGATTCAGGAAGTCATGAATTGATTGAGTGACCTCATTTTCAGTTTGCTTGAGTGGTAAATGGTAGCTGTACCCATTCCATTTATGTTGTGTCTTATGCAGGAAGGTGGTGTTTTCTCTTTTGATATATTTGTTAATATTGGCCGACTCTGAGTATATGTGCTGCCCAGATATCTTGCATTAAATGAAATAACTCTCTCCTGTTACATATATATATATATATATATATATATATATATATATATATATATATATATATATATATATATATATATATATATATATATATATATATATATATATATATATATATATATATATACATATATATATATATATATATATATACATATATATACATATATATATATATATATATATATATATATATATATATATATATATATATATATATATATATATATATATATATATATATATATATATATATATATATATATATATATATATATATATATATATATATATATATATATATATATATATATATATATATATATATATATATATATATATATATATATATATATACATATATATATATACATATATATATATATATATATATATATATACATATATATATATATATATATATATATATACATACACATACATATATATATATATACACATACATATATATACATACACATACATATATACACACACACACACACACACACACACACACACACACACACACACACACACACACACACACACACACACACACACACACACACACACACACATACCATTGAATGTTGACACTACCTTTGAAGAGGTAAATCGATCAACAATGTCATGAACAAATTGTGTCCCTTTCTGTAACCATCACTTTGGTTTTAATTGCGTTTCGTCTGATGGAATTTCAAAACAAATGGAAAGATTTGATTGGAATGGTAATAAGGAGCCAAACTTGCAGGATGGTGTACATGGTGCATTTGGCATTAGAGGCGGGGGGGGGGGGGTAATGAGAGAGACCCAGGAGGAAATATCGAAACACAAAAGTGTTTTTACATCAAAAAAGTTACGAAAAACACACAAGGAGGAGAATTATGATTTATTGTAATGAGAATATATTGTTGCGGTTCTGGAAACCGCATCCCTCCAACACCGAAAGCAGCCAACATAAAGTGGTCCCCAGTCAGTTATTTCATTAATGTACGTTCAGATAGTCCCTTCCTTCTTGTCTCGTGGGTCGAACGGGACAGTGCGTTGTGTAAATCTCATAGCTAAGTCTGATTACGTCTCTGAACCTCATTCCTATTCTTTTTTTCTCTATTACTGAGGTAAATCCAAGCAAGGGGTCCTCGCGTGAGCCAGCAGGCACTACGCTCGGACACCCATCGGTAAAAACCACAGCCATGCCCTTCACGTCAGAATGTGTCCTCACAGAGGACCAAGGGCAGCAGTGGAAGCCACCAATAAACGCCAGCGCTGCACGGAGGGAGTGCCCCACAGCGACGACCCCCCACCCACTGTTCAGGCGATCAGAGGCATAACCAACATACCAAATGCTAACAACATACAGTATGCATGTGGCACACTCTTCTTCAATCCAAATCTCCATTCATAAATATACAGTCATGCGCCACTTAACGACGGGGTTACGTTCTGAGAAACGCGTCGTTAAGCGACGTCGTCGTTGTACGAACATCTTTTTTTTTTTTTCGTTTTCGTTTTCGAACATCGTACTTACACAAAACTACACACCTCGTGTGGTGAATTGTCGTGAATTGAGGGACATGACGCGGGATCACATGTTGTGCGTCTCGCGTATAAGGGGAGGTCTCTGCGGCACGAGTGATTGTCCCCGGGGCATTGCTATTGACATCGGCTGTTCACTTGATGCTCGTTAACTGAAGGTGCTCATTGACTGGTGAGAATGGAGATTATATCGAACTCCGTGCTTACGCGGATTGTCTGCAATGATTAACTGCACATGTATACGTTACTGCTTATGTACTCCTAGCTGAACCTGTATTCCCCGGTGTGCCCACAGAAGCGGCTCCAATCAAATGGAATAAAGCCTAAACTCTGAAGGTTCATCTCTCGCTCTCATTTCACCTCGGCTATATGGTGTAGCCTATTGCTCCTCGGATACAAACCTGTGCAGCATGTTACTGCACTGAATACTGTCGGCAATTGTAACACGCATCCAAAGATTGAAGACGCGTTAGTTTTACCTTTGTGCTGTTCATGACGGCCATCGGTGTTGTTCGCAGCAGCTTACAATCTCCTCTCACATCGATTATAGAAAGGTGAATAATTGGCGTTTGGATTTTATAAAGACGTAATCGTTGCATCGATGTTATAATTTATAAATGAATAAACGAGCTCCTGTCAATTGTGATATATATTTTTCGGAACAGTGCGATTGTTTTAATAACATGAAAAGCTTCACTCAAAACAAATTTGTGTTTTAATTTCGACTGTAACAACGATTTATTCGCGGAATTCTTCAATTCAAAGGTAATTTACTCGCTGGAAGGTAAACGTGCAAACATTGGTTCAGTTTGAAAGCCGATTTCCTTGAATCCCGATTTAGCACGACCCTGCTTTTTTCGCGATGACATTTTATGGACCTCAACGATCGCATTATAACAGGGCCACACTGTCGTTTATTATCATTATGAGGTATTATGTACTGTACAGCGTACGTAATTGTATGTGCTATTTCTATACCACTGGCAGCACTACGTCGGCTGCATCACTCGGCGATGGGAATTTTTCAGCTACATTTTTTTTTTTTCAGAGCTGGCAGATCCGTCGTATATGCGATCCGTCGTATATGCGATCCGTCGTATATGCGATCCGTCGTTGCCCGGAACGTCGTTAAGCGGCGCATGACTGCAGTGTATCTGTGCCCTTTTCAAACCGAATCTCCATCTAATAATTATATCCAATCCTTTCCCTCAATTCCCTGACACAGATAAGGGCTGGCAACGTGCACCCCACCGCCTCTGATAACCGTGAACACGATGCTCGGTGATGAGCGCACCCACACGCTGACTACGTGTACAATGGCGGACTCGTGCACAGCCCGTGTTACTTTATCTTCGTACAGAACGGAGCACGAATAACACATCTTTTTGTCGGGTCTGCACATGGGGTTACAATAATGTCTTACCGTTGGTCTTTGCTCACAATGATGGCCACAAATGTCTCCCGCGGATGGGAGACATCCTCCCGCACCTCTGCCTCGATGCAGCTGCGACCAGGCAGAGGCATGCTGTGAGACCGGATTGCTCGTGAGGTGTGGCACACCACGGAGCAGGCAAATTGACCAGCACCAACCGCAGGTCGCCGAGGCACAGCACGTGGTTCTTTGCAAGGCGATTCATATCACGGAGTTCGGTGCAAGGCGATTCATATCATGGGGTTTGGAGCGAGACTATTCCACCGCTTTGAACCATTTTGCCGGAAGTGGAGTGGAGCCACTCCACCCACAGTATAGGTGCTAGGAGAGCACAGTATGGGGGCTAGAGAGCCACCCCTTAGTTAGGAGCGCCAGAAGCACGCTCAGGTGAACCCCGAGGTCGCTGGCTGTCCTCCACCCCCCAATTGGAAGCAGGTAAAGAGGCCTAGTAGTAGTCACACTCCCCAGCCAGCGAGTTGTGCCTGGCACCACCACATGAAAAAAGACAAATAAGGGCCTTGCCCAGGTTTAAAAGAATGGAACAGTGTGCCAGGTCGGAAAAAAGGGTCATTAGGATCATTCTTGCCATAGCAGGGTTTGTTGCATTGTTTAGAGCTAAAAGTAAATGATTAGGTTCGATGAACTCTCCTCCGCACCATTCATGCGTGACACCTGGTACGAGTAATGTTGATGGGAAAATTTGTTAACAAGGGCCAGGCTCGGTCACCCTCTCCAAGTGCCAGAGAGGCCACCAGTATGTCGTGAGCACACACCCACGAAGATAATGTTTGAGTAATGAACACACCATCCCGTCTGTAAAAAAAAAAAAAAGAGGAAGGAAGAAAAAAAAAAGAACTTGACCAAAACAAGACAGGCAAGGAAGGTTAAGGGTACACTCTCTCACCTGGTCTGAGATCATCATACCCACTTGGATCCTCAAGAACACCTCCAAACTGCATTTGTTTACCATCGATATCACCGTGCCACCATTGCTGTGCCAGCTGCTGTCCAACGCAGGGCTTGTTGCCTGCTGCTGCTTGTGAGTAGGCCATATGGGCCAAAGCATTTTTGTGGGCCATTGAGGCCAAAGTGCTTTTGTGGGCTGTTGCGGCCGAAGATTGATGCCAATATTTTGAGTCACTGTGTTTGCAATTATTGCTTTGACTTTGTATTGCTATGAGTAATCAGGTAAAGTTTTTGGAACTTAACAGTAATTTTAACCTCCGCCACCAAAGGAGGACCGAGGTCATGTTTTCACCTGTTTGTCTGTCAGTCTGTCAGCACGATATCTTAAAAAAGTTATGGAAGGATTCGGACGAAACCTGGAGGACAGGTTGGGTGTGTAATCAGGACCAATTGTTTCGATCTTGGTGAAGATCCGGATTCGGATGCGAGATATTTTTTATTTTTTAACTAAGTGATTCCTCACTATTGAGTGATGTGCCAAAAACAACATATAGCAGGATATCTAAAAAACATTCTGGACGGATTTGGACGAAACTTGGTGGATGAGTTGGGTCGGTAACAAGAACAAGCTGATTAGATTTTGGTTAAGTTACGGATGCAGATCCGGTCTATCAGTGGGCTACAAAACGTAAATTGCTCAGCTTGGTGGAGGTATGCAATCTATCAAGTGCTGTTCTAGTATTTCCTTTTTTTGCCAACAAGATATATGCAAAAGGATTTTGCAAACTTACTTTGAACCTTCTTTCCTTTTTTATTCTTCTTTTTCCTCCCCAGCTTCTAATCGGCCTTCCTCGCTTCCTATACAATTCAACTCAAGTGCTGTTCCCCATATCACATTCTCTGGTTGTCTCTCCACGCAACCTGACCTGCTTCCAACTGAACCTGACTCTCTATCTCACTGCCATCGGCACTCCTCTCGAGTTCCTTCAGCCAGTGGTTCTGATTCTTCTGGAAGCCCAGGTCGTTGTAGTCAGGACCCAGGACCTTCTCACCTCCAATTGAGAAAAAAGTCACGACAATCCCTTACATCTTCTGCTGATGATGAGGTTCTAGATGCTGCGGTATATGGTGCTGAAGAAATGGGACAAGACCATGAGGATGACGAACAAGATGATGAGTATTGGTCAGAGGATGAGGAGGAGGAGGATGATGGTTCAGAAAACGGTGAAATGGAAGATGCAAAAGGCCATCACAAGAGGCTCCAGCCCTGCTTCCACTGTTGGACGACTCTGAGTGATCACTTTCGCTGGATTGTTGAGAGCAAATACTTCAACCGGGGCATCATGGTTGCCATCCTGTTCAACAGCATCAGCATGGGAATTGAATACCATGAACAAGTATGACTGCATTTCATGATTATATAGCATACTAGCAGTCACCTGTTTCAAAAATCAATGGTCCTAGATGCTTTGAATAAGGTAATTTGAAATTTGAAATTTATCCACGATAAAACAATTGAAAGAAATTTAATTGTGAAATTATGATAGAGAATATAACTCATTAAACTGAGACATTATTTTTTTAAAAAATAAAACCATATAATATCATACATGCATGATTTTTAGTTTATGATATATGAACAGGAATAGTGGCATGAAAAAAGCATTTGTAATGAGAAGTGCTATATGCATCTCCTAGATTGACTTGCCTTATGGGGTATTGTTTAGAACAGCCTTGAAGACGATGTTTTTGGTGAATGTTCCTGTCTTTGTTGTGCCTTGTTGTGGAGACTTGTCGATTTCGATTGTGATGGACTGTAGAGAGTGTGCGCTTGACAAAGCAACACAGAGCTAGCTGGTCACGGGTGAAAACTGTTTGTGGAAAGTACACCTTAATAGGTTAAACCAGCTGGACAGAATAACTTTAATACTGTATGTTATCACTCAATAATAAATCAAACTTCCGGAAGTTATACAACTTGTCTGGGAGAAAACTAACGCTCCCTTGCCATTCCCTTCAGGGGTGGGTGTTTCTGGAAGGTCGTAGTAGTTCACCACAGCAGATATCAGTCAATCACCAAGGACGACACGAAACTTGAAATATCGCACTCCGTCACGAGCGGGGCCCCTGTTTCATCGTGATGGGTTGCGGCAGGCGAAAGGCAATGGGGAGGGAGTTTATTTTGGCGAACCGCACACTTTTTGCGTATTATTATGTCATATGGACTAGCAGTCACCCATTGAAAAATCAATGGTGGTAGATGCGTTGAACAAGGAAATTTGAGAGCTATGGTACAAAGAATACTCATTAAATTGAGATGTTCTTTTTAAAATTAAAACCATACAAGATGCATATGTGCATGATTTTTGGTTTATGATATGCAGTGCCTATAGAAAGTCTACACACCCTTTAAAAATTTTCAGCTTCTGTTGCCTTATAGCCTGGAATTAAATTGCATTAAATCAGACTTGTTCCACCTTGATTTACACATCGTAACCCACAACTTCCAAGTGAAAAACATTTCGACACATTTCAGAAAATTAGTAAAAAATACAAAACTCAAATATCTTGGTTGGATATGTGTCCACCCCCTGAGTTTATTTTTGGTAGAAGCATGTTTGACAGCAATTACATGTGTGAGTCTGTTGAGATAGGTCTCTACCAACTTTGCACACCTTGATGGGGCAACATTTTCCCATTCTTCTGTGCAAAACTGTTCAAGCTCAGTGAATTTACATGAGGAGTGTTGATGGACAGCAATCTTCAAGTCATGCCACAGAATTTCCATTGGATTTAAGTCGGGGATCTGACTGGGCCACTCAAGGACTTTTATCTTTTTGTTCCTTAGCCACTCCAGTGTAGCTTTAGCTGTGTCCTTCGGGTCGTTGTCATGCTGAAAGGTGAACTTCTGTCCCAATTTCAGCTTTCTTGCAGAGAGCAGCAGGTTTTCCTCCAGAATTTTTCTGTATGTTGCTCCATCTATTTTCCCTTCTACCCGACAAGTACCCCAGTCCTTGCTAATGAAAAACATCCCCGTACCATGACGCTGCCACCATCATGCTTCACAGTAGGGATGGTGTTCTTTTGGTGATGTGCTGTGTTGGGTTTGCATCAAATGTAATGTTTTGTCTTTAGGCCAAAAAGTTCCATCTTGGTTTCGTCAGATCACAAAACTTTTTGCCACATGGCTTAAGAATCTCTGGAGTGTTTTTTTTGGATACCTCAAATGGGACTCAAGGTGGGATTTTTTGAGCAATGGCGTCCTTCTTGCCACCTCACCGTAAAGGCCAAACTTGTGGAGTGCTTGGGATATTATCACATGCACACAGTGACCAGTCTTTGCCATAAAGGCCTGTAGCTTTTTCAAAGTTGCCATTGGCCTTTTGGTGGCCTCTCTGATCAGTCTCCTCCTTGCTTGGTCATCCAGCTTGGAGGGACGGCCTGATCTCGGCAGGGTCTTGGCAGTACCATACGTCTTCCACTTCTTAATGATTGTCTTGACTGTATTCCAAGGGATGTTCAAAGCCTTTGAAATATTTTTATGCCTATTCTCTGATGTGTGCCTTTCCACAACTCTATCCCAGCGGTCTTTTGAAAGCTCTTTGGTTCTCATGGTTCAGTCTTTGCTGTGAAATGCACTACCCAGCAGAGGAAACCTACAGGAACAGCTGATTTTATTCTGAAATAATCAGAATCCCTGCAATTTAATATAGGTGAAGGCCAATTAACTTGGTGTGATTTTGAAGGTGATTGGTTACACCTGAGCGAATTTACAGTTGCTATTATAAGGGGAGTGGGCACTTATCCAACCTCCATATTCTAGTTTTGTATTTTTAATTAATTTCCTGAAATTTGTAGAATTTGTTTTTCACTTGGAAGTTGGCGGTTACAATGTGTAAATAAAAGTGGAAAAAGTCTGATTTAATGTAATTTATTTCCAGGCTATAAGGGAACAAAAGGTGAAATTTTTGAAAGGGTGTGTAGACTTTCTATTGGCACTGGATGAACAGGAATAGTGGTGATGAAATGTATTGCATTTGCAACAAGAAGTGCTGCCTATATTGACTCTCCTGATCCGCATCACCCACACCTTCTCCGCAGTCTCACAAACATCCGTGGCTACCCACCCCTTCTCCACGGGCTCACAAACGTTTTCCGCAGCTGATAAAACCTTGTCCATAGCCATCCACTCCTTGTCTGGAGCTGTCCACACCTTGTCCATGGCCTCGCTTACCTTGCCCGCAGCCAGGCAAATGTCCGCAGTTGCCCGCACTACGTCCATGACCTCGCAAACGTTGTCCGTGGCCGCGAAAACCTTGGACAGAATAGCATGAAAACTGGATGTTATTGTCAAGCAAGGAGAAAAAGACATGAAATGTCATAGCCCCCGTGCTTTTAGTAATTTTGCTGAATGGAGTTAAAAGACTTGCCCATATTTACAAGATTTATGTGGACGTGCAACTGACTTGAGTGGTCATTTGACATACAAGAACATTTGTGACATTTGTTACCTGTGCCATTTTCCAAGTTTGAATGAAATGGGACCGTGCATGTCCAAAAAATGGTTGGGGACACGTTTAAGTACAAAATAGCCTGCTGGTCAGCCATCTTGGATCTTATCTCAGAACAATGACGTGCATATATAAGCCATCATTCATTATATCTGTGTGCCAAGTTTGAACAAGATCAGAAAATGCATGCCTGAGAAATGTTTGAGGACGTGTTCAACACGGTTGTTTTTTTTTTTTGGTTTTGTTTTTACAACTTAAATGGCCACCAGTCTGCCAGTGAGCCATCTGATCAGATCGCAAAATAAAGTGAGGTGCACGTTTATGTAATCATGTACTGTGCTTGTGCCAAGTTTGAATAAAATCAGACCATGCACACCTGAGAAATGGTAAGGGAGGCGTTTTATAACTAATGGCTGCCAGTCAGCCATGTTGGATATGATCCCGAAAAAAATGATATGCATATGTAAGCCCTCATTCATTATCTGTGTGCCAAGTTTGAACAACATCAGTAAATGCACATCCGAGAAATCGTTGAGGACATGTTCAACACTGGGATTTCTTATCCAAGTAAAATGGTTGCCATTCAGCCGTCTGATCGCATCACAAAACAAAATGATGTACATACTGTATGTATATCATCATGTGTTGTCTTTGTGTCAATTACGAATAAAATTGGTCATTACATGTCCGTGATATGGTTGCGGACGCACACACGGACACGAAAGTCGAGACCAAATCCATAAGCCCCTGTTTCGGATGAAGTCCAACGGAGGCAAATAATAAATTAATTTCCTGGAAGATGTAAAACTTGTCTGGGAGGAAAAAAAAGACTCCCTTGCCGATAGCTGAAGCAGCGGGTGTTTCTCGTAAATTGGAGTAGATCTGCACCACAGCAGATTTCTATTGATGTGGATTGTAGTAGTTCACTGCAGAAAATTTCAGTCGATCACCGACTATGACGACCACGAAACGAAAATCGAAATATCTCTCTCCGTAGTGACCGGGGCCCCAGGTCCATCAGGACGGTGAAAGGCAGTGGGGCTCGTGTTTATTTTGGTCAACTGCGCACATTTTGCATATTATAGATTTTTTTCCTATTATTATATAGATTAGGATACACATTAGTGAGAATAAAAACTTTGCCGAACAATATGGTGTGGATACGTTCCAGATATTGAGTAGAGGACGAAGTATAACACATCTCCAAATACTAGAAATGGCATTTATCTATTCCATGAATTCTGTTATGTCAGCAAAAAGAGTTTGTCAATTCACTTTGCCTATATGCGCAAATAAGAAGAGTAACACAAACTCTCCCTCAAGGCCCTGTCACACCTTGACGTTTTAGCCAGCGTATGGCAAGGTATCAAAATGTATGTAAAATGCTGGCGTACACTGAACTATTGATGTTTTTTTTTCCAGTTTTGGACTTATTCGTAACGAATTGGACGTATTCATAACGTATTCGTAACGTACACAGAACGTTTCGATAACATACAGTGTAGATAATTTATATCAACGAATTCTGCGCGTGTTGTCGGCGTTCACAACCTATGCCCAACGATAGTCTAACTTATGCATAGCGCACGGCAGCATATCGCCGACGATCATGTGGTGTAGCCTATTAAAAGGCTGCGGCTCGACGATTCAAATCATAACCGCACTAGACATCGAAGTGTCAAGCCGCTATCACACCTTGACGTTTTAGCCAGTGTATGCCGCCGTATGAAAAATTTGCTGAATACACTGGCACACGTCGAATACGTTATGGGTAAGTTTTGTATATGTGAAGAGCACGCTGAAGCACACTGGCATACGTCGTAGTACGCCGAGTACATCGACAAATTTTCAGCATGTTGAAAATTTTTCGATGTATGCCAGCGTATGACGCACACGTTCCGCATACGCTGGCCATAAGTTGTAGGCACATTACGCGATCGTTGACACACGTCGACACACGTTACTTGTAAGTTACTCATAAGTCGAAACACATCGAGGTAAAGTTTAGTGTCGGTGTTCCAGACTCCCTGTTTTTTTTTATTGTATTTTATTTTTTTTCTTCGGTATGACGGTGATGTTGACACTTCGATTTATAGTGCGGTTGACGTACGACGTATGCCAGCGTATGACATATGCCAGCATACTACGACGTATGCCAGCATGCTCTTAACATATACAAAACTTACCCATACGTATTTGACGTGTGCCAACGTTTTAGACAAATTTTTCATACGTCGGCATACGCTGGCTAAATCGTCAAGGTGTGACAGGGCCTTCAGTCACAAATGTTGATGAAGAGGATTCTGCATGGCTCTGCCCCAGATTCTGCAACCTCCAATTGGAGCATTGAATACTAAACAGGTTCCTCCAACCTAGCGCATTGGGAGGCGATGAAGTCACCAGAGATTGGTCTTGGTCTTGTTGGGTCTTGTTGGGATTGGTCTTGTTGATCTGCACTGATCAAATCGGAATTGGTCTTGTTGATAGATGGCCTCGTCGTAGTATATCGGTTGTTCTTCATCGTCTCATTCAGTTTGTGAGAGTTTCACCTGAAGAGTGCACAACAAAAAGCTTTGTGGTTCTTTTTAATTCAGTTTCATGGAAATATCCTTCAAATGTCTCTTTATGTGTCTTTTACAGTCCACCAAATAATTCAATTATATATTTCTTCAATTTAAGCAACCTCTCACATTCTCCTCCCCTCCTCTTGCTCCCAATATTTTATTAACCTCTTCTATTCCCCTTTCTCACCTACTTTCACTCATTGTAAATGAGCATGATAACCAGAGAGTTTAAAACTCTCCTTTAAACTGACAGATCTCTCAATCCAAGCCACTGCCGATAAACTAGATATCATCTGTTTAACAGAATCCTTCCTCCCATGGGACTTCCCGACTCCTTAGTGTCTCTCTGTGGTTATTTGTTCTCTGATCTAATCGCCTGAACCACGCCCCAGCTGCGGAGTTAAACCTCACATCAATAACTCAATTTTTCACTGCCCTTGTACTGATCTTACACTTCCAAAAAGTTATATTCCACACCAGATTTATGCACCTCTCGTTTGCGTAGCCTTGCTTTTCCCTGGATATGCAGGTGCATATCCAAATTGTCTTTGCTTTCTTCATTCTGCTCAGAAGCTCTTTATCTTACTTCTCTGGTTGAGAATTGTGTTGATGTGAGTGCAAACACCATAGGGGCAATGGAAATCAAAATGAAAGTTGAGAGAGGGAGGAGAGTGAGACTGTGTGTTTAACTCAGTGTTTTCCTCCATACGCGTAGGAACTGTGAGAATAATTTGAAGTGATACGTATTGAGGTAAATCGAGACGAATAAATGTTTAGTGTGTGTGCGTGTGTGTGTGTGTGTGTGTGTGTGTGTGTGTGTGTGTGTGTGTGTGTGTGTGTGTGTGTGTGTGTGTGTGTGTGTGTGTGTGTGTGTGTGTGTGTGTGTGTGTGTGTGTGTGTGTGTGTGTGTGTGTCCTCCAGAACTGAAAAACCTCGCAGCCTGAAACTTTGCAGGCATACTAGGAAAAGTCCAAGGAAGTGCAAGAGTGAAAATTGGGTGCTTGGGTTAATTAAAACACCCCTTTTGAAGATAATTTATCGGCCTTATTTAATTATATTCTTCATCAGGCGATCCTCGGCCACCTCAATGTCTGGGTCTTAAGGCGTTTCTTGGTTAACCTCGCTGGGGGGGGGGGGGTCTGAAGCCGCCATGTTTTTTGGCCTCCCTAACAATGCCTAGACTTGGAACAGGCCGCAAAGATTTCTGAAAGATTATGTTCTTTTTCACTTTCCTCACTCATATTATCGAATGCCTGTTCATCATAGCTACAAATCGCTGTACACATTGCAATGCTTATAAACACCCGGAGACGGCAGCGTTCATTGCTTTATTTAAGTTCCGCACATGCGATCACCACATTTCGGGCATCTCCCGGAGGTGTATGTTTAATGTGGTGCTAATCGCATGCCAAACGAGCCGTTTCTTATCAACCGTTTCGTTTGAGTGCTTGCTTGAGTGCTTATGCCTCTTGGTGAGCATTCACCAAGCTGCTTGGTTGTTAGTTTCGGTAAAAG
>NC_140968.1:86698159-86715659 GCF_056783735.1 Eptatretus burgeri
TCTTAGCATGTCCACAGGGATGTAAATCTGGCTGCCCCATCTGCATTTAGTTTGTTGGCTTTCTGAATTGCAGTTGGGAAAGAGGAGATTTTGAGAAACCTCATGCAATGTGTAAGTAATTGATACGAAACAGGTTGGATGTATGAAAGGTGCCCCCTGTTGATCAGAACACTTGCAGAAAGTGTGGTGAGGCATAAATATATTTGAGGTCACCATTTCCACTTGGAGTTGATATTTGGATATTATCCCACATGGGACCGCTTACCTGGTCACCTCCCAGGGGTAGGGGGTGGATTCCAATCTGCGCTAGAGGCATCGTTGTTCCCCAAGCATAAAACGCTTCTGGTATGACCATGCGTTTTGGCCCCATGGACCAGGATGTTGTGTGCATTTATTGTATGCACTATGAGCTTTGTCCTTCGAGCCAAGGTACACGTGTATTCATTTCCAGACCTCGTTTGGCCGGTATTGTTCTTGGGGCTAAAATGCACTGAAATAAAAAAATATATATTTAATAAAAAGAGCTCTCAACAGATACAACAGTCAGTGAGCCAGAAACGCATCCGTGGATTGATACCTTTTTCAATGGGTATGGCCTGGCATTGCCACAAACTGCTTCTAAAGCCTCAAGACTGACTGCTACTGTATCAATTTATCTGCTGACATTGTTTTTAGCAGTGGGTGGTTCTGAGTTTGCATGTATGATCACATGAGAACCCCAAAATCTTAAATGGACAACCAGTCTTGGATATGTGGAATTTGTTTTCCGTTTTTTTTTTTTGTAGGATACGTGTGGCAGCCAGTCTTGTATAGTGCTATTTTCACAAATTTTTTTTTAGCTTTGACAGAATTTATGCCAATGTGACCAAAGGCTAAACTCTTTGGCATGATAATGCGATTTGTTGTGATCATATAAATATTTATTTCAGGAAAAAGAAAATATAGGAATGAGAAAAGAAGATTAGAGTATGACACACAAGAAAGAATGACAATAAGAAAATATAAATCGTTTTTTATTTTTATTGTTCCTTTAATTTTTGGATCCAAGATAGAGCCCATTCGCATGATGACTGAGGGCAAAAGACATCAAACTATCAGTGGGGGAAACAATTTGACACAACATTCAAGGGAATCCATCCATCCGTCCATTGGGATCATACTCTATGCAGAGCATTGTTGCCACCTAAGCAGTCTCCTTGGCTATTGGGCACAATTCTGGATGGGTCACCACTCCGAAACAGGATACCAGCAAGCTGGCACTCATTTTGCTGACTCTAGAAAGATGAAATGCAGAGTTAACCCCACATGGTATTAATTCAACAGTCAAGGAGGATTTTAACTCAGGATCCGAGGATCCCAAGCCCACCAACCTAACCATTAAGCCAACACCAGGCTTATTCAAGGGAATCAATAATAGGAAAAAGAGGAGAGAGCAGAGGGGAGGAAACACAACAGCTTCCAAGTTCGAGGGTTGGGTGAGTTAATCGATGTAGCAAAGATTGCAGGTCCGAATGGTGGTGCACCACAGCCATGGAGAGAATAGTGGGATAGCACAGCCTCTGGAAAGCGGTTCCACATAGGGAGAAAAGAGGAGCAAAACAGTTGAGGTGTACACTGAGCCTGGATTTTGGATGTATAACCAGGAGGGGGTTACTTGAAGTATATGTGCATCTTGAAGGAGCTGGGGTTGGGAGGGTGAGGGGTGTGCGTTTCAGAGGGCTCAGAGGGCAGGACAGGTTGGGTGTGTGAGAGCTTGGTTGTGTGACAAGAACAAGCTGATTTGATTTTAGTTCAGGTCCGGATCCAGATCTGGCCTATCTGGCCAGGAAAGTTAATGCTCCCCATCTCATTCAATTACAGATGGCCACAGTTTAGACTGGAGCAAAATCTGAGTCGAACAGTGATGCATAATTGCTAACAGTTACCCCGTTTTGACTTTGTCATTTTTTGTGAGGGAGCAGTCCGTGTGCTTGCAAAAGCAATTAAACTCCATTCACCTTAACATTACATTTACTTGAAGTGTTCAGCATGCAGACTCCAATACAGGTCACTTTGAAGAATTTGATTGACTTGCTGCACATGCTTTGCTCTGTTGCAGCCCGACGAACTGACAAACATCTTGGAAATCAGTAACATTGTCTTCACCAGTATGTTTGCTCTCGAGATGTTGCTAAAGATCCTTGCCTTTGGTCTGTTTGGATATATTCGCAACCAATATGACATCTTTGATGGAAGCATTGTCATAATCAGGTGAGATGAAACACTTGAACACTTCTTCAAGTTTTCTGATCTCCAATATATTTATTAGTGTGGAATTGCACATGACTGTCAAATCACATTTCGGTTATTGATGTGAATCTCTTTTTGTTTCCTTTATTTTTTCTTTTTGTTCCTGTGCAATGTACAGTCCAATCAAAATGCCCCTGGATTTGACTTTTAAATTGCTCTCCTCGTTAATAGTCGTGTTTCCTTTCCCCAACATTCCATCTGCTAAACCTGTTTTTGTACTTCTCGCGAAACCGCTGCCATAGTCTAATTGTCTGCAAATTATAATAGTGCCTCTCCGAGTGCACTTCCGATTTTGTGGTCGAAAACGTCAAACACACCGTGTTTGATCAGAAACTGGTGAGTCCGACAGGATTTCGGCTGGGTTCGATGCCCGACCTTACTGTTGGATTATAAACTGTTGGATTGGTGCTTTGCAGTCATGGCGTTACATCATATTGTGTTGTCCTTCAGATTGACATGAAGCAGGGTGTCCTTGCTAGTTTCCCCATTCTTTTTTTTTAATGGGCGGATGTTGTAATTGGCTTTGTCTGTCTGTCTGTCCGTCCGTCACCTATCTCTTAAACGGTTGTGCAGAAATTTACCAAACTTGGTAGGTATGATAACCACGTGGTAAGAAGGTGCAAAAGGTCCAAGACCAAAAAATACAATTGTGGGCACATTTTAAAAAAGATTAAATTGAAATTTTGCATATGCAATCAACATTGGGGGACACATGAAATATGTAACAATTTTTTTGAAGATTTGACCCCCGGTTCATGTCCCAGGGGGTGGAGAGTGGGGACTGAGGTTTGCAGGGGCAACACAGGAACTTTTTTAAACTCAAGCTTTGATAATGGGTCATTCCTCATGGAACTTTTTGACATCTTTCAACATTCCTTGAGGTGGGAAGCGTGAGGATTTGTGATTGTTTGCCATTGACTTCACTCTAGTATTGGTTTGTGGGCGTTAACAATCCATCGCGGTATCCCTCAAATCAGAGGAGGTAAGGCATTGCTGACGGCGGCCTGAATGAATCCCAAAATGCGATGTAGAATTACTGCTCAAGTTGGCACCAGTTGAACATCAGACCGCATCGCCCAGTTCGTGAATGACTTGGGCCAAAATATTTTACCCACCAACTCCACATAAAGGTTGGAATCATTGGGACTGTTCTAGAAGTAGCTGCAGTTGATCAGAAACTGGGGCACAAACGTTGTAACGAGTACTGAGACATTGATATGTTTCCGCACCCATTGTTTGGATCCATATTTGACAAGGTAAAACCAGTATATTTTACCTTGTAAATGCATCAATGGTGCTCATTTTGTTTCCACCTTAAGGCCCAGTCACACCTTGACGTTTCAGCCAGCTTATGCCGATTTTTGTAAAATTTGTCTAAAACGCTGGTACATGTTGAATACGTTATGGGTAAGTTTTGATAACATTGAGAGCACGCTGAAAAACACTGCCATACGTCGTTGTACACTGGCTTTAAACGTTGAACTTTTGGGTTTTCATCGAATTTTTTCATGCTTGAAATTTTACGATGTATGCCGGCGTATGACTCACACTTTCTGCTACGCTGGCCATAAGCTGTAGGCACGTTGTGCGATCGTTGACAAACGTTGAAACACGTTACTTGTAAGTTACTCATAAGTCGAAACACGTCGAGGTAATGTTTAGCGTACCCGAAACTTATTTCTAACCTATGAGTAACGTTTTGTAAGCACGCTACACGAACGTTGTTCACACTTTGCAACACGTTACTTGAAAGTACTACTACTACTACTACTACTACTACTGTTACAACTACCAACATCGACATCAGTAAATTCTCTCGAACTAGTACTACTACTAATACTACTACCAACATCGACATCACTAAATTCTCTCAAACTACTACAACTGATACTACTACTACTACTACTACTACTACTAACATCGACATCACTAAATTCTCTCGAACTACTACTACTACTAATAACATCGACATCACTAAATTCTCTCGAACTACTACTACTACTACTACTACTACTACTACTACTACTACTACTACTACTACTACTACTACTACTAATAACATCGACATCACTAAATTCTCACGAACTACTGATACTACTACTACTACTACTAACATCGACATCACTAAATTCTCTCGAACTACTACTACTACTACTACTACTACTACCAACATCGACAGCACTAAATTCTCTCGAGCTACTGATACTACTACTACTACTACTAACATCGACATCGCTAAATTCTCTCGAACTACTATTACTACGAATAACATCGACATCACGATATTCTCTCAAACTACTACAACTACTACTAATAACATCGACATCACAAAATTCTCTCGAACTACTACTACTACTACTGCTACTGCCACTGCTACTGACATTGACATCTACTCAACATGGAGTCTGGAACACTGACGGGTTCCTCTTGTGAAGCCCATTTGTAGATACCAATTCCCCTAAACGCTGCCAATACGCCATTATACTGTTGCGGTATTCGCGCCCGCCGGCGTGCTGACGGCCACGTAACTCGAATCGCGGCACGTCGCCCACCGGACGGACAATCCAGTCGTGACCCTCTCGGACTAACGCCGGGAACCAGTGACGGGTGGACTCACCGCGATCGAGCCAATCAGCCCCCGCGTGGGATAGGGTTGCTCGCCAAATTCGACCTACCTAAGTACCCACGCGGAGGGTAGACCGGGCGATCGCACCTCGCCGCAGGTCGACTTCGGACACGGGCCACTTAAGCGACCCGTTCCGTACTATCGGGATAACCGAGCGGTGTTATTCGTCGGCCTCGACGGTTCGATTAATTATCGGGCGTATTCAGCCCACTACCAACCCTTTACGTGAAGCAAGATGAGGATTCAATGAAAGAAATGACGAAGCGAAGCGGGAAACAGTTCAACACAAAGCACATTTATTCGCGATGAACGGAAAGCACACATATTCAATTCCACAAAAAGCACACAGAAAAGAAAAACACAATGCAATTTACACAAAAAGCAAATGCGACAATGCAGATCTAATACCGATTACACGAGCACACGGCCACACTTATACAATTTTACTTCACAGACGGCGCCGACAACACATACCCAAAACCAAGGAAAAGAATACCCTCAAGGATGAGGCGGGCCTGAGGCCGAGACCGGATCGGGCCTACCCGTCTGGTGATGAGACGCGGAGCGGCGATGGTGCCTCAACTCCGCGGGCCTCGCGGACAGTGTCTGGTAGGGGGTGGGAAAGGGGCCCCCTTGGTCGCACTATCTCAGCGCGGGGGGAAACAGGAGGGGGTTGCTGATGCTCGGGGTATAGAGGATTTTTATTGCCCCGCAACGAGCGTCTCCACCTCGGCCAGGTCGCGCTGTCGGCCTCCCTGGGGTGCAGCTCCCTGCACGACGCGAGCACCCCCTCGTCTGCCCTCGCCGCCTCTCCACAGCTCCGTCCCCTCCGCTCCGACTCCAACACACGACGCCGACCAGCTCCTTCTTGCCAACTCCACCGCCCGCGAAGTCTTGACTCTCTGTTCCCACTCTCTGTTCCCTCTCGACTCTACTACTCACTGGACTGACGAACACGGTCGCTTATATCAGCCCCGTGGCTTCGCCCTCTCATCTTTGACCCCCTCCCTTCGACCTTTCACCTCACTCCCCATTGGCCCGAGAAAAAGTGGGCGTGAATGCCTTTTGATCCATAAATTTGCATATATCGATCGCCCTCCAACGCCCTGGGGGCGGGGCCAATTCGCCCCTCGCTCACCGATTGGACGGCAAAAAGTGGGCGTGTGTCGTTTTTGATCCGTTTTTGAAGCACAAAATCCGTGATTTTGTACACGCTGTTCGGCGCGCGCCCTGCACGAGTCCAACACCGGTACCCACAAGCGGCGCAAGAACGGTGGCGATGCGACGGTTGCGAGGTGTGACGTGAAGGTCGTGGCGGTTGTGGTGAAGCGGCGTTGTGGTTGGTGGTTGATGTTGTGACTGGTGGTGGTAACAATGGCGGTTGGTCCAAATTAAAGATAGTAAAAGAAAAACGGCTATCCTGAAGAGTCGCAGCACGCATAAATGACATGTATTCCCACTAGACAACGGGTTTGGGCCTAACTACACATGTACTTACCGAGATACCTCACCTAAGGGACCTGAATGGTGGTTTGCGAATTTGGTAACCACAACACTACCCCCTCCCCTTTTTACAGACTCGTCCCGAGTCGTCAAATTTTCGTGTGCCATCATGTGTAGTTTTCCCCTAGTACATTTTACCTACGGATCCCTGAGTGCGACATTCATGGTATTCGTGTCCCCAAAATAAATAACCTGAGGGCTGCGTAACTATCTAAACAAACTCACTCACACGGACGACTTAAATAAAATTGCCGGCGCTAGGACAGACATGCCGGGGGCGCACTCATATGTACAGTACATCTTAACCTTAACTTACAAATTTTACACTAAACCATGGCCCAGGATCACTGAACTCTGCAAAAGAAAACAGTTAGCAGGGAGCCAGGCTGCTCGCATGCAGTCTCTGGCTCAAAACAATGCAGGTGACAGGGAACGTGGCTGGCTGCTCACACGCAGTCCAAGGCCTTCCCTTTTGAACTGAACGCAGTGAACCACAACGGTGCATGGGCTGCACAAACGCAGTCTCCGTGCCAGCTCAAGTGGCACACGCAATGAGCACAACGAATGGATGGATGAACACAAACACGGTGCACGGGCCGCCACTGCAGGCCCGTGTTGTAGCTGCCAACAGGGCAGTTCTCGCAGCTTGCAACTGTTGCCTTGATCCTGGCGCACATGGAAATGAACAGGGGGGGGGGGGGCAAAGCAAAAATTGAACGGGGCTGGTGAACGTGGGCAGTGGGCATGGCATGGCAAAGGTAGCAGGCAAACACAGCCCGCAGAAGAAGGCCGCTGCAGGCAAACTCAGCCCGCAGAACCAGGCCGTTGCAGGCAAACACAGCCGGCAGATGAACTGGCCGGCACAGGCCTTGAAGAAAAACAGCCAGCCGGCAGATGAAGTGGGCCGGCCTCCGCCTCGAAGCAAAACACGGCCAGCCGATGAAGTTGGCCAGCCTTTGCCGTTCAGTGGAGGTTGGTGGAGGGAGTGCGGTGGTGCTGGCCACTTGGAAGGCGGGCTCGGACCTACCTACCTGTCTCCCTCCCACCTATCGCCTTTGCCTGTCACTGTACATACCCACTCCCTTAATTTGTCAAACCCCAATTTAGCCCCAACTTATTTTTTTGTTTTTATTTTTACTCCCCCACTATAAATCGTCCCCTAACCCCCTTTATCGTCTTTGTTCGGCTAACCTATCCTGTCACCTAGCCTACTCCCAACCCCGACGTTCCCTTCCCGGAGGGGAACAAGGGAGAGCTAGCGTCCTGTGCCGAGGCCCAACGAAGCCTCAGAATGGCCTCCCCAGAGTTCGGCGATCTAACCCAAAGTGGGTCCAGCGGCCCACAACGAGAGCGAGGGGATGGATGGTGCGGAGGGGTACATCTCCTAATCTACCCTATCCATTTAACAGTTAAACTACCCCGGGGCTTTCAACAAGCGCCTCTCGCTTAAACTATTGGTTCTAACAACCCAGATTCCCGTCGCCTGTGTTGGTGTCCTTACAATTTCGGGCCTCGCCCCTAATTTTTCTCTCCGTGCCCTCACACGGTCTCCTGGCTGGGACACGTGGCTCCCTTTGGCAGGCACGACCCTCTGCCGAATCTCCCGCTATGGCACCCCCGGGCACTACACTGCCTCCGAGCCTACCAGCTCCCTAACACCGGGGAGTGCCCCCCATGGCACCTCCCCTGAAACGCACACGTGGCAGGCCGGCCTCCCGGGCCCCTTTCCGAGGGTCACCCGTGCCCACAACACTGCCCACGCGGCTAATGGCGCCCCGGGCCCCCGCACCAAGCAGGCGCACCCGTGCCCACTACTCTATCCCGGCCCCCCATGGGCCCATGGCCTACCGCGGCCGACTAGCCTGGTGCCCGGGGTACCCACTCAGCGATACTCACCTTTCGCAGCCACGCTCCCAAGCCCGTCAACAGGGCTCCTGCACCCCTCCAAATGGGTCTCGAGCCTACTTTCCCACCAACAGCAAAACGACCTCCATTTTCAATTTGACTAACCCAGCTAACTCACTTCACTCTGACCCCGGGGTCCCTTGGGCAGGAGTCACTCCTCCCCCCAATCACTCATCGCACCATGCATTCCCCATTCGCTCCATACACACAGACCCGCTGGCCTCACTCACTCAACATGTACACGTACTCACCTCACGACCCACAACTCTTCAACACACACACCGCTGAACTCTGCCATCCTTCTATCTGCATCCCCTAACTAACTCGTGCTCCCACGTCATCCCTTACACTATAGCACGTTCCTTTTAACACTACGTAGCTAAGCTACGTCCCCTCTACACATCCACAAGTCTGTCCATGTCCTCAAAATAATCCCATTTTATTTCCCAACCAAAATCTGGCTGCAATCCCTCTAACTAATCCATTCCACGGACTCCATGAGGACTTACCCCTGCCCCATGAAGTCGGTCTAACTAAGCTAACCCTTCCCCTAACTAGTTTCCATCCTGTGCCCAGGTAAGGGGGTCTTCCACCCTTGCCCAGGAATCCTGTGCACCCGAAAGTGAGGCTTGCTTTTTTTTTTTTTTTTTTTTTTCCTTTACATGCGCAGCACCAGCGCGGCAACTCGCGCACTTTGCACCTGCCCGTGACGTCATGCAGCTGCACGTGTTCCTCGTCCCTCCTTGGACGGTACCATCCGGCCGGGATACCCCTCCTGCCGGATTCCAACCACACGTGCAGCCATGACGTCACCGTGCGCATAAAAAAAAACACAAGCCCCACGTCTCGAGGGGTTCCCCACGCGAACACATGTGCTTTGCCCGTTGGAGCTTAACACACACGATCGCGTGGAGAACCCGTCCGGTCCAAATCCATTTACCTGCCTAAACTTTGTCCGTCCGCGGGATCGGCAAATCCACCGCGTGCGTTTCCGGACCGGGACTTCACTCTCGCAAGCGAGCACGTGGTGGTCTCGTGCTTTGTACAGCACGGACCGCGTGCTCACTGCTGGGTGAACCCGGCACGGTCCCCGAAACGACTACAGCCGCTACCCGGCTTTCTTTCTTCTCATGTCGCCTTCGTCGCCATTCGACCCACGCACACCTGCGTGTTACGACGCACACAGTCCACTCCATCACATTCACACCGGGAGACGCGGCTGCGTGCTCCCGCATGCCAACCGACATCTCCCTCACATACCGCTCTCTCACACACACGGTCTCCCTTGCATAACCCATACCACTCACACGTGGTGCTCCATTCACTCGCGCGGGGGCACTCACCCGCGGTGCCTCACTCACACACGCGGGGGCACTCACCCGCGGTGCCTCACTCACACTCCGTGCCTCATCCACACACGCGGGGGCACTCACCCGCGGTGCTTCACTCACACTGGCCGTTCCATCCACACATACGGCCTCACTCACACACGGTGCCCCATCCTCACCCGGCGTGCTGGGAAGCACGCACTCTGGCACCATCGCCACCACACCACTCACACACGGGGTCGCCTCCACACACGGGGACGCACTCACACCTTGCACCACACACACAGGGACAACCACACTGGGGATTCGTGTCCCCACAAGGGTCTCCGGGGCCTCTATACCCCCCAAGCTCTCCGTGCAACCGTTCGCAGCTCTCGTCCCCTCAACCTCGCAAAGCACGACCGAACCCACCTGGTCGTGACTCGCCTCAAGGGGGCAGACTCCCTCCCCTCGTTCCTGGAGGAGGCCATCCAGATGCTCGCACTGGGTCTCTACACGCTCCGCGAGCTCACCCCCGTTGTCCTCCACTACCTCCGTGTGTGTGTGTGCGTCACTTACCCCGTCCTCACCGTGCAGTCTCTCCTCTATCGTTCCCTTCCCGGCTACCGTCACTGCCAACTCTTCACCCTTTACCTCCCTTGTCTCCACTATTATTTCCGTTGTCGTCACCTCATGTCTCGTCTCACGTTTTGGTCTCCCCATTTAATTCTTCCCTTTTGGTCACCGTCGATTCCTCTGTCACGACCCTCGCCCAACACGCCCCCCAAATTATTTTTTTACCCGCCTCCACCGCGGGCCTGTCAGCCGTTGCACCCCCTTCCAGCTCGTTTGCTCCCACACGTGGAGTCGCCATTCCCAGCTCCCTGGTCACGGCCTTCATGCCCGCCTGCAGGCATCGGCCCATGTTCTGCGTCTCACCCCGTAGTTCTTTCATTTCTTCCCTCATGTTTGCTTCCATTCCGTTTATTTGCTTGTTCATTTCGTTTTTCATTTAATTTGTGTTTGTATCCATCTTTGCTGTCATTGCCGCCAGCATGGCGAATAGCTGGGCCATGTCGGGTGCGCTTGGGTGAGCCGTTTCGGCAAAGGTCGGCGGGTTTTGGTGGAGAGGGGGGGGGAGGTGTCATACACCGCGGCCGCTGCCGCACCCATTTCGGGCTCTGGGTTCAGTTGGGCGAGTCCGTGTTCCTGCACAATCAACATTTCCTGCTCGGGGATTCCATCCTGGACCATGGATCCTACACATTCTACATCCATTTCTAATACCCCCGGCTCCCGCTCGCCTTGAGACGCCATCTTGCTTCTCGTGAAGGGTTAATTTAGCTCACTCGTAATTTGGAGGGAATCGGGGGTCGCTTCTCTCACCCCTGGACCGATTCCCGTGAATTTAGCTGGAGACAGGAGAGCCCGTTTTCCTGTTCTCCGATACCAGTGCCGCGAGGAGGGCGATGAATTTGTATCGCACGACCTGACACCAGTGTTGCGGTATTCGCGCCCGCCGGCGTGCTGACGGCCACGTAACTCGAATCGTGGCACGTCGCCCACCGGACGGACAATCCAGTCGTGACCCTCTCAGACTAACGCCGGGAACCAGTCACGGGTGGACCTTTCGGTCTCACCGCGATCGAGCCAATCAGCCCCTGCGTGGGATAGGGTTGCTCGCCAAATTCGACCTACCTAAGTACCCACGCGGAGGGTAGACCGGGCGATCGCACCTCGCCGCAGGTCGACTTCGGACACGGGCCACTTAAGCGACCCGTTCCGTACTATCGGGATAACCGAGCGGTGTTATCGTCGGCCTCGACGGTTCGATTAATTATCGGGCGTATTCAGCCCACTACCAACCCTTTACGTGAAGCAAGATGAGGATTCAATGAAAGAAATGACGAAGCGAAGCGGGAAACAGTTCAACACAAAGCACATTTATTCGCGATGAACGGAAAGCACACATATTCAATTCCACAAAAAGCACACAGAAAAGAAAAACACAATGCAATTTACACAAAAAGCAAATGCGACAATGCAGATCTAATACCGATTACACGAGCACACGGCCACACTTATACAATTTTACTTCACAGACGGCGCCGACAACACATACCCAAAACCAAGGAAAAGAATACCCTCAAGGATGAGGCGGGCCTGAGGCCGAGACCGGGTCGGGCCTACCCGTCTGTTGATGAGACGCGGAGCGGCGATGGTGCCTCAACTCCGCGGGCCTCGCGGACAGTGTCTGGTAGGGGGTGGGAAAGGGGCCCCCTTGGTCGCACTATCTCAGCGCGGGGGGAAACAGGAGGGGGTTGCTGATGCTCGGGGTATAGAGGATTTTTATTGCCCCGCAACGAGCGTCTCTACCTCGGCCAGGTCGCGCTGTCGGCCTCCCTGGGGTGCAGCTCCCTGCACGACGCGAGCACCCCCTCGTCTGCCCTCGCCGCCTCTCCACAGCTCCGTCCCCTCCGCTCCGACTCCAACACACGACGCCGACCAGCTCCTTCTTGCCAACTCCACCGCCCGTGAAGTCTTGACTCTCTGTTCCCACTCTCTGTTCCCTCTCGACTCTACTACTCACTGGACTGACGAACACGGTCGCTTATATCAGCCCCGTGGCTTCGCCCTCTCATCTTTGACCCCCTCCCTTCGACCTTTCACCTCGCTCCCCATTGGCCCGAGAAAAAGTGGGCGTGAATGCCTTTTGATCCATAAATTTGCATATATCGATCGCCCTCCAACGCCCTGGGGGCGGGGCCAATTCGCCCCTCGCTCACCGATTGGACGGCAAAAAGTGGGCGTGTGTCGTTTTTGATCCGTTTTTGAAGCACAAAATCCGTGATTTTGTACACGCTGTTCGGCGCGCGCCCTGCACGAGTCCAACACCGGTACCCACAAGCGGCGCAAGAACGGTGGCGATGCGACGGTTGCGAGGTGTGACGTGAAGGTCGTGGCGGTTGTGGTGAAGCGGCGTTGTGGTTGGTGGTTGATGTTGTGACTGGTGGTGGTAACAATGGCGGTTGGTCCAAATTAAAGATAGTAAAAGAAAAACGGCTATCCTGAAGAGTCGCAGCACGCATAAATGACGTATTCCCACTAGACAACGGGTTTGGGCCTAACTACACATGTACTTACCGAGATACCTCACCTAAGGGACCTGAATGGTGGTTTGCGAATTTGGTAACCACAACAATACGGTAGCTGTAAGTTAGAAACACGTTCAGTAAGTTATGTGATCGTCCGGAAGACGTCAATCAAATTTGTCTACATACGCCAATGTGCGTTTGAGATACGTTTCACATAGGTTCAAAGCACGCTACTCATAGGTTCAAAGCACGCTACTAATAGGTTCAAGGCACGTTACTCGTAGGTTAAAAATTAAGTTTCGGGTATGCTAAACATTACCTCGACGTGTTTCGACTTATGAGTAACTTACAAGTAACGTGTTGCCGACGTGTGTAAACGATTGCGGAGCGTGCCGAGAACTTATGCCAGTGTATGCGGAACTTGTGAGCCATATGTCGAGTACGTCGTAAAATTTTCAGCATGCTTGAAATTTCACGACGTACTAGACGTACCACGTAATATGCCAGCGTACTTCATTGTTTTTCATCGTGCTCCCAACGTATACACAACTTACCCATAACCTATTCGACGTGTCCCAGCGTTTTAGACACATTTTTCATAGGTCGGCATACGCTGGCTAAATCGTCAAGGTGTGACTGCGATGTTGACACTTCCAATTTTCAGGCGGTTATGATTTAAATCTGCGTGCGGCAGGTTTTTAACAGAGAACGCCACGAGTTTGTCGGCGATACGTGCAGCGCACTATGCCAAAGTTAAACAATCGTTGGGCATAGGTTGTGAACGCCGACAACAGGCTAAGCATTCGTTGGTATAAGTTATCTATACCACAACGAAACGTTCTGTGCCCGTTACTAATATGTTATTCATACGACCAAGACGTTATGAATACGACCAAAACTTAAAAAAAACCTCAAAACTTTAGCGTACGCCAACATTTTACGTGCATTTTTATACATTGCCATTCCTGGCTAAAACGTCAAGGTGTGACTGGGCCTTTAGGAAGGAATTCATGATGCACGCGTCAATTTTGGCTGAAAATCTTAACATCATCGTCAAGCACAATTTCTGTGTCAGCACTTTATTTGGTCCCAATTAATGTGGTGGCTCCTTTAAGAACTTTGGCTTTAGGCTTTGGCACAGTACTTGAAAACAAATGTGTTGCTACCCATCAATGACATGCTCTAAAATTATTTAAAACTATACAACGGTACTCGGTAGAGTGCATACCTCCAGCAGACTGAACAGTTTACTTTTTGTGTCCTCCTGATATGCCGGATCTGGATCTACACCAAAATATAATCGGATTGTTCTTGTCAGCTACCCAACTCATTCACCAAGTTTTGTTTTAATCCGTCCACAAGATTTTGAAATATTGTGCTGTATTTCGTTTTTGGCCCTATCTCTCAATGGTGAAGAAACAATTCAAAAAATTTAAACTCTCGTTTTCGGATCTGGATCTGGATCTTCACCAAAATCTAGTAGTTTTCACGCCTGTCTGTCTGTCTGTTATGAGCAAGATATCTCAAAAAATGATGGACGGATTCGGAAAAACTTGGTGGATGGGTTGGGTGAATGACAAGGATGAATTGGGTGTATGATGAGGACATTTTGTCCTCGTCGTACACCCAAACCTGTCCACCAAGTTTCGTCCAAATCCAGCCATAATTTTTTGAGATATCATGCTCATAACAGACAGACAGACACACAGGCGTGAAAACATAACCTCCGTCCACCTTCAGTGGTACGAACTTTCATGTGCTACAATAAGAGCTTCATGAATACTACTACTGCTGCTGCTGCTGCTGCTACTTTTATGGCCCCAATTAATCCTACTTTCTTGTCAGGTTGAGCGAAGGGGAAATTTGGCTCAAGTCTTTCACAAACCGGCTGGACAGGCCTGATGTTTGACTGGAGGTAATTTGGGCAGAATTTTGTCATTTCTTCAGCAATGTTAACATCTCTTCACGAAAGAACTGTGGGATCTGTAACGTCCACCAATTAATGCCAGCAAATGGGACACCTGGCTTGAGGTCCATATGAGGGACGGTGCGCTCTGTGATGCAGCGACTACTCCTGCCCTCATATGTCAATGTGAAGGTCCACAGAATCAGAATATATATATTTTTAATCTCTGCCACCAAAGGTGAAGGAGGTTATGTTTTCACCCCTTAGTGTCTGTTTGTATTTCTGTTTGTCTCTGTACAGGATATCTCAAAAAGTTGTGCACAGATCTGGATGAAATTTTGTGGACAGGTTCGGTGTGTCAGGTCAGGTATGGGAGCATGTGCCAGAACAGCGCGTCGCTGTCCACTTTCCACCGGTACTCCAGGGGCCTCCGTCTGGCCATCCCCCTGGCAGATGCCAGGCCCATCCCCATCTCCTTGAGATAAGGAAAAAATGATGAGATTTTGGTGAAGATCCGGATCCTGATCCGACGACTATAATTATTTCAGTGATTCTTCACCATTGAGAGATAGGGACAAAAACTATATATAGCATAATACTGTATCTCAAAAGGTTGTAGACGGATTTGGATGAAACTTGGTGGACATGGATGTGTGACAAGGAAGAATTGATTCAATTTTGGTGAAGATACGAATCCGGATTTGGATCTGATAATTTTTAAAGAGATTCTTCACCATTGAGGATCGGGCTAAAACAATATATAGCATGGTATTTCAAAAAAGCTTTGATTGGGCCCAATATCTTCTCATGTATCAGGCATTACATGGCGGACGTATGCGTTCTACCGAGTGCCCTTCTCGTCTATTGATGTGATTATATTGATTTTTAAGCAATAAATATATAACTGAACATGGTTTTCAATCCCAATAATTTTTGAGGTGTTTCTTGTCAAAAAGGCAAACCCGTCAGATACCGCCCCAAAAGTTCCAGATAAACTGCCATGACGTAATCAAGGGAAAGATTGTCAGCACGCAATGGATAATGAGTGCACAACTCACTTCAGACTCGTCACAATGTGATTATGACGAATAATTTTTCTGTTTAAGAAACTCAAGATTACGATCAAAATCATTATGTAGAAGGTCCTGTCAGACCGTGCATGTTTGAACCTGAGGTTGAGATGACATCATGGAAGGGGCTCAGGGCCAATTGACGGGGTTTTTTTGGGGGGGGGCGGGGACAATAAAGCATAAATGGGTAACAAATAACATTAAAATCTTCCTTTAAATATATTTATTCAAGAAAAGAACAACGATTAAGTGTTAAGTGAAGTCATGTCTATTCATGAAACCAAATGTGATTCTCTGATTCTGTGGACCTTTAAGTATTTATGTTTGCAACTTGTTGTAAGTCTGGTTGTTCAAACAAGAAGAACATCTTTGTGTTCTACCTTTGAACTACAGTGGAAACCTTCTTCAACGTACCTAGAAAATATTAAAATAATCCAAAAATATAGTAGTTAAGTTAAAGCTTGTGATTTCTTACCCAATGTTGAAGAAGCAAACCAAAGGAGCACGATTCCTTTTAAATACAAAAGTCTTAACATAGAACTTGTCTCTCCAATCACACCATCCGAAAGACTTGTACACATGTTTTTTTTTTTCTTTCGCTCTTCCCCAAAGTATCTGGGAGCTGTCCGTGCAGTCAGGCGGTGGCCTCTCTGTGCTGCGTACCTTCCGCTTACTCCGCGTGCTCAAGTTGGTGCGCTTCCTGCCGGCGTTACGTCGTCAGCTTGTTGTGCTCATGCGGACCATGGACAACGTGGCTACATTCTGCATGCTTCTCATGTTGTTCATCTTTATCTTCAGGTAATTAGCGATTGTACGCTGAAACCCAACACCGATAGATCAATTCCAAGCAATCACCGTTGAGTAGTTGGCACACAGCACCCAAGAAGCAGTACGCAACTGCCAGAAACGTGTACTGCCTCAACCATTACCCATTCATAAAAGCAAGAAAATTGTAATGGCAAACCCTTTTTTTTTTTTGGAAAGATTGAGCCTGTTTATTAAAGAAAGGCCTGGATGTGTAATGAGAATTCAGGCCTAAAGTTCATTGTCAAGGCCACTGGCATTTATAACTTGAAATAAATTGGCACAAGGTGGAATTAATTGGTTACTTGTAAATGTTCTATTTGGAAGTGGAGGGAGTAATTATGAAGCAAATCTTGACAGGGCTGGAATTTATTCAGCAGAGGCAGCATAAAGTTTTGGGGCACAAGGGGGTGAGGAACTTCATGCATTAAACGGTGGCAGCAGGTGATGGCCATTGCTCCTATCTTATCGTTTTCACGACATGCAGAAATAAAATGCTAATCTCGTTTCCCAGTAATGCCTTGCATTATTTTGAAGAGCTGAAGCTGACGATACACTTCCAAGGTATTTAGCTTGGCTATCATTGCAAGAGCCTCGGGGTTTTTTTGAAGGCAAGTAATTACATAATATCATTATGAAAGTCGGATGTTATTAATTAAGTATAGATGGTTGTAAGTCTCGTTCTCATTGATGGCATTGGCTGACGGGATGGCCAAAAAGTACCCATACTCACCTCTAAATTTTCTATCCTGGGTTAAAATCCCAATCCAGCTATTAAATGTCTTCCTGGTGCTTAACTGGCAGGGTGATTCATCAATGTGTGTTCCGTCCCTTGGATGGACGTTAAACTTAAACAGACGGCCCGTCTGCCAGAATTTGTTGGTGGATGCTAAAGATCCCATTGTGTCTTTCGTGAAGAGTAGGCGAGCTATTGCCGGCACCATGGCCAAGTTCCAAATTCCTGCCCGAACCTACAGGGGACACTGCATCAGTAG
>NC_140968.1:86723159-86745659 GCF_056783735.1 Eptatretus burgeri
TTTGTATCAGTTATTTTATTTTTTGTATCAGTTATCAGGGCCTCGCCACCTCGCCTTGTTTCATTATTATTTTTTTGAAGACAGACATTTTTTGTTTCAGAGGTTTCCTCCTATCTTTCACTGTTCAGGAGATTAGTGCATGCAGACAACAAACAAACAAACAAACAAAGACTTCAAATTATATATTTGATATTCATATATATATATATATATATATATATATATATATATATATATATATATATATATGTTTCATATATATATATATATATATATATATATATATGTTTCATATATATATATATATATATATATATATATATGTTTCATATATATATATATATATATATATTTCATATATATGGTTATTCACATCTATGACTTATTTTTTTCTATTACCGATATTAAAGTGAAACACAACTGGGATGATGCAGCAGGGATGATGGATATCAAAATCTCTTTGGTAAACCGACTCATTTGAAGTTTGAAATACTCAGAACCGCCCACTGCAGTCAGCTGCTATCCTGGTACCTCCATCAGTCAGCTTATATGGCTTGAGAAGCCTTTGTTGGCAAGATCATCAGCTCACCCCTCGGAGAAGCCATCAATCCACAGACACATTTCTGGCTCTCCTGGCCATAGCTTGGAGTGGATTCCCTTCAGAAAGTGAATTGGCATGCCATTGCTGGTATGGCACAGGAGTTTATGGTCACCATTTCAGTTCAGGGGTGCTTGAGAATTATATGATGGAATATCAGTCATATGAGGGTGTCTATACCTCCATCATATTCATTTGAGTTTTCATAAACCTCAACCTTAAAATATTGTTCAGGATGATGCTTCCTGAATCTCACATTTGATATGGATTACTAATCTTGACACTATTAACAATTATTGTGTTGTAAATCCTCTTTGTACATCTTTCTTGAAGTGAAAAAGCAATGCTTAAAACTTGGTTCTGTTTCCACAGCGAAATAACGGCAGCACAGTTGCATTGACTTTCCTCATTTGGGTCATTGATGGTGAAAGATACACACCACTCATTAACACTGCATAAATCAAAAATGTCACCTTGGCAATACTCCTGTGCCTGTCCCACTGTTCTCTTATCCACTCCTCCCCCCACCCCCTTGTGAAAATGGCTCATTATGTTATAATTAGGTTCATATCATGTATGATGTTATAATTGGGTTCATATCATGTATGATGAATATACTGAAAGATTGAAGTGATGGGGTGTAGATAAAACACAGGCATGATGGTCCAAATTGCCTCCTCCTGTGTCCACCTTCCTTTTATATCTTTGTAATACAAGATGCAAATAAATGGCTAAATACATGATGAGACGGTATGTGAATGACTGTGTATGTTGATACTCGGTATGCAATCATCATTGTTTATTGAGAAACATTATCGTAGGATTTTCCTTTTTCTGTGGTTTGAATGAAGAGAAATTTAATTCACATTTTATTTGTGCTTTTTTGTTGGTGACAGTATCCTGGGAATGCACCTTTTTGGCTGCAAGTTCAGCATGAAGACGGAGAGTGGAGACACCCTTCCCGACCGCAAAAACTTTGACTCTCTCCTGTGGGCCATTGTCACCGTGTTTCAGGTTCGCTGACAGGCAGGCGCTCTGCAACACTGCTCACTCGTGGCTGAAAATGTCGGGCAAGGTTTGAGACTCGGTGCCGTGGCAGGTGCGCCTGTACCGCAAGGGGCTGTCGTACGTCACTTCATGTCTGGCCTTGTTGGTAACTGGGCTGGCTATACCTGGACCGATACATCTGGGCTATACTTGGATTTATCGGGCTATACCATCAGGTGGTTCCGTTTACTTCGTGACGCATGGGACGTTGAAATCTTCATGCGGGAATTGTTCTCATGTTGTTGTGGGAATGATACTGTCACGACGCAAACTTTAAAAATATTCTTTCTGATAAAAGTAAACAAAATATTATTATTTTCTGCAACTAAGTTTATCATCGAGCAATCAGAGTTTTTGAGATTTCAAAAGCCCAGTATCGCTGTACTTTAAACAGCAGTGATTGCGAACTTCAAACTCCATGTATCGTAGTTATTTCCATGCTATTACAATTATTTTAAGATTTCATTTTCCCATGACAATTAGTACCCTGCGCTCGCGGAGCGAAAAGCGGAGTTAAGTGATCGGAAGCGTATGTCGTATGTACGTATGGCGTATGTCGTATGTACGTATGGCGAATGTCGTACGTCGTGTGTAGGTTGTTAAGAGCATACATTGAAAACTGTTCAGCAGAAGAAATTGAAACTTTACCACATGTTACATGACCATGTGATATAGCGGTCACTCTTTAAAGGTCAACATAGGCCAAATGTAAACATCGGCCAGTTTTCTAAAAACCCTCAACTTTCATCTGATTGACTTGAAATTTGAACAAGATTTCCATATCAAGTCACTGAATTCATCACACCAACTATTTTTGAGATCAACAAAGGTCCAAAGGTCAACATAGGCTGAATTTCTAAAATTGGCAATTTTCATCCCATTGACGTGAAATTTGAAGAGTATTTGCATATCAGGTTACTTAATTCAACCACCTATTATTTTTGAGGTCAACATCGGCCAAAAGGTCAACACAGGCGAAATTTCTGAAATCCTCGATTTTCATCCGATTGACTTCAAATCTGAAGAGGATTTGCTCATTTGGTCATTGAATTCAATTACCAATTATTTTTGAGGTCAACACAAGCCAAAAAGTCAATATTGGCTGAAATTTCTGAAAACCTCAATTTTCATCCAATTGACTTCTCATTTGAACAGGATTTGCATATCAGGTCACTAAATACAACCATCAACAATTTTCGAGGTCAACATAGGCCAAAAGGTCAACATAGGCCGGATTTCTAAAATTGTCAATTTTCATCCAATTAACTTGAAATTTGAACAGAATCTTCAAATCACCTCACTGACTTCAACCAACAATTATTTTTGAATTCAGCATAAGCCAAACGGTCACCATAGGCCACCTTTCTGAAATCCTCAATTTTCATCTGATTGACTTGAAATTTGAACAGCATTTTCATTAAAATGACCATGGGTCACATTGATCACATGGATCTATGGGAAAATCTTTGAAAATCTTCATAGGAGAAACTGCTTAACTGATCAATGCAAAATTTAACTAATTGATCAACCACCCATGGAAAATATGGTTTGATAAAGATGATGTCATGGGTCATGTGGTCTGACAGCCATATTGGATCAAAGAAAAGAAACCTTATAAGACAAAAGAGTTGGCTTGCACAGAGTCCTTATCAAGACTGCGCAGGGTATGTATTCTATGAATACCATTTATTTGTTGTTTTTGTGTTCTCTTAAGTTCAGATTTTTCAAATAATTCTACAGTATTTCCCCCATAACAGCCATTCCTCTAATCTATCTCGCTGCTGTTGCATGCAGATTCTGACTCAGGAGGACTGGAACGTGGTCCTCTACCATGGTATGGCTTCAACCTCTCCTTTGGCTGCACTCTATTTCATCGCACTCATGACCTTTGGAAACTACGTCCTCTTCAACCTTCTCGTTGCCATCCTTGTCGAAGGCTTTCAGGCAGAGGTACAGATAAAATCCTCTATGACAATAAATCACTGTGTTTACTTTCAGCTCAACAATGCAATGTTCCATTCACTCTTGCTCCTCGTCAGCTGTTAAGTTTTCCTCAGTTGAGAGGCTCCGTGAGCTTTCCCATGTGTTCAATGAAGGTCATTTCATTTTCTTTTCAAGCAGTATAGGGTTACCGCCATAATTTCCTTGTCTTCATGATGCATCGCATAACCATTACTTTCACAGTACTGTCGAACACATATTTCTGCCATCCTCCATGTATAATTGCCGCCTCCTCTATCATCGTGAGAAAGATATATTGGGCACCCCGTTTGTAAACGTACCTCATGTAGGGCGTATTGCTCGATTTATTTTCAGAACTTATAATGATTCCAATGAGAAATGAAGATCTTGGATAACAAAAAAAATAAATAATCAAATGCCATACATTTTGCAGAAGGTCGTGTTGTGGGTTTGTGGAAAGTGAGTGAAGAGGTGATGAATTTTAAAGTTTGGTTTTCATACCAATCCAGTTGTCATGGATTTAATGATTGAGCTTTTCATAGACTTTGTAACATATGCAGGAGTGCTATTTTTTTCTATTACAAAGTGTGAAACTGTGACATCTCTGGCAGATTTTACAAGGCTGCATGCTTCTGTGTGACCAAGTTAACCATACTAGGAACCAAATTATAAATTGGGCATCAGGAATCTGGATGGGAGTTTTGGGAATCAACGGGAAACTGAAATTTTTAATCAAATAATATAATCGTACTATTAATTTGCAATTGGTCACTGGCTTTGACACCAATACAAATTTGTATTACGGACCCTAGGCATCAAAAAACACTATAAACATCGACCAAACAGTTTCAAATGGAGTACCTCACCGCTATTAGTGCATTTGAATTGCATCAAATGTGGCAATAAATCTGAATTGTTGCTCCCTTCTTCCGGCTCAAAAACAGAAGATGCCATTTGCATTTTTGCCGCCTACTTCTCTTCCCCATTTAGAATTCTGTAATAATAATAACATTAATGAGATTAATAATGATATCAATAATTATCATCATCATCTGATCAGAGGATACGTGGTGGCGCTTCTGAGCTGTCAACACCAGATTTGCTATCGAGGCCTTGGCTGAATTAGACAGGCCAAACTGTCATCCATGTTCTTCACAAGCTAGATATTTGCCCTCCATTTAAGGGCGATTTTAAGACTGATGTCCTCTCAGCTTTCACTAGCTTTTGGTCACTTTCACTCGTATACTTAACACAACTGCTCAGGATATCAAACAAAGGAAAGCTGCTGTATGGAGAGCTTGCAACATACTTTCAAGAAAATGGAAGTTGATACACTTGCAATATCAAGGAACAATTGTTCATGGCAACAGATGTGTACATCCTGCTTCATGGAAGTGAAGCATGGAGCCACATGGCAACCCACAAGAAGGGACTTCATGGCTACGACACTCGACTTCTTCCTTCAGCTTCAGTGCCCATTGGTTTGAACATATAATGTTCAGACCAAGGGACATTGGTCTGAACAAACTAGAGTCAATAAGACACCTTACTCAGAGCAGTGTTGAAGTAATTCAATTGAAATATAATAGTAATTTTAAAAGACATGTAAAAAAAATTCCTGAAGCTTTGCACCAATGATGCAGTGTTATACTCCACGGTATTGAACATGTCAAAGTACTGCAAAACTGGAAGTTTTTGGAAGCGATAAGAAGGCGATTTGTGATAAATAAAAAGACAGATAACACGGTTCGGGATCGTGTGGTTTTTGCCATGTTAGATTTATGCCCAAAAGAGCATTTACTCCATGAAAGAGATGTTGACCTCACAAAAGTGGTGGACATATATGGAGCAGCAGAGATCAGTCATGCCCAGTTGAAGACCATGGCAAAGATACTGCTCAAGGTAAATGATATGCGCAGTTCTCGACAACAGGGCTCAGTGCCGTGCGGAGCCCATATCCAGTATCCCGCCGTGAATATTGCACCTCGTTGGCCTGGGAAGGGCCACCAACCATGTTCTACATGTTCTGGTTGCGGATACCAAAATAAATGGGTGCATGAATGCCAAGCTAAAGAAAGGAAGTGCAGTGCAACAATTGTGGCTGCATGGGTCATTTCAAGAAAATGTTTCGAGATCAACCTCGTAGACAAGTATACGCCATTGAAACTCACAGCAATGGCGAGTATGATGTAAGTCTTGACCAGTTGTTTTTTAATGGCATTGATACTGTCATGGGCAAAAAGTCTTTGCAGACTTGTCTATTGAAAGGCTAAAAGTGAAGGTTATGCTGGACATGAGTGCACAGACGTCTGTCATGCCCTTTGCCTTTGATCAGAAATTGACAACGAAACCCCACATCCATAGTGCATTAGCCACTCTCAAAGATTATTGGGGGGCTGGCACCAGGTTGCGCACAAAGGTAAAGCTAACTTTCACTGCCAAACAGAAAGCAGAGAGGGCAAGTTTGAGTTCTATGTTGTTGATTCCTCTGCACCACTTATTTTTGTAATTGCAGCTTGTATTGCTTTGACCTGATTCAGTTTAGTGACAACAACATGGATATTTGTTCCATGCACCTGCAGCCAGAGCCACTTACATTGCTCAGTATAACCCAGGTGTACACAGATATCTTTCAGGGTCTTGGAAGGTTCAACCATCCCTGTCATATTGAAGTTGATAATGGAGTTTGTCCAGTTCTCAAACCTCCAGGTAGAGTTCCGCAAAGCTTGCATGGTCCTCTCAAGTATAGGCTCAAGTATATGGAAGCACTAGGTGTCATTATGCAAATGAATGGGCCCATGGACTGGGTGCATAACTTCGTGATCATCGAGAAAAAGGATGGCGCTTTCGAGTTATGCTTAGATCTGAGGTATTTAAATAAAGTGCTAAAATGAGAGCACCATCCGATCACCACTGCAGAGGATGTAATCAGCCGGCTCGGAGGTAAGAGGATGTTTTCTACCTTTGATGAAAAGGACTTTCTCGCAGGTTCCACTAAACAAGGACTGTGTGTTGATGTGTACTTTTAACACTCCTTTTGGAAGATAGTGTTTTAACAGAATGCCTTTTCGACTCATTGATGCAAGTGAAGTACTGCAGAGTCGTAATAAGAGTGCCTTTTATGACCTTGAAGGTGTGTATTTTGTTGCTGATGATATGGTTGTGGCTGTTACCAATGAAGCTCAACATGATGAGATTGTGGACAAATTACTCGATCGGGCCAACTCCATTAACGTAAAATTTAATCTTCAGAAAATTCAGTGGAAGGTGTCAGAGGTCAGCTGTATTGGACACGTCGTCACTGCTGAAGGGCTAAAGCCTGACATGACCAAAGTACAAGCAGTTACAAACTTGCCAAATCCTACATCGAAAGCAGATCTGCGGTGTGCCTGATTGAGAGTTTTTAACGACTTTTCCCATATTGTCCAAAACATGTCGATGATCACGGCGCTTCTACATGACTTGCTGAAGAAGGATGTACAATGGCAGTGGTACCCTGAACATGCTGGAGCAATCAACATCCTCAAGCAGACCCTCTCATGCGTCAGTCATTAAGTTATTTTAGCCTCCAAAACCATCTGTCAAACAAGCCCAAAACATCATCGACTGGACTCTGAGCATGTTTCATACATTAAGGACACCCAGTTGCCTATGCATCTCATTTGGTATCAGTTGCATAGCAAAACTATGCTCAGCTAGAAAACGATCTGCTTGGTGTCGTTTTTGTGGTAAAGTTCTTCTACTATGTATATGGGTATAAGACAGAGGAGTAAACATGCCAGAAGCCATTGGTGACCATTGTCAGAAACCTGATTCACCAACTGTCTGTGTTTTATTCGAACACATGCAGATGAGGGTACTCCAGTTGATATCCCAGATGCCAGTAAGCCAACACCGACCCTCCGGAGACCCTATGTTCTGCAACCTCAAATGATAACACTTCAGCTTTTGGCTGGATTTATCGTGAATGGATGACCATCACACAAAACCAACTTACAACCCAGCATCAAGCCATACTGGGACACCAGAAATGAAAAGTACCTTGCACATGGTCTGCTTTGTTGGTGACTGCATTATAATCCCTGTGGCACAATGATGGAACATCCTCAGCACGATCCATGAAGGTCACTTTTGACAAGTAAAAGGCAAAACCAGAGTCCTTCAAGTCGTCTACTGGTCTGGAATGAGCCGTGACTGAGCATCTTGTAGCCAAATGTCCAGTGTGTGCAAAAGTTGGAGCATTTTCTTTTCCTCGGGAAACATTTCCTTGTGGTAGTGGACCACTTCCCGAAATACCCAGAGGTTCTTCGAGACATTGGACTTTCTGCCAAGCATGTCATTGATGCACTTAAGCCAACATTTGTGAGACGGCATTCTACAAGAGCTGATAGTTGAAAACATGCCATTCACAAGTGCAGAATTAAAAAGATTTGCACAAGAATGGGGATTTCATGTTACAACATCAAACCCCACATATGCCCAATTGAATGGACAGGCTGAATGTATGACACAGACTGTCAAACACAGGCTCAACAGGGCTCTAGACTCTAGAGTAAGATGAGAATTTGCATTTGACCCTGCTGACTTGCAGGAACAATTCTGTATCAGGACTACCATATTCTCCAGCTTAGCCGTTGATGAATCAAAGATGCGGCAACAAACTACCTACAATAGAGCGACTCTTGCAACTGCACAAATTCTGGCAGATGCACATCAACTATTGGTATCGCAGGAGGTTGCAAATAACTTTAACAACCGGAAGTCCGAAGAACTCCCACTACTTACTCTGGGTGAAAGCATCCGCATCAAACAAGAAAGGGTCTGGGAGCCATCAGTGGTCATTGCTATACACCATTTGTCCCGATCATATCATGTTTTGATGCAGGACGGCTAGGTTTACCGCCACAAGCACAAACACCTCCAGAAGACCTGTGAACCTCCTCCACTCATCACCCCACTCCTCGAGGAGGACCAGCTAGCGAATCACTCCACACGATAGCTCAGTCATAAGACCCAGTTGAACCATCATCCTTAGCCTACGAGCCTAAAGCAGTCTCTACACAACTAGTCTAGACACCTGTTCATTGTTCTTCTCGACATGGGTTGCCTCTTAGTACAAGAACTTCGCGGACTAAAAGGCGACCCTCATATTTCAGTAATTGTTATCTAATTTCATCATATTGTTGTGGTTGAGGAAATTCGCAAACCACCATTCAGGTCCCGTAGGTGAGATATCTCTGTAAGTACATGTGTAGTTAGCCCCAAACCCGTTGTTTAGAGGGAATAAATGTGATTCATTCGGGCTGCGACCCTTTAAGATAGCCGTTTTTCTGTTCTATCTTTATTTTGAACCAACCACGTCTCAACCGCCATCACACAACAACCACCAACCGCAACGCCGCTTCACAACAACAACAACGCCAACAGCCACGACCTTTACCTTCACAACTCGCTCTCGCAAACATCGCATCACCAACATTCCAAGCGTCGCCATGGCCATAAACCACCACAATAAACCCTCCACCACCTTCACCTCTCCTCCTTCTGCCGCCATTCCCGCACCGCTTGAGGGCACCGAGCGTCAGGCTGTCCTGAACTCGTACAAGGCGTGCGCTGAGCCGCAGGTACAAAGTGCGGCCTTTCCGAGGAGAAGTCGGATCAGGAATGATACACGCTCACTTCCGATCCGTCCAATCATTAAGCGCGGGGCGATTTGGCCCCGCCTCCAGGCGCGTCGGAGTAGAATCGATATATGCAAATTCGAGGATCAGGGGAGGTTCATGCCCACTTTTCCTCCGTCCAATGGGCGAGCGTGGCTCCGCCCCCGAGCTCATCCTGATCCGGAAATTTGCATATGGGTTCTCCTGCCGTACTATAAAGCGCCGAGCGCGGGGCGAATTCAGTGAGTTTTGGGCTCGGGCGAGTTGGAGAGGTGTGGCGGCGGCGGAGTGTGGCAGCAGCAGTCAAGACGGGTCTGGAGGAGAGTCAGTCTGTCGGGGTTCGGAGTCTGTCGGGGAGCTGCAGAGAGGGGAAGCCGGGAACGCGGTCGAGGTCGCAGTGGAGTCGCTCGTCGCGGGACCCAAGCAAGCCAGCTATCCTCTTTCCCAAGAGCATCAACAATTCCCCCCTTTCCCCCCCCCCCCGCGCTGAGATAGTGCGGAAAGAGGGCCCCGTTCCCACCCCATTCCAAGCAGTGCCAACGAAACCCGCGGAGGAGCACGGAGTCGGGGCACCGCCGCCATATTTGCGGCTCATCACAAGACGGGTAGGCTCCACCGGTCTCGGCCCACAGCCCCGTCTGTCCCCTTGTATTTGAGGGTGGCCCCATTCTTTTGCTTTTGAGTATATGTGTTGTCGGCGCCGTCTGTAAAGTAAAACTGTGTAAGTGTTGCCGTGTGCTCGCGTAGTCGGTAGTAGATCTGCATTGTTGTGTTTCTTTTGTTGCAATTGCTTTTGGTGCATAATTGTTGTTATTGTATATGTGTGCTTTCCGTGTGCCGTGGAATAAATGTGCCTCATGTTGAACTGTTTTTCCCGTTTCGCTTCGTCTTTTCTTTAATTGAATCTCCATCTTACTTCACTAAAGGGTTGGTAGTGGGCTAAATACGCCCGATAATTAATCGGAACCATCGAGGTCGACGATATAACACCGCTCGGTTATCCCGATAGTATGGAACGGGCGATTCAGTGGCCCGTGTCCGGAGTCGACCTGCGGCGAGGTGCGATCGCCCGGTTTACCCTCCGTGTGGGTACTTCGGTAGGTTCAATTTGGCGAACAACCCTATCCCACGCGGGGGGCCGATTGGCACGATCGTGGTGAGGCCAAAAGGCCCACCCGTGACTCGTTCCCGGCGTTAGTCCGAGAGGGTCACGACAGAATTGTCCGTCCGGTGGGCGACGTGCCGCGATTCGAGTTACGTGGCCGATCGCACGCCGGCGGGCGCGAATTCGCAACACTATGAAACAACAATATCATTTGCTCAAGATGAAACTCTCATGTGAGAGTTTGGGTTGCCTAGTTAGTGCTGTTGTCTAGTGTGTGTGGCTTACTTGCTATAGTAAGTTGATTTTTAGTTTAGTTGATTTAGTTACTTGTGTGAGCTTTACCACATTGAGAAGGAAGGTGTTATATTACGAGTTGTTGTTGTTCTTATCATGGTTGGTCTTTGGCTCTACGCAGCAACTGTGCATCTGGCTGAGGGCTTTGTGGGGCTCATGACACCGTGGTCATGTTATTGATTCTAACCCAGGCTATTTTTTATTTTATTTCCTGGAGTGATTGAGGCAGCGGTCTGTTGCCTATACACTGCCCAAATAACTGTGTAGCATTCTCTCAAACAAGTGCTTTTATTGCACAGGTTGCTATATTTTACTTTAAACAATGTGTATATATGCATCAGGAAGAAAATAATTGGTTTAAGGTCGTTTCTTGGCACTATGAGCTGAACGAGGCTGCTCATGGTCACTTGAGAGTTGCAATTCCACAGGGTTTCTACATATCTCATAGGATTTTGAGTTGGACAGGTTACAGTGATGGGTGATGACCTGTAGCAGCCATTTTGTGGCTGTTTCAATCATGGTTTATGTGAAGCTGGTGATGGCATGATACTGGCGTGGATAGGGGAGTGAACAGATTTAAATATACCGCTGTTTCAATGAGGTAATGAAGAAGTATGTGATCATCGATGCTGGAATGCCCTTTTGCTTTTATGAGTGGGAGAAGAGGAGAGGGGAGGACAGGGGGTATGGTTTGGGAGGGGGGTTGATGACTTGGAGTTTGTAAGGAGGGGGGAGTTTTGTTTTTTTGTCGACATTGTCGAGACTTGGAAGAGCGAGAACACAGAATGGATCAGGAAGCAACATAACAAAAGGAATAGCAGGAGAAGGGGAAAAATAGATGGAGATGGACAGAAAGAAGGGGGTTGATGATAGACCATGTGAGTCCTGCAGAAACGTAAGGGTGAAGGGCATAAATGATGGAAAGGGCTATATACAGTAAGTTGCTTTTTAAGGTTGTGCAAGAGCAGAAAGGATGCAGTGGAAGACAGAGACCCCTTACCTGTCTGCAACGGCGAAGTTATTGGCCCGTAGACTCAGCTTCATCGTGGGACATTCCAATTATCTTAAAGGCCTTGATTCCCATGGCATCAAGCTGAGCAAGATGTGAGGCAGGGGAGCCAGTGCAGAGGGGAGAGTGGTACTTGTTTCGCTGTGGATGAAAGCCTTGTAGGTGGATAGGAGCTCAGGTGTGCCAAGGAAGGACTTTGCATGACAGAGGATGCCCATTCGGTGTCGGACTTTGCAGGCCAACTTTGAAATGTGGTTTGCTCAAGAACGAACATCGCTGAGTGTGACACCAGGGCTTTTGAATGCCTGAACTTCTTTGAGAGGGTTGTTGAGAAAGTAGATGGAGGGTTTGTGGTAAGGTCTTTTCGGAGAGAGTGAGTGAGTGAGTGAGTGAGTGAGTGGGATTTATCAGGGTTAAAAGACATGTTCCAAGTGTTTGACCAGTTTGTGATTTTGTCAAGGGCTGAAGAGATGGAAGTGGTTGCTGCTTGTCTATCAAAAGGCTGAGGTATGCCAAAGTAGAGGATAGAGTCATCAGCAAAGAAATAAAGGGGATTTTCCAAAGAATCAGAGAGATCATTGATGAAGATTAGGAATAGATGATGAAGATAGGATGGGGCCTCGAACATTGCCTTGGGGCACTCTCGTCTTGAGAGTGAGAGGAGAAGAAAGTATTCCGTTGAGAGCTGCACATTGGCTACAAGAGTGGAGGAAATCGGGAATTCAAGAGTGGAATTGGCATTGGATGTCATAGGCAGACAGTTTGGAGAGAAAGGCAGGATACCAGACTGTATCGGAAACTCGAGATATGTCCAGAGAGACGGTCCTGATCTCATGTTTGATATTGAGGACCTCTATCCATTGTTTGGAAAGTAAAAGCAGCTGTCCAAGGTAGAGTGACCAGTCTGAATCCAAATTGATGATCTGAGATGAGGCTGTTGGAAAAAAGGAATTATTTTATGTCAACTGTGATTATGGATTACATGACTTTGCTGATGATTGGAAGTAAGTCAATTGGTCTGTCATTAAGGGGAGCCATTTTTGCACCTTTTTATGTCATGCAGTGATGTTGGCCGACTTCGTCAGGTAAATCCATCCATCCATCGGGGACCATACTCTGTGCAGAGCGTTGGTGCTGCCGAACCAGTCTCCTTGGCTATTGGCCACAATCCTGGATGGGTCGCCACTCCGACACAGTATACCAGCATGCTAGCACTCATTTTGCCGACCTTGGAAGGATGACAGGCAGAGTCAACCCCACCTGGTGTTAATTCAACAGCTGAGGACGATTTGAACTCAGGATCCTAAGATCTCAAGCCCACCACCCTAACCATTAAGCCAACACCAGGCAATAGGATAAATGACAGGGTGAAAATGGCAAAGAGAGGAGGTGTAAGAGCAGCAGATCAGGTTTTAAGGACACACTTGCCCAGCCCAAGGATTTCAATCTGTATGGTGGACATGGGATCTGGCAGGAAGTCTCTTTGAGGCGGGCGACTGCTCTGGCTGTTTCACATAACTCACCAGATTTGAACCAGGCAACCAGGTTGTTTGATGACCACAACAATATACTGTATATGAATTAAACTCCCTCACGTGGTCAAGCATGAAGACACAGATTGAGTCCCATAATGGCTATTACTGCATGATCTGTCGGCAACAAGCGTCGTCTATACTTGAAGTTCCTGCTTCACCAAGCTGGGCGGTTTCAATCATCATTTAGTCAACTTGGTTTTTGTCACAAATAAACAATTGTGTTATGTGCCATCCTGATGAGCCCAAATAAATGTGAAACCTGGTCATCGGCTGTGCTTGCCTTTACTTGTATCCTATTAAATCTCAGTCTTAAAAAATACCTGAGTAATCGTGCAGAAGCCACCTAGAATTTGAGGTGAAGTTGCGGTTTGCACATGCGCATGATGTTTAGTGTCAAGTTACTTTTTGGGTTGGAATGGCATTTTCTGTTATATATTGTTATGGTTCTTTGAAACTGTCACTCCCCAAGGCAATGGCAAACAACATGTAGTGGTTCGTGAGATAGTTATTTCATTATTATTTGTTTTATATCACCCTTCCCTTATGTGTGATGGGTTTATGGGTCAATATGCATTGTGTGGGTTCTCAGTGTTTTTCTTCCCCTTCTTTGCTTTAATATAGGCTGTAACAATATAAATTCACCTGTTTTTATGAACTACCAAATATATTATTTATCTTGCATTACAAATATCACAACATTCATCTGTGGAAAATAAACACACCTTTTTTAATAAATGTTACATTGAATGGTACTGTCACTTCCTGAGCTATGATATTCCAATTCAGGGAGACGCCAATCGATCAGAGTCCGATGGGGATTTGTCCGATCTGGAGTGTGAGAAATTTAAAGAAGCTTCATCCATATCAGGTGAGCCACATACACAAAGTCTTCCACTAAGCTGTCAACAAAATGCAGTCCCCAGCCATTGCACAGCAGGCAGATGGTCACCGATCGGATATGGATGAGAAATGATTGATTTCCATGAATGATTTTGGTACAGATTGGCCATCCCTCAAGGAATTGATGGTTCAGTAGTCTCCTCCAACAAGCTGAGGTCCAGGAAGATAATTTCCGGTGATTAACCATTTAATATCCGAGTTCGGGTCCAGGTACAATTACTTAAATCTTGCAATTCATTAGAAACTTGGATGCCGTAGAGATCGGTTTTTCCATACCATTGGTAATGTGACAGAATATACAGTTGAGGTTTCTAATCCCCTTGAGTGTTGATTCCCTATGATTTGGTTTCAAATAATCTTTTCCTTCCTGACATTCGTTTTAGAGAGCTTTTCTGGGATGGAGAAGGAAAATGCTGATGCAAACCACTCTCAATGCTGTATGCCCCTTCAGAGCTATTGCTGCATACTTCGTCATCTCACACGTCGTTCCCTCACCCGCTAACAACACTGTCACACGGCCCTTTATTGCTGTCACACAGAAACTGATTCTTCATTGCTGCCCCCATTCTCACCCTGTTGACAGTGGTAACTCCTGAAAGCTACCTCGACTTTAAGTGCTCCTACACAGTGCCCATGCTGGGCCACATGCCTCCTTGCCAGAGGATATGCCCTGCTGTTGCACGTGGGACCAGGATATGCAAGGGCAGTGATGGCTCGCTCAATACTTGCTGCCCAGCTGTTCCAGGGCGCCATTCAATTGTGAGTGACACACCTGTCTCTGTCTCTGTCTATATATCTCTCTCTCTGATTTCTTTAATTTAGTGCTCTTTTTCAAACAGGCACAGTTAATTATGATATAAAAAGCAAAAACAGGCATTTCACATGGGTAAAGGCCATTTGATGCATCATGCGTGTGCTGTCGCCACACCACAGTCCTTCAACCTACTGTAAGTATTGCTAATTATCGAGCCAATTATAGAAGAATTCAACCAAGGCACCATCACACATTTGGCTGCTCTTGTCAAAAGCGATCTCGAATGTCCACGTTAGAGATTGGGCAATAATTTTTGTATCCCATCCCAAGGACAACTTCTACCAAGATGCAGCGCCCCCTGCTGATACATTCGTCCCAATTTAGATTAGAATGTAGAAAGAGCATCTAAAAAGCAAGCCTGCTACTAACGAATCCATAATACCACCATGAGTGTTTTTTTTTTGTTTGTTTGTTCATTTCACAAACAGTTTTGCTTGACATGATATTCATCCCCCATCTCCCTCAACCTAATGAAGCTACTTCGACCTTAAACTCCCTCGTCTCCATTTCTGGCCTTCCCATGGAACAAAATCACATTTCGTTCACATTCCCACCACACTCCCATCCCCACCCCAATACAAACAAAGCAATCATGGATACAAAGTGGTTCAGCTTCATTTATATTCACAAGGGAACATTTTTCCAGCAGATTTGCTACTTTATTTTCTGCTTCATAAAGATGCCAAGAGGTCATTCCCTTCCACGTCTTTTTCTCGCAGTTAATATCACTGCTGCAAAAATCATTTGTAGACTGTCTTGCAGTTTCTCGCTGTTTCCTTTCGATGTTTAAGTGTGTGTGTGTGTGTGTGTGTGTGTGTGTGTGTGTGTGTGTGTGTGTGTGTGTGTGTGTGTGTGTGTGTGTGTGCGCGCGTATATATATATATATATATATATATATATATATATATATATATATATATATATATATATATATATATATTGGAGCCTGATAGAGAAATGAACCCTCTTGCAAGGTACTTGCAAGACAATGCACACAAGACAATAGAAAATCCTTGATAAAAATGCAGTTTTCTCGAAGTTGTCGTACAAGTACCGTTAACTTTACTAGTTCACCCACTCACTTAAAAAAGAAAAACAGAATGTGAATGAAAATTTGTTAGCCATTAATACGTACGTATGTAATCACTCAAACACGACACAAATGACTCGTCGTGTTTCACACCTTATGGATCTTTGTGCCACTTTTAGGAGAGCGCGCAAAGCTTACCGTGTGGCCTCTGCAACAAAAATATTGGTTGCAGTGCAAACTGGAAAAGCATGACACGAAGGCAGGGTTCTCAACCGGGAGGATCACAGGTTTGTAAACGGATAATGCAAACAAACAAACATTCTCCAGCAGGAGATTATGTAGCTTTTATTATTATGATTTTTGTAAGATCAATTGGCATGATTAAAAGGTGTTTTTGATACCAATTTGATTGGAGAATGGAGTCCTGTAATGAAAATGTTTAATATGGTGTAAAGTTCTTAGGACCCTGACCAAAAACTTAGATGCTCCGAGCTCATGATAAACCGCAGTGATTCGAGAGTCAAATGGCATGCCTCCATCAATGCTCCATTGGATTTAACTGCCATTGCTACTGATGCGACTTTCATGTCAGTGTGCATCTATGTGATGGAACAACCTTGTAGCCACTTACACTCTTGCAGACATGCACATTTAGAAAATCTAGACAGGCCAATTCCATATTTTTTGATGCCTGGATGACAGACATGTCCAAGGCAAGCGAAGGTATCATTTGAATTGCCCCGGCGAGTAGAGTGGCGTCAATCGAGGTCAGAGCTGCTGCTTGATGTCTTTCCCCAATATAATACAATTTTTTTTTGTGAAGTGCAGTCGTATACATGTTTGAAATACTTTCTGCTTAAAGTTAGAGATTTAACTGAAACCACTATTTTCTTCCAATCGTCCTGCATTGACTCTTAGGTGCCACAAAGAAGCAATGATGAGGTTGTTACTAAACCTCAGCCTCCAAATGGGTCTGTATCACCACCAGCTCGACCTCGTCGGCTCCCTGAGCTCCTGGAGACGACATCTCGAATTGCATTTGCTTCGGCTGCTTCACCTTCCTCTTGCAGGTGCAATGGATTGCCATCAGCAATACCCAACCTTGGAGTCGGGGGTGCAAGTAGCACCAATCGTGATACATCCACCATGTCTGAGGATGATATATATGATGTGAGTTTTAACCATTCCACAGTGTTTTTTAGATATTTGCTGAAATATTCTTAATTTTTGGTGGGGTTTGTTTTGTCTTTTTTATTTATTATAATTGACATTGATCTAAGGCTTTGTACACAAATGATGGATAGGGCAAGGACTTTAGAGGAGATTAATTACAAGAGCGTTAATAGGCAATGCACAGGATGCTAGTGCATCGGACTCATTCTCTGTTATTGCAGAGAAATGCATTTGATTTGATTCTGTGATTCCTAAATTACGAGTTATGGTGCTTGATTGGGCATGCTGAACAGTCTAATCCCTTGGAAACGATTCCTTGCATCCGTATTCTCGTGCTATTACATTTAAGATGAATTTGTCTCTTCCCTCTCCTGAGCTTTTCTACATTCACTGACCTTCTCCTCTCACCCTCCCTTTTTCTCCCCTTCACCTAATGTGATGCATCTGTGCAATTTTATCCCATGGTTCCCCCTCCACGCCTCTGTCATTTTGGTAACCACTACAAGTGTACCCTTTGTCATTTAGCTTTTCCACGAGCCTTGAGTTTTGTTCAGAAACCCCAGCCTACCCCCATTACCCCCCAGAACCTTTGTGTGTATTATTGTCATAATGGTTTGTAAATAAGGGATGAACTTTTCAGTTCAAATTATGAATTATTGACACCATTAAGCTACAGATTTTGATGCACTGGTGGCATTTACCTTTCTCCTGAAAAAGCTTTGCATTGGAGGAAATTAAAAAGAACATAGACATAGCTATTGTCTTGGTCCAGCCAGATGCAAAGGAAATTATGAAGAACATTCTCTTGTTTTCAAGGCCAGAAGGAAGCATGTAACTTCATTTCAAGTCTGGGTGCATTGCTTTGTTTCGTGTAATCCCGCACCATTTCCTTCCCGAAACAGGGTTACTGTTCACGTGTTCTACGCCGTCTGGAACCCTACAAACCCAAGCTATGCTACACCCGCCGTGATTGGTCTTTATACATCTTTGCTCCACAAAACAAGTGAGTGTGTGCTGACATAACGATTCTGTAAGTGTGCCAAATGTGTTCATAATGACCATGTTTTTGTTTGAAGTGGTTTAGTTTTTGAGCCGTCCATGTATTATGTCCACATGGTGTGTGTGGGTTGTTGGAGGCGGGATGGTGGAAAGGATCTGCAGGAGGTTGAATTTGGTCCAGTGCTTCACTGAGTTTAAGGACTGTGGGATGGCAGGGGTTGTTTGATTGCTCAACTGCATCTTATGTCCATGTTGGAGTTTTTATTTTAATTTTATTATTATTTTTATTTCCAGTTAAGGTTGGAATTTTATTTTTATTTTCATTTGATCTAATGTATTATGGCAAGAGCTTTATAATAATTGTAATGTCCCAATCCCTAAGATGATGTGTTTTCATTCAAGTATGAGGTTCAATCTGGTGTGCAGACAATAATCTCGACAGCTGCATATATATGCTATACCGACCAATGCAAATGTGATTCAGCCAGATGCACAAATACTATTTGTTTTATCAAATTCAACCAAATGGGGCTGTCACTGAAATTGCACTTCAGTTTATCGAGATTAATCTTATTCAGCATTTCTGTTAATGCCACTTTGGTGCATCAATTTCTTTTTTTCTATATCAATGAGCATCGAGAAATGAAAGCTTCGTATGCGTACCAACCCTGTCCCAACAGCATTGGGCATATCTACTGTTTGCTCTTTTGTGGATAGTGATTATTCGATATTTGTGTAGAATACAGCATTCTGCCTGGGGTTCCAAAGTAATATACCAAGTTGCTGAAGTCTGTTGCCATGTATTTTGTCCCAAGGGTAAAAACCGACTATAGCAGTGTCAGTATTTGTTTAAAGTAAGTCATTATGTTGATTAATATGCCAAAAATTGGTTTGTGGTACTATGCCTTTGCCTTGGTAAAAATGTTTCAAACAAAGTGCTTTCATTACAACACAGATGATGCCTTGAGAGAATTTTTCATGGCCTCGTGAAGCCAATGTCTAAATGAGAGAGGAATCAAGAAAAAATGTTTTGCCAATCTTGATCACTGGTGCGGAAATTTAGGCCCTACATTCAGGAAAGCGTCTACCGGACAGTAATACTATTTTGTATGACAGTTATGTGGAGACACTCGCAAGATAGCCTCGAGGTCTGAACACTCCCCTCTGAGCTGTCTCGCCTGGGTTTGAATCTTGGCCTAGCTAGAAACTGTCATCTTCATGGTGTTTCACATGCACGGCAAGGCATCAATGTGGGTGCCGTATCTTGAGTGGACGTTAAACTGGATGTCCCATCTGCTAACCTAGGTTAGTGAATGTTAAAGATCCCATGGTGACCTTTGCGAAGAGTGAAGCGTGCTATCGCCGGCACCCTGGTCACATTTCACATTCCTGCACACTCTGCAACTATCCATGGTCAGAGTGAGGACCGATCCCGGATTGCAACCCCAGTCAAAGAAACTGCTTCAGCAAAACCAACTCTGAATAGAACGTGAAGCATCCATCCATCTAATTATGTGAAGAAAAAGTTCCTCACACTCGAGGATATGAAAATTGTGCGTTTCACTTCCCCTCTGTGCCATTGCTGTGGGGACAGAGTTTTGAGTGTGGATTAAGCTACATTCATTATGTTTTGTATTATATATATATATACTAGCGATACCCATGCACATGCACGGGATAGCAGTACAACATAGCTGGTAGCAGACGACAGACCGTACACGGGGAATGACAAAAATACGCATTGTGCAAAATGCAAGTGGTGCTATGGAACACCAAGACTTCCCAAACATTGTCGGCATGTCCGCTAAGTGCCACAGCAATTCCATTGGGATCGTGTGATGGCGAGCCAAGTTTTTAGTTTGCAAGCTTGGTATAATAATAGAGATAAGGTTTTGGTACATATTGGTCGATTTGGATCTGCAAAGGGACGTGTGTGTGTGTGTGTGTGTGTGTGTGTGTGTGTGTGTGTGTGTGTGTGTGTGTGTGTGTGTGTGTGTGTGTGTGTTTGTGTTGGCATGTCTGCATGCTTGGTTATGGGTGCCATAGTGGCAAAGTTTCATCCCATATCTTGTGGTGGAGGTTTTACCTTTTAACCTCAGCAGCGTATGAGTGATCACATTTTCTTTTTAACTCATGACTGTTTCTCAAGCAATTGATTATTTAATATGAACCGGGTGTGCTTTAGAAAGGTTAGATGTTTCTCTTTGTGAGTGTAAAAGCAAAATATATTTGATAACACCCTATTTCAGTCATTTGCCATATTAACATGTTTTCTAAATTACCAAGCCAAATTTTTTTTCCACCTGTCACATGACGATTGCCAGCTGTTGATGAAGAATAATTTTTTATGCACATCTCCTTGAAATGTTTATAATGCAACAATGTTTTTATTTGTTCATTGAAATTCCCCCAAAACAAGGGTGAAAGCTACTCAATATTTTTGGGTTGTATACAGTACATACTGGAGTCGGTATTCATGCTGACTCCAATCTTCTATCTCCCCTCTCCCCACCTCTCTCTCTCGCTGTCCCATCCTCGCTCCACCCCCTCCTAATATAGTGCAGCACCCTCCCACACACACCTCTCTCTCTCTGTCTGTCTGTCTGTCTGTCTGTCTGTCTCCGGATGTGGCTGGGCGATGTTTGTCTCTAGACGTGCCCATCCTCATCTCCAGACATGTCCAGGTGGTATTTGTCTCTGGACAGAGTTTGTCTCCGGACGTGTCTGGGCAGTGCTCGTTTGTCTCCATACCTGTCCAGATTGTGTTTGTCTCTGGACGTGTCCGGGTGGTGTTTATCTCCAGACATGTTCGTGTTTGTCTCCAAACATATCCAGGCAGTGTTGTCTCTGGACATGTCCAGGCATTGTTTATCTCCAGATGGTGTTTGTCTCCAGACCTGTCCAGTCGATGCTTGTTTGTCTCCAGACCTATTCGGATGGTGTTTGTCTCTGGATGTGTCCAGGCAGTGTTTTTCTCCAGATGTGTCCATGTTTGTCTCCGGATTTGTCCGTGTTTGTCTCTGGACGTGTCTGTGTTTGTATCTGGACATGTCCATGTTTGTCTCTGGACGTGTCTGTGTTTGTATCTGGACATGTCCATGTTTGTCTCTGGATGTGTCCGTTTGGTGTTTGTCTCCAGACGGCTTGGCTGTGGATGCCCCCAGGTGGTGTTTGTCTCTGGACATGTCCGGGCATTGTTTGTCTCCAGACATGTCCAGGCGTTGTTTGTCTCCAGGCAGTATTTATCTCCGGGTAGTGGTTATCTCCAGACATGTCCAGGAGGTGTTTGTCTTGGGGTGGTACTTATAGTAAGACCAGTAGAAAATGGATTTCAGACATATTTTGTTTTCATATTCACTGTTATTCAATGCAGAATCATTTTGATGAGACTATGAATCTTAATGCTCCATCACATGTGCCTTCCCTTCCTCTCACCTCATGCTGCCTTCCCTTCTCTCACCCTCCTCACTCCCCTTCCTTCCTCTCTCTTTCCCCCTTCACCTCTTCACTCTCCCCCACGCCTTTCTCTCACCCCCATTTTTTCTCCGCCCTCTTAATATTCTCGTCAGCGAAGCGACGGGTGGTATTTGCTGGTGTATATTATTTTAAAGTTGTAAATATTGTGCACTCTTATTTGTCTCTTCTTAATGTCCTATTCATGTCCAATAAGTCTAATGGTCTGCTTAACATATCCATTCATCTTCACGTGAATCTACTGAATATCAATGTTTACAGTATTGTATTCAAAGTTCCAACCGGAGCAATATCGTATCCCAAATCAACAGCCAAGGAGAGATGTATGGTCATAATTTATTAATTTGGCATTGTACACTTGCTGTGGGTTTCATCAGTTTCTTGAGCCAATGTCACTACCAATAAAAATGCTCAGAAGGGTTCCATTGCTTGGAGTATTATAACACCATGATAATGATCGACAAACATTGTATTATTATCAATCAGGCACTGATCTCAACATGTTGTGTTGCTTACAAAGGAAACAGATTTTTTTTTTATTGTTCAAACACTCGAGCATGTGCATGGCACAACTGCCAGTATGCCTCATTTGTGCATGATGTACTTTGAATTCCTGTGCTCCCATATCCAGAATATCAACACTGAATCTTTATGTCACAAAATATATTCTTTAATATGGAAGTGAAAAATTAATGTTATTTGATGGATGAAACTTATTTTTGCGACTGATTGGAATGCCTGGAAAGCATTGGCGGTTAAAAGTTGTTCTGGCCGAGTTTTCATTTCTATTTGTGTTTTGACATGACTGATGCTAATTCCATTCGAATGCTGGAGGAATAGACTCAAATTGCTTTATCTGACCATTGTCCTAATCATGGGTCTGAAACTTCAATATGGCAA